>NC_056062.1:70639522-70941427 GCF_016772045.2 Ovis aries | reverse complement strand
CCCAGGAGGGAGTGACTCTGTTGAATACTAATCTAAATAGAGGATGTAAAGAAAGACTTTCTGTGCATGTTCATTATTTGTGATTTTCTGTAGGTGCGGGGAGGCACTCCCAGAAATAGATTCAAACATAGTGATTTTAAGTCTGTTTTCATGTACAGTGCCCATTTGTATATGTCATTGGTGGTTTTTTTGTTTTTTTTTTAGTGCATTCACAGGAAGTCATTTGTCAGTAAGATTTCCATATTACTTTCTCTTGCCCCAAACTGACAGGTTGTGCACAGCTAGGGTAATGATAGCGATTAAGTCACAGGCTTATGCTTTTATCACCACTGTGCTCTGGGTTTCAGAGTGGTATGCATTTCCTTAGATTCTCCTAACCATTCTCTTAAAAGTTTGCTTAAATGCCTTTGTTTTTCTTTAGTATGTTATTTCAAGTCCTCTAGGCTCCACCGAAATGTGGAGGGAAATTGATAGGTTTTTGGTTTTTTTTAAGTTTTGGTCAGACAAGTCAAAATAACTTTATTATTGAGGGGTTGGCCTATGCTTTTCAATGGAAGGAACAAAGACCTAAAAAGAGCTGAGGCACGTGAGTAACCTCTTTGTTTTTACTGGCATGCAGCAGATGGAATTCATTATTGACTTTTAAAAATGAAATTGTTCTGCATTATTATTTTATTTTTTCTTTTGAAAAGAAGTAAATACTATTACCAGGTTAGTTTTTCTTCAATCACAAACAACTGTGTAACAATATCAGAGTATAGAATATAGTTTACCACTTAGTCATGAAGTTTAATAATGCTGTGGAATATGCCCTTTCAAATTAGTGATAAATTTATGAGCATAATGCCCAGTTAAAATGTTGAATGTTTTTCTCTTTATTTGGTTAATTTCAAAAGCAATTATTTCATAATACAGGGTAAATTATGTAATATCTTTGCAGAAAAATAAATGTTTTTAATTAGGAATAATCTAATTTCATTTTTCCAATTCAGCACGCAGATTCAGTGGTGGTAATCATATCAATAATATGCAAAATGCCCAAGTTAGATATTTAGATGATTGGTTTTAGCCCAAACAACTTTTTATTTTAATCACAGAATCTAAAACTTCTAAGTCATCAAGCAGGTTGATAACCAGTCATAGCAAAATGTAATTTCCAAGCAACACCCAGTATTTAAACAGTTACATTCAGCTCAAATTTGAGAGGTATCCAAAGTGTCTAAGTTTTCAATCTTTGAGATTTAAAAAATATACAAGAATGGAAAAATCTTTAGACTATAGATGTTACAAAAGTGTGTGAAGCCCTTTTTCAAAGCTGTTGTTTTTAAGAATCATTTCACCTACAGCCCAGCGATTATATTTTATAAGATTAGGAGATCCGTGCGCACAGGATTCTGGCCACTCCTGAGTTTCAGTGAAGCTCTGGGTTGCGTTGGACCCCGCCTGCCTACCTGTCCTCCAAGCCATCCTCCCCTCCCCCAGTTGCCTCCACTTCTTTATTCCTTTCTTCCTCCCTCCTATATATCATATCCCCCTGGCAGTTACACACCCAGGCATCTTTGTTGCACAAGCAGATTTGTTTTCTCCAACCAGTGGCCATCATTGTAAGACTGAAAGACAGCAATTAATATTTTATACATAGCACTTAAGCCTCTTCACCTAGATTACTCATTTTGCTTCTTTATATCCATCCAAAGGCACTTAATAAATGTTTATTGATTGTCTAGTTAGATTGTATTATGACTGATTTTGAGAATTTCCATACCCTCTGCTGTTACCAGCACTATATTTCCTGGCTTCTAAGACATACCTTTTTTCACATTTTAACTTTTTAAAATCTGAAAGTATCTTATGCTCAGTGGTGTGTCGTGGTTTAATTGACAGGATTTTGCCTTTTTCTCTCTTAGTGGTGCATCTTATAATCAATGCAATCTTGATGAAATATGTGAGTAAAAACTTTAGATAAATACATTACTTGTATTATATGCTAAATGCTATGAATTTCACATTTAAACTCTGTAATAGTATTCTCTTTCTGTTACGTCACTTATCCATGACTTGGGTCACTTCTCACTACTTTCCACCACTCTTAATTCCTTTGCACTGTGGTTCTACTTGTTCTTGGACCAACTGCCTTGACTGAAAACATCTGGAAGATATTCCCAGAATTTTATTAGTAAGATAATTACCAATATTTAACAGTACTGGTGTGGTTCAAGTTGTGGTTCTACTCATTTAAACTGTGTGTACTTAGTGATTAATAATTGTTCTCAGAGTTTCAAACTACATATTCAAAGAATAGAAATCATATGAATAAGTTCTTCATCATGAGATTGTTAGGACAATTTGTAAAAAATATTGGACCAGTAAAAGATTGAATATGAAATGTGTATGACAGCACTTGATAAACTATGAAGTACTGTTCAACTATCAGTTGTAGCATCAACATTAAAACATCAGACTATTGGGGGAGGAAAGAAGAAGAAATTATAAAATTCACCCCAAATTAAAGAGAGTAAATTCTGCATTTTAATTATCACTGGAAATAATGATGTGACCCATTAACTCACTGACTAAATTGTAAGGAGAACTGTGAAATCTCTCTTCAGAGAACTTCCAACTTTCGAGTCCAAAGCTGTCTTGAATCCCAATGCTGGATGCATGCCAGTCTCTGAAAGCTTGTATCCTTTATTGAATTAGCAGAACCACAGCACCTCTGTGGCTTTAAAAATAAAAGATGTTACTTAGATTCCCCAATTCCTTTCCTATCTTTGTTCCTTCCATTTAAGAGTCATATCGATCTGTAAATTACAGTAAGACTTTGGAAAAATAACATAAGGGTGTTTAACAGTGTATTTTGGAGTCATTATATGACAAAGTTTTATCTAACGGAGGAAAACATGGTGGAATGGAGTGGTGGGGAGATTGCCAGAAATTATTGTTCTTACTGTGTTTGAATTGATTGCTTGGTCTGGTTGAAGCAACCAAAACTTATTATCTATTTATTGGGTCCCCAATGTTATTTATTTACCAAGCCCTGTTATACATAAAGACTTAAACGGAATTGGCACATGAACATACATTTTAGTAGAGTCTTATTTCCCACAGAAAGTTATGGTGTAAGTTAATGCCCACTGGGAAAAAATTCTGTAAGTAATAATACTCCCTGGTCCCAGATATTCACAAAAGAGAAATTACACAAAATTGATTGAATCAAATCAGATCAGTCACATAGTTATTTTCATCATCGGGACTCTTTTTCTGCCATCAAGAAGATTTCAGATATTTTCAGCTTGAAATTTCATCTTGCAGTTTGCCAATGAAAAATGTATTATACAGAAGAACATAGAAACCAAAAGTGCTTTTTTAAAAAAGCTGGTAGGAAATTTGTATGTATTTGAGCATTCTTTAATACTTACATTTCATTGTATTGGCTTTCACAGTTTCAAGAAAATAAAATAACAATAAAAAATAAATATCATTGCTGTATCTTCAAAATACAGGATACTTCCACGTCAGTTAAAATAGTATTGTTGAATATAAATCTCATTGCTATAGTAAGTATAAAACACAGTTTTTTTTTTTTTGGAAGAGAAATATGCTTTGTGCATGTGTTGCTTTTGAAGATAGGGATACTTTCAAGAGCTAGAGTAAAAAAGACAAAAATACTATATTAAAGACGTGTGCAGGTGAAAAGGGGAACTGAAGGAGAGGGAATTGTGGTCATTTAAAAATCCTGTTTATCTCCTACACTTAAGCTTCCAGTGGAGAGTCTATCATTATCCCATTTCAGTCACTTTATTTTCAAAAGCCAAAAGTTTTCTACTGCGAACATTTTCTCATCTAATAATACAATGGGGGTTAATATACTTCCCATCTCAATTTATTAATAGTTAACAGCTAACACATATTGGACGGACTTAGTATTAAGTACTATATAAAGTGCTTTACCCATATTAATTCATTAACATGTTAACACAATTTAGCAAAGTTATATAAATCATGCATCAAGCATGTATTAACTCCTGGAAGTTCATGGAAGCACCATTTTTCTAGTTGTTCAGACCAGAGGCACTGCTACATTTTTAAGACTCTTCTCTTACCTCTTCTACTCTGATCATCCCTGAGATTCAGCTGGCTCTATTCTCAAAATAAACCCAGAATCTGCCCAGCTCTTAGCCACCTGTGCTGCTCCCTTCTGGGTCCAAATGCCTTAATCTTTCAGCTGCGTTATGGCAACAGCCTCCTGACTGGTCCCCCTGCCTCTGCTGCTTTCCGCACCACCCCTCTACCCGTGAGCTTTCCGGAATGCAGATGGAGGTATGTGGTACCAGGAATCTCGTTGTGTGAATCTCATTGTCTCTCCTATGCCCAGACCTCCTTAGGGGCTCCTGTCTCTCAGAGTGAAAGCCAAGCGGAAGTTCTCATCATGGTGCACAGAGTCTTAACTGGTCATCCCCACCTGAGTGCACACACACACAGCGCTTGTTTCCTTCAGTGCCCGCTGCATTCCAGCCACCTGCACTCTTCCTTGAAACCACCAGACATGTTTGTTTCTTTCACACGGCTTTTTCGATCGCTGTCCCCTCTGTCTTGGAGATGCCCAGGTGGCTCAGTGGTAGAGAATCCACCTGCCAGTGCAGGAAAGGTGGAAGATGCAGGTTGATCCCTGGGCCAGAAAGATTTCCTGGAAGACAAAATGGCAACCCACTCCAGGGGAAAATCCCACAGATTAAGGAGCCTGGCAGGGTACAGTCTATAGAGTGTCAAAGAGTTGGAAAAGTCTGAGCCTTGAAAGCTCTTCCTATACAGGCTCATGTAGCCAGCTCCCTCATGTTCTTTAGCCTTTTTTCAGGAGTTATAACTTTTCAATGTGACTTTCCCTGGCCACCTTATCTAAAACTTAAAACCCTCCAGCCCCACCACATTTCATACCTTTCTTCTCTGTTTTTTTTTTTTTTTTTCCTTTAGCACTTATCAGTAACAAATATATGTGTGTTGATATTTATCTTGCTAACTGGAATGCAAACCCTGTGAAGAAGAATTTTTTTGTCTTTTTTTTCATATTCTTCCTCTTATACCAAGAACAAACTCTAGTGTGTAATGATATATCCTCAAATATTTGTTGACTGTATCCTCAGATATCAACCCTGTTCATGAGATATAATTATTACCCCCATATTATAAACAAGAAAGTGAAATCGTAGAATGATTAAGAAAATGCCTGAAGTCAAGCAAGCTAAGGGTCAGAATCGGGATTCAATTCCAAGACTTGATTTTGGAGTCTATGTTCAGACCACTTCTTACTTAAGTCACTGAGTAGATCAATTGGAAAAATAGTACTATATACAGATTCAACTATTCTCTGGGATTTTCTGCAATATGTTTTTCTTCCTGTTAAATGGAAAATTGAGAGTTGCCTGACCTGGCACAGCCAAACATAACAAAGCCTCTTTCCTCCATCTCTCTTTGATTTTTTTTTTCCCATAAAAGAAGGTGTGAGTTTTTAACATGGAGAAGTGTACAAATGACCCCAATCCCACTCATGTTTACGTTCTAGCAGTAATAATAGAGTAGCATATGGGCAATGTTAAAAACAAAAAAGCAACGCTCTGGAAAAATACAAAATGAAAGCATTTATTGAATGTCTACTGTGTTCTGTAAAAAAAGTGCTAGAGCTCTGTATTTGGTAAGACAAGTAGAATTTAATGAGAAGGACAGACATATATGCAGACAGTTATAATTATGCATTTCGTAGAATGTCACGGTCGGGTTATGTCTCCTTCTGAATTGGAATTTAGATGAAACAGCAAATAGAGATCTGCTGACAGCTGAAAGCGGGGCCTTGGAGAGTTGTGGGGCAGGTGTGTAAATAGTGAGTGTGTGCATGTATGCTAAGTCACTTCAGTCGTGTCGAACTCTTTGCAACCTCATGGACTGTAGCCCATCAGCCCTCTCTGTCCATGGGATTCTCCAGGCAAGAATACTGGAGTGGATTGCTGTGCTTTCCTCCAGGGGATCTTCCAGACCCAGGGATCAAACCCTCTTCGCTTCCATCCCCTGCCTTGGCAGGTGAGTTCTTTACCACTAGCGCCACCTGGGAGTGAAAGGGGATTAAATATCTCAAGAGTCAGGAAACTTTATGAAAGAGGAGGTTGGGGAATGCCAGCAGTAAATGTGACACGTCACAGTTTGCTTTAGATGACTGGACTAAGTGAGAGAGACTACTTTAGAACAGCGTTACATATGCTGCTAAATAGAAATTACAGGCAAACCAGTTATCTGAAGGTTGTGTAAATACATACTGAATTTAATTAGTAAAAGGATATCATTACTTATCTAAATGCATCATTTGGAAAATTACCAATTGCATGTCCTCCCCTACCCACCTTGCTCCTCTGGGAAATCAGGTTTCCAGCTGATCATTTCTTTGATTTGACAAGGTCACTGTGAACTTCTGACTGTCGTCCAAAGTGTTGGCAGTCCGATCTAGCTTAGTGACAGACTGCTAAGTTGTTACTCAGGTTGTCTGTAAAAAGGACACTGTGCCCTTCCATGGTGTTGATTTCTCCATAAACAAGTGAAAAACAGGTAAGATATTTGAATAGTGTTAGGAAGAAAATATTAATAATAGGAAAAATATAGAGTTATTTGATCACATGAGACTGTAGTAGGGTGGGGAAGCAGTGGGATTAGCTTGGATAATGATGGGGGCCATCTCTGAGAAGGTGTCATTAGAGTTGAAACCCATATAATGAGAAGCCATATGCTGACCAGGTAGAGAGATTGTAAATATAAAGGTTGGAAGATGAAAACAAACTTGGTTTGTTCACAGACAGAAAAAGTACAACTGGACAGAGTAGTAATAGTCCAGGATGAGGTGTCCGAGTCAGCCAGTGACATAATGTACACTCATAATTGGCGTTCGTTTATGCCTAAGAGCATTGGAATTGTTTTTCTTCTTTAAGTGTGTCTCGAGTATAAATCTACTACTATTTCTATCAGTAGTAGAAAATAACTGGAATTTTCTCTGCACTGCGTCATTTGCAAAAACCTTTACATGCATTCTCATTTTACTCAAAATTCCTTAACATCCTTATGAAGTGTGTGTGTGTGTGTGTTTGTCGCTCAGTCGTGTCTGACTCTTAGCAGCCCACCAGGCTCCTCTGTCCATGGTATTTCCCAGGCAAGAATATTAGAGTGGGTTGCTATTTCCTTCTTCAGAGGATCTTCCCGACCCAGGGATCAAACCCAGATCTCCTACATTGCAGGCAGACTCTACCATCTGAGCCCTGAGGGAGACTTCATGAAGTAGGCAGGACTAACTTAATTTCCATTTTACAGAGAGGGAAACTGTGGCATAAAAATGTTGCATAACATGCATACAAAGAGGCCTACAAAGCAACCCTTTCCCCAGTTACACAGATGTAGGTCATATGATGCCCCATGCATCATCAAAATTGTCCAAGAGTCAAAACTGTCTTTTAACCTAGAGTTAAAATGAACTTGGTACTTTGGTATATAACTAAAGGCCGCTCATTGATGAAAAAAGAGAAACAAAGGAGTTCCTACAATGAATCAAAGAAAAGGTAATCTCAGTTTGCTCTAATAGCCTCTGTGTGTGTGCGTATGTGTTTTATAGCATAAATTCTTTCAAGGCAAAAAAGAAACAATTTTAAAAATGGAAAAAAAAAAAAAACCCAAAACAAAACAGGGCTTTCCACATGGCTCAGATGGTAAAGAATCTGCTGGAAATGCAATCTGGACATATTAGAAATATCTCAGGGCTGGAGCTATTAAGCTTGCTTATTAGAGGTAAGTCGGGGTTGTACACTTAACCTTATATTCTTTTTTTTAATTTTTAAAATTAAGTTATCATTTAAGTTATCATGTAGATGTATGATATTTATTGTCTTGGTCTATTAGCTAAGAAAACCCTTTTCATTTTTGTGGATTTGATTATTATATTTTTAAATAGTATTTCTTGTTTCTTGCTTATATTTATATTTTCATTTGTATTTCTACAAATGTCATTCTCTGTAAGACATGGCCTTGATTGAAGTTTGGTGACTTTTCTCTTTTAATTCAGTCCTTTTTCATATTTTTAAATTAGTTTATTTATTTCTCCTTTGGTCTTTGATTTCTTAACACCTTATCTGTGTGGATTATTAAATCTTAACAATATATTTTTTTTACTTTAAAAGCATCTCACTTTTCTTAGTTTTTAAAAACTCCTACGTGTTTTTTAAGCTTCAGATAAATATTTCATTTAAGGATGGCTTCTTTCCCTATACCTTCTCTTTCAAGTCTTAAAGCTGATTTTCTGATTCAACATCATAAATTTTTGTAATAATCATAACAACCACCACCAAATCTTAAACTTGAAGAAACTGTCTCCAGGTTATTATTCACTATTGTTGAGATACTTTTTCTCAGTTTCAAAACTATTAGATAAATAGACCATAGTTTAATTTACTCCGTAATTTAATTTTTCAAGACATTTACAGTTTCTAGTTTTAAATATATAAATATTTCAAGTCAATTTTTAATATACATAATAATACATTTTAGATGCAGCTTAATTTTTACTGTACTCTGTAGCTTAAGGAATAGCACATATATTTTATCATTTCAAAACTGCAAATCCTGAAAAATAGAAAATGCCCAGACCCTTATTTTCCTCAAGGTCTTGACTCTTTTTTCTATACAGTTAACCTTTCAAGTCAGAAACCACACTTATCTTAAGGTACACGTACATGTTATGCAAACAATTGAAATCGTGGCAACTCTGAGAAAACATGTCTTGTTAATAAAAACTGGATCAGAGCACAAGCAGAAAGGGAAGACGTCAGGATAGAAAAGGTGGTATTTCAAAACTTGGTTTCTCACACATTTCTCAAAGTATATATTCAGACACTGGTCCATAATCAAGATAGCAGTCCTTATGAACTAGCTTCAGTTTTGTTGAGAGGACTGGCCATCAACATGTTTTAATCTTCCCTTACTTTCCTTTGTCTTTCAAAGCATATACTTTACCATTGATAATTTTAAGCAAAAATAGTATAAAGGGACTACTGTTCCCAGCAGGAACATTAAGCGTAGAAAATAGGCTTTTTGAAATAGAAAAAGATAAAACATTAGGTATGTGATTGTAAATCAATATAAAGTGAGATATTCTGTTGATATTTCGTATCACCTTTCCTACTGTGGATGATTTACTACTATTGAATCAATACAGGAAACTGATAATGACAACATAACCAACATATGAAGATGACAAAAATGATAAAGCTAGCAAACTACCCAAGTGTTTCTAGAGCTTCTTGTCTGCTTTTCCCCTGCAGTCAAGCAACAATCGCACTGATACTTGGTTCTTCCAGTGCCAGCAAGGGACTTACTTGCTGTCTTTTCAGGGGTGATTAAGCTTCATGCCACTTTCTAACAAAGACAACCAATTTGAAAAGAATGCTGGTGCAATTCATAGCTGAAACATTAGCTGTAAGGCAAGTCCTAAAGCTTCTGTCATGACAGGAGGTAGGAAGAGGTAAAGATTGGAGGGGCAGGGGATCTGCCAGCTATTTTTTCTGAAGCTCTGTAGTGTTGCATTTGGAATTTCCCATACTACTATATCTCAGAGTACTTAATTACAAGGAATTCCTAACTGGACTTCTAACCTTCTTTTCTTTCTTCATGCCCTTCCAATTCATTATCCACATTGCCATCTTAATGATCTTTCTGAAACGTATTAATGGAACTGATTGGTTCTCTCTTTTAAAAATCCTCTTTAAGATTTACCATTGCCTGCTGCATGTATTCCAAGTCCTTATGTCACACACACCGTCTTTTATGGTTTGGAACCTACCTTCCTAGCATCTCCTGTGCTCTGTATCCTCAGTCCTCTTTGTATTGACCTGATTTTAAGAATGCCTGTCCACTGGATTGTTGCAAGACTTCAGTGAGAAACTATATATAGATTACTCAATAATAGCCAGTATTTACTGAACACTTACCATCTTACAAGGTGCCAAAGACTGGGCTGAGTCTTTATGTGTATTTTCTCGTTTAATCTTTATACAACCTTGTGAGGTATAGATACTTTTATCAATAATCTCCATTCTCTAAATGAAGAAACAGATTTTGAGAGGTCAGCCAACTTGCCCAAGGTTGCACCTATAGCCAGAAATGGAGTTGTAATTTTATCTGGCCAACTTCTAAACTGATGCTTTTATAGACTTTACTGCTGCCTGGCACACTGCCTGGTGTACAATTCGGCTTGATTAAATATTCATTAAAACAAACATTACTATAAAACTTACAGTGTCTAGAAAATGACCTTTTTCTCTTGCCTCCATGGTGCAGCAAGGTTAACTGATAAAGCACTTTTTGGCCTCTTTTAAGATGCTCCTATCTCCTCTATGCTGTCTTCTGTCACTTCACACTCACGGACCTATAGTGTGCTAATCGTTGAAGTATCTAATGCCTTTCATCTGTGGGCTCTTCATCTCACGCCACATCTTCACTGTCTTTGTGTCCTTGGAGCAGAGCAGGTCAGCAGTTGTGAATGAATGGAAGCGGTGAAACAAGCTCTAAAGAGAATTTTGAAATATGTGGGGTTTTCCTCTTTCTCAAAAATGAGGAATTCCTCCTTCCATTTAATGTGAGAGTGCATTAACATTCTGAATAACACTCAACTGGATCATTATGAAAGAGCAGAATCAGACTTACGAGGTTGGAGTGGGAAAAGGGAAGATGAACCCTTCTTTTTCTTCAGTTCCCTTTTCCCTACAAATGAAAAAGAAGCAAGGTCAAAGGAAAGATGGTAACACTTAGAAATGGTGAAATGAACTGTAAATTCTCTTTAAAAAAAATAGTTATGCTTCACACCAAGTTGACTAAGATTCAAGTCTTAGTTTTTCTGCCCTTACCCTTTTTACATTTTCTAAACACAAGTTACTTACCTGTTGGCTCAGACGGTAAAGAATCTGCCTGCAATGCTGGAGACCCGGGTTCAATCCCTGGGTCAGGAAGATCCTCTGGAGAAGGGAATGGCAACCCACTCCAATATTTTTGCCTAGAGAATTCTATGGACAGAGGAGCCTGGTGGGCTGCAGTCCATGTAGTTGCAAAGAGTTGGACACGACTGAGTGACTAACACACACAAACCCAGTTACACCTTTTTTCACAGTGTTTCTCAAAGGTTAGTGAATTAGAGGTGTTAGTCACTCAGTTGTGTCTGACTGTTTGTGACCCCATGGACTATAGCCCGCCAGTCTTCTCTGTCCATGGAATTCTCCAGGCAAGAATACTGGAGTGGGTTGCCATGCCCTTCTCCAGGGGATCTTCCCTACCCAGGGATCAAACCCAGGTCTCCTGCATTGCAGGCAGATGCTTTACTGTCTGAGCACTAGGGAAGTCTGAAACACCACTAAATTTTAAGATCTGAGAACTTGAGGGAAACCAACTGATGGGCACATGGTCACAGAGTGAGTCAGTGAAAGTTCCAGGAATAAATCTGCTCATCTGACTGCTAGTTCAGGGTTCTACACATCCCGCTAGGTGCCCCTAAAGGAGTTATGAATCTTGAAGATGGCACAGTTGGGGCAAGAAATCACTGTCACTGCCAGTGCTCATATTCTGTTTCCCCTGCTTAATAGAATAATAATTTTAAACTCATAAATGGGAATATTCTATTGATTAGCGTGTACTATTATGCCAAGGATACCAACAAAGAAATACGTCTAAAATTTACATTATCCCCTAAAATATAGAGAACCAGCATATATCAGCACAAGAGCATTTCTTAAGTTATAAAACAAATATTTATTATTTGGTATGAAGAAGAGGTTAAACATTATTTTTAATAAACTACTTTCCTTTTTCTTTTTAACTCGTGTGGCAAGATCCTCCATCCCTAGGTGATATTCAACAACTATAAGGTCTAAAACAGATTTGTTACTGTGGGGGAATATAGTAATAATTTCCCTTAGTCATTGTAAGCTAATACAGTCTGATATATCTACATTACAATCCCATATCTTAAGAGAGCGAAACCCCTGCTTCTGCTATTAATTGGTAGGTAATCCTTAATATCCCACCCACTTGACCTCTGTTTTCTGTTTGTATTGGGAAGTAGTGCCTTACCTTTCTCTGTAGAGATAAAAGTCAGCTAATACCTGGCTTTGGTTCCTTACACTGCTACCTGGCAGGTATGCAACCCCTCATTTCTTCATCTGCAACATGGGGATAATATTACTCACCTTCCCCACAAGGTTCTCGCCAAGATGAATGACATATGTCTAAACGTAGGCTTAAATTGTAGAATCCTGGAACTGAAAAGGACCTTCCCAAGGTGAGTCTACCTCACCATGGTAAGGAATACATGGTAAGTGCTATGCCCAAGAACTTCCCTGGTGGTCCAATGGTTTTGAATCTGCAATAAAAACAAAAGAATCTGCCTCCCAGTGCAGGGGACAGGGGTTCAACTCCTGGTCTGGAAAGACCTCACATGCCATGGGGCAACTAAGCTCACAACTACTGAGCCCCTGTTCTGCAGCAAGAGAAGCCACCGCAATGAGAACCCCATGCACCTCAATGAAGAATAGTCCTGTCTTAACACAACTAGAGAGAGTCTGTGCAGCAACCAAGAGCCAGCATGGAAAAAGAAAATTAATTAATTAGAAATATTAAAGTTTAAATGCTTTGCTCAATACCAGTTAGCCCATGAGTCATACATCTGAGGCCTTTGCTTGAGTGTGCTTTGTTTTTATTTCCTTTTTTTTTTTTTTTCCACTTGATAGGCACCAGGGAACTGACATGCACAAGGAAGGAATGTATAGACTATGGTAGAAGGAACTCAAAGAGGAAGGAGGTGTTCTGTGCCAAGTAACGTGACAGCAAATAAGAAAAGAGAAGGTATAAGGAAGAGCATTTATTGGAGAGTTTGTAGCACGTCAAACATACATTAAAACATGAAAAGCTTTTAATTATCCAATGTGTGTTACACAGATAAAATATCTACTCAGAATGCTTTTTTAACATATGTGTGTGCCTAGTGGCTTCAGTTGTGTCCGACTCTGCGACCCCATGGACCAGGCCTGCCAGCTTCCTGTTCATGGGATTCTCCAGGCAGTAATACTGGAGTGGGTTGCCATTTCCTTCTCCAGGGGATCTTCCCGACCCAGGGATGGAACCCTGGTCTTTTCTGTCTCCTGTATTGGCAGGTGGCTTCTTTACCACTAGCACCACCACCTGGGAAGTATAGAATTAGTCAGAACCATTCCTTGTTTCTAGTACTTTCCTAGGACTGCACACCAAATCGCTTGCTTTAAGCTGTGTTGCCTCAGTGCTGGCTGGGAGTGGAGGTTGCATGAGGAAGTTCAAGGAGCTGAGGTGTGGAGAGAAGTAGCTGCCTGGACTAGAGAAGGGGTGTCCAGGAGGCCTCTCACTCACTAATGACTCTTCAGTGATTTCCAGTCTTAGGCATCCAACTGGGTTTTTAAGTCCCTTCTATGAAATGGAAACATTCTCTTAAAATGATACTTACATCTCCGAAAATTCCTTGACAGTAAATCTACATTTCTCTTCTAATCACATCAGCTTTGATTGGTATGGAGAGGTGAAAGAGAGTGTAACTGAGAGTTAAAAGCCCTTAGGAAAGGGCAGACCTAGATAGAGGTTGAATGATAGATACCAAAGGTTACTGAGTGCCAGGAGGCAAAAGAAACTCATTAAAAAAAGAAAAAGATTGGTGAGAAATGCCAAAAACAGCCTTTGGCTGATTTGGTTTTTTTACTTAGGGCATGGAGGTAACCAATTAAAATCCAAAATGTGATACTACTTTTTTTAATGCTTAAACTTGATATTGAGTGCTGTATTTCATGGGTGCTAAGAAAAGGAACAAGTCAAATTCTAGCATCCTAGAACAAGTCTAGGATCAGCAGACACCAAAACATAAAAGGGACAGTGGAGAGATTACAGAACCGGAAACTGAGAACCTAAATTCAGACTCCTACTCTAGAAGTGAGGAGTTGCATCTGTCTGTGAGTAAAGACTTCTGATGATACTTATCTAAACATACAAAGCTTTATTTTTCTCCTGTGTAAAGAAATACAGAAATAGGCAATCATTGATAAAGGTTCAGGATGTCAAGCTGGTGTCGTTTTGAAATTTGCTTAGCCTTTTCCTCATGGTTCTCTGTGAGCTAATATATCTGTTGCCATCGCATCCATCTTTCAGATAGGAGGAAGGTAACAGGCAGAAAGGTGCAAAACCCATATCAGTGAAGAAAAACTTACAGCAGACGTCCACTTCTATCTTAGTTTCTAGAACTGTGTCACAGAACTACCTAGAAAAAGAAAGTGAAAAATTAGCTTTTTTTGCGAAACGCACTGTCATCCCAAATAGAATCAAGAAGGAAGAAGGGCAGAATGGATAGTTAGTAGTCTTGGACAGAGCAGCATTGATGAGGGGGAAATGAATGAGAATTTCAGCAAATCAAAAAGCAGAATGTAATATATAAATATAAGTGACATATAAATAGAAGGGGAAGAGCTGTCTGTTTTAGAAGGAGACTGTAATGCATGCCTTTCTGCCTCTCTGGTCATTGGTGACAATAAAATAAGCACAAATTATTTAAAAATCCATGGTGGGCATTTAAAAAATATACCAATAGGTGATAGAAATTTAACCTTAAAGCACACCAGCTGCAGACTATTCTAACATCTTACTTTCTTACAGGACCTCTGTGAACTCTTGCCATTCAGCCAGTTGCACAATCCAAATGTGGTCTCAGAGCACCTTAAAAGATGGATCAGATTTGCATGGTGTGGGACAAGACAGCTAAAATACTTCTACCTGGAAATCCCTGATGTGAATAGTTGGTTTAAAAAAGAGATTTTTCCCCCCAAACAAAAGAGTTGGAGTAGGGGACTGAATTTTAAAAGTAAACCAAGTGGTATCATTTTTGGGGGGTTCAACATTACAAGAACTTCAGACTTTTCTAGTGAAAAAACATTTATCCTTTGTCAGCTGACAGTGGTCTACACTGAAAAGTATTTTTCAATGGAATCATGTGTAAAAAATTTTAGTTTCAAGAGTATTAGCATGTAATCAAAATTAGAATTAAGGTCAAAAGCCAGAGATGAGATAACTAATATCCCGAAGCCATCCACACAATAACCTTCTCTTATAGATCCAGATTCAGAAATAGCCAAATAGCTTATCAATGAAAGATATCAGGAACAGCAGAGCTCTATACCAATACTACTAATAAAAACATCCAGACTCTTAAGAGCTCAGATAGACCTTAAATTAGTAAAGACATTTATTTCACTGAAAGATTTGAGATCACTACCCAGAAGTTTTCTTTTTGTTTTTAACTTCCTGGACTGTTCTGTTTTACTCAGGAGCTATCTTAAGAACCTGGGGCAGAGTGGAGAAGGGTAGAAAGCCATTGGCCTCTTATTTATACATGGATCAGAGTTGAGCCAATATTCATTAAATGGACAGGACAGTTAAATGGAAATTTCTGTAAGTAACCTGTAGCATTATGCTCAAGAAAACATTAGACCAGTCCTCTGAAGGACCTTATTTTGGCCTTTTGCTGTGTGAAATGGGACCTAACCTCAAGTGTGAAACCTGGAAGAATATACCACAAGGTCAGGAGAGCAAGGGAGAATCTTCTGGATCAAAAGTAATGGTTATCAGACATGGAAGTCACGGAAGGAGAAGAAACTGCTGACTAAATATCTCAAAGACAAATACAGGAATACGAGACTGCCTTATCTGCCTCCTGAGACACCTGTGTGCAGGTCAAGAAGCAACAGTTAAAACTGGACATAGAAAAACAAACTGGTTCCAAATTGAGAAAGGAGTATATCAAGGCTGTATATTGTCACCCTGTTTATTTAAATTCTATGCAGAGTACATCATGTGAAATACTGGGCTGAGTGAAGCCCAAGCTGGAATCAAGATTGCCAGGAGAAACATCAATAATCTCAGATATGCAGATGACACCACCCTAACGGCAGAAAGCGAAGAGGAACTAATGAGTCTCTTGATGAAAATGAAAGAGGAGAATGAGAAGACTGGCTTAAAACTCAACATTCAAAAAACTAAGATCATGGCATCTGGTCCCATCATTTCATGGCAAATAGATGGGGAAAAAGTGGAAACAGTGACAGACTTTATTTTCTTGGGCTCCAGAATCACTGCAGATGGTGACTGTAACCATGAAATTAAAAGACACTTGGTCCTTAGAAGAAAAGCTGTAGCAAACCTAGACAGAGTATTAAAAATTAGAGACATCACTTTGCCTAAAAAGGTTCATCTAGTCAAACTATGGTTTTGCAGTAGTCTTGTACAGATAGTAGTTAGATTATAAAGAAGGTTGAGTATTTAAATAATTGATGCTTTTGAACTGTGGTGCTGGTGAAGATTCTTGAGAGTTCCTTGGACTGCAAGGAGATCAAACCAGTCGATCATAAAGGATCAGTCCTGAATATTCATTGGAAGGACTGATGCCGAAGCTGAATTTCCAATACTTTGGCCACCTGATGTAAAGAAATGACTCACTGGAAAAGACACTGATGCTGAGAAAGAGTAAGGGCAGGAGGAGAAGGGGGTGACAGAGGATGAGATGGTTGGATGGTATCATCGATTCAATGGACATGAGCTTGAGCAAACTCCAAGAGATAGTGAAGGACAGGGAAGCCTGGTGTGCTGCAAGTCCATGGGTTCGCAAAGAGTCGGACCCATATGAATGACTAAACAACAGGTTCAAGAATGAAAGGGAGAGAAGGTTAACATGTGAGTGGTAAGAGATATGGGGCAGGAAGGAGAGCTGGACGATTGTGGAAAAGTTTGAAGTCTTTTAGACCTGAGTCTACACATCCAGGGGCTTCCCTGGTGGCTCAGTGATAAAGAGTCTGCCTGCTATTGCAGGAGATGTGGGTTCCATCCCTGGATCAGGAAGATCCCCTGGAGATGGAAATGGCAACCCACTCCAGTATTGTTGCCATCTGAGACAGTATTATGACAGTATTTACAACTAAACAACAGTAGTAACTACACCTACTCAATTAAAACCTGTAGTTTTCTCACATCTCACGACTACTTTATAGTGATTCTTGATACCATAATGTGAGGATGTTAACAACCATTGTTTTTGTAAGTATGGACGGAACATGAAATTAAGAAGACAAATTAAGTATTTTTAGAAATAGTCATCCTTGAACTCTTATACATCTTGTTTTGCATTTATCTATTACTCTTTGGGGTACACACACTCATAAATGTAAAAATGTCTTTGTGGCTTTAATTTGAAGTAGCTATAAATTGAATGGTAAAAGGTAGAATATTTCATGGCTATCAGTCTAGACTAGAGCACTTAATGAACATTAATAGTTTTCATTGTGTCTGTTGATATTTTTTCATTTAATTCATTCAAAAATATTCATTTAATGGCTTCTGTGTGCCAGGAATGAGGTAGATCATGTCATAGAAGATCACAATCAGTCTAGTAAGAAAGATAAGAGTCTAACTAAACACATATAAATGTTCGATCACTTTCAACATACTTTTACTTGGGAACATATTACTGATGCAGTGATTTAATTGCCATCTGAAAAAACTCCTTCAGTAAAGGTTTCTGAAGAAATTGCTATGTCTGCCATTTATTATGACATATTATATAATGCTATGCTTCTCATCCGAATACACTGTGAAACAATATGATAGACTTGCAGTTTGGAAACTGAAATAAAACAGAAGCCCTGGGAATGTTCTAGTTCATATGCTGGACAAGAAAACAGAAAATGTCTACACTCATTGAGAAAATGTTATTGATATGGTTCCTAAACCTAAACAGGTTTCCCTGGTGGCTCAGATGGTAAGGAATCCTATGGCAATGTGGGAGACCCAGGTTCGATCTCTGGGTCGGGAAGATCCCCTGGAGAAGGGAATGGCAACCCACTCCAGTATTCTTGCCTGGAGAAATCCCATGAACACAGGAGCCCGGCAGGCTGCAATCCATGGGGTCACAAAGAGTCAGACACGATTGAGAGACGTATACTTTCACTAACACTAAATACAGTTTGGGAAAGCAGAAAGTTTCCTAGGAAATGTAGATCTTGCAAATATTATTTATTTATTTCTGGCTGTGCTGCATCTTCATTCCTGTGCGCAGGCTTTCTCTAGTCGCAGTGAGCAGGGGCTACTATCTAGTTGCAATGCGCAGACTTCTCACTGCAGTAGCTTCTCTTATTAGGGGCATGAGCTCTAGGCATGAGTTTCAGTAGTTGTGGAACCTTCCTGGAACAGGGATTAAACCCATGTCCCTTGCATGGGCAGGCGGATTCTTAAGCACTAGACCACTAGGGAAGTCCTTGCAAATGTTAAGAATGAAGAAACATACAACATAATCCAATTAGGCCCACCATTCAGATTTTAATAAAAGGTTGTGGAGGGGGGATAAAATAATGATCTTCATGCTTAATGTGGAAACAGATGCTACCTTCAGATGTGATCTCAGAAGTACATACCCAGCTTTGCAGAGGCTTCCATTGTGGATGATGGGTCACATAATACATCTTCTGTGCCTTTATCTTTATAGGGATGATTTGGAAAATTTCTGTGGCCTAAATTCTAAATTTTAATTTTAATAAAATTCAACCTTGTTTCTAAGTATACTTATTCCATCTAATTCCTTTTTATGTTTGGCTTTGAATCAGTAATCTCAGGCTAAATGCAATCAAATGTCTGAAAATGAAATGAATTGTCTAATACAATGCTCTATCCCTTGGACTGCAAGGAGATCCAATCAGTCCATTCTAAAGGAGATCAGTCCTGAGTGTTCTTTGGAAGGACTGATGCTGAAGCTGAAACTCCAATACTTTGGCCACCTGATGGGAAGAGCTGACTCATTGGAAAAGACTCTGATGCTGGGAGGGATTGGGGGCAGGAGGAGAAGGGGACGACAGAGGATGAGATGGCTGGATGGCATCATTGACTCGATGGACATGAGTTTGAGTGAACTCTGGGAGTTGGTGATGGACAGGGAGGCCTGGCGTGCTGCAGTTTATGGGGTCGCAAACAGTCAGACACGACTGAGCGACTGAACTGAACTGAACTGAACTGATTATCTGATAATAGATGGGTTGTCATTGTTAGCTAATGCTTATTCTGTATTGATTTGGTTTAGGTGCTGTGTGTATGTGTGTGTGTATATATATATGTGTGTGTATGTATATATTACATGTGGTTTTAGGTGCTATATGTGGATGTGTATATATTATAGGTACTGAAAAAGGGAGGAGCACTTTTTATATACCACCTTTCTTTCATTTAAATTTTTACTGTGTTTTGTTAAGTTAGACATAGTTATATAGTCTAACATATGATTTCTAGTTTTTCTTTACTTGTATCACATGTAAATACTGATTCCCAAACACTACATAATTGTAAAAGTATGGTAATGTCACTACTTCTCTGTTACCATATGGCTGTCTTGCAAATAAGTCTTCAAAAGTAACTGACTTTCAGACTATTCTCTTCAATTATTTTGGTTTGCTGCTAGTACTCGTTGCCAATTCTACCTTCTTATCTTACTCTCCATATCATCAAACTAAGAGAATACATCTCTGAAACAAATACATTCATTGTCTCATAGGAAAGACATTTGAGAAAATCAAGCTCAAAATGAAAAGGAAAAAGAGCAAAATGTGGAACAATATTAGGCTCCTTGCCTCATTTATGTTTGGCCCTGATCATCTGCACCAGTGCTTGCTTGCAATGAAAGATGACTCTAAGTGACTCTGTGCTGATGGAATTTATTAGAAGAGAAGGAATAATTTACAAGTCATGGCTTCAACTTACTGCTGCAGACTTCTTGCCCATATAAATCATGTGTTGTGTTCATATATATAGTCACTCATAAAAAAAATTCAGAATGCACTGTGCTTTTGTGGATTGACCTAGGCTTTCTTCCCTAGCTTCTTAGATTTCCCAAAGTATCAAGTTTAATTTGGGGATTCTCTTTAAACTTCACAAGCTAAAAGAGAGATAAGGAAATATCAGAGTATCCCATCAACTCAACTTCAGTAATCTTGAAGATTTGCTCTCTGACTAAATCCTAGTCCTAGTATCAAAACAGTTATTACCGATAATATACAGAAAGTTCTATATTTTATATAAGATTTATATGCATGAACAAGTTTCCTTAGTTTTACAGTATCCACTAAAGATGGGTGATTTGGGACATTTCATATTGTATACTTTTATTACCTAAATTTTATTAATGAACTGCCAAGAACTGATACTTTTCGAAAGACTTACTCAATGAGTTGATCTAACATTTTTTAAAGTCTTAATTTCTAGTTATGATACCCTGAAAAAGCATGGAAAGGAAATCCTTCAAAAACAAATAATATTCTCCCCCTTAGGATCCTGCCCAGTTCTATAGTCTGCACTGTACAGAAGGAGAGAAAAGCTGTAGCTTCTAGGGGAGCCTAAAATGAACAAAGAACTGAGGAGTTAGTTTTAGAACTTAGAAGAAAGTCTCAGAAACTAAAATATTTTAACTTGGAATAAAAAGATTACATAATCAATAACAATAATAATAGCTTACATTTCTTGAACAAGTGCCACGTCATTCTTCGGTTACTCTATAAGAGGAGAGCATTATTATACTCGTTTTACAGATAAGAAAACTGAGTCTTGGGAAAAATTAACTTTTCCAAAGTTATATAAATAGTAAGTGATAGAGGTGAAGTTGAATCACAGAAATCTGACTCTAGAACCAGCTATTTAACACAGCAATTGCCATAAAGCATGTGATATTCATACAGATTGAATAGTACTTTGAATCAAATAATACTCCTTAAGATATTCCTGTGGAAAGAGGTGAGGTTGAATCTATTCAAGGTTTACAGCAAACATTATTCAGAGAAACTAACAATATTAGAAGAGGGATAAATAATATCAAATGGAGACAAACATGGAAATTCAGACCATGGGCTATAGCCCAGTATCAGTGACCTGTTTCTGCAACAAGCCATTGGCATGCACAAAGCAAGCAAACACCAGCAGAGCCTTTGCTTGTATCTTACTGCTTCAAATATGGTCCATTTTGAGTCCAGCAACACTGACACCACCTAGCCAGATGATATCTCAGATCCTGCCTCCAATCTTACTGAATCTTAAGATCCCTAAGTTTGATCCCCATTTGCACATTAGAGTTTGCAAAGCACTGGTCTAGATGACTAGAGACTGAAATAATTGTAATAGGTAGATCTTGTTTGGATTGCGATTCCACAAGCCAAGTGCAAGAAGACTTTCACCTATTGGAGAAATTGGGCATGGACTAGTTCTTGGCTTCTAAATGCTAATTTAATTTGGTGTGATAGAGAAACCTATCAACGGTTCCAACAAAGGTCCATATAGTCAAAGCTATGGTTTTTCCAGTAGTCATGTATGGATGTGAGAATTGGCCTGTAAAGGAAGCTGAATGCTGAAGAATTGGTGCTTTTGAACTGTGGTGCTGGAGAAGACTCTTGAGAGTCCCAGGACTGCAAAAAGATCAAACCAGTCAATCCTAAAGGAAATCAACCCTGAATATCATTGGAAGGACTGATGCTGAAGCTGAAGCTCCAATACTTTGGCCACCTGATGTGAAGAGCTGACACATTAGAGAAGACCTTGATACTGGGAAAGATTGAAGGTGGGAGGAGAAGTGGACGACAGAGGACGAGATGGTTGGATGGCATCACTGACTCAATGGACATGAGTTTGAGCGAGCTCCGGGAGATGCTGATGGACAGAGAAGCCTGGCGTGCTGTAGTCCATGAGGTCTCAAAGAGTCCTACATGACTGAGAGACTGAACAACAGAAAGACACCTAATGGTTAATGATGAATGTCCAAATCACTTATTTTACTGCTTTTTTATATTTTATTTATTTATTTATGTGGTGGCACCAGGTCTTAGGTGCAGCACCTGGAATCTTTGATCTTTGTTGTAGTATATGGGATCTAGTTCTCCAGCCAGGGATCAAACCCAGGCCACCGTGTTGGGTGCTCAGAGTCTTAGCCACTGGACCACAAGGGAAGTTCCCAAATCATTTTTTTTTTTAATTTTTACTTTATTTTACTTTACAATACTGTATTGGTTTTGCCATACATTGACATGAATCCACCATGGGTGTACATGCGTTCCCAAACATAAACTTTTAAAATGTAGACATGTATACCAAGATATATAGGGGTGAAATAATATGGCTGGAATTTGCTTTAAAACATTTTGGCAAAGACAGTAGCAGTAAGTGATACTAATGTGGTAAAATCTTGGAAATGTTTGAAACTGTCCTATCAACTTTTCAACATGTTAGAATATGTCATACTTTTTAAAAAATATCAAAATAAATGAACTTATACCCTAGAAATTGTAGAAATAACTAAAAGAAGTTTTTTATAGTAAAAAGGGTTAATCATGTAACAGGATGCCATTTTCTCCAAAGGATTTAAATATGTGCTGTTATTAGCACATATTTTTTGGTCTATGGGCAATTTTAGATATAGTCCTGGTAAAAACCAGAAGACAAAAAAAACCTGCCAAGCTCCCTTTCTCAAAATTGATTCTGTGGTAGATGTTATGCTTTGTGAATACTTTGGGCTGTTGTTCTTAGATTTAATGCCTTTGTCGTATTTAAAAACAAGAAAAAGCAGTTGGTGATGCCTCTGATCTCCCCTCATGTTTCCTTTCTTGTGGCATTCTTCAGTTTAATGGTTGACTGATGGAATGTTGAGCTACATAGTCATCCAAATCGGGCATTTAATAGAGAGTCCTGTACTGATCTCATTCTGTTGAGAGTCTGTGCTTGTAAGTGCAGACTAAGGTCCTTTGATGTTACGTGATCAATAGAAAACCCTTTAAGCTGGTATGTATTTGTCATATAGAAAGGCATTCCTTTCACCATCTTATAAACCCTTCATGTATCTAACTGCTGAAAAGCATATCATTTTTTTTGTTTGTTTGTTTCTGGAAAAGGGGATAAAAGAGAATTCCACGAGCTAGTAAAAAGAGAAGCCAAGTACTTTCGCAGCTTATTAAATGGCAGTATTTGTGGCAATATGTTTTATATTTTCTGGCTCCTTCCTGTAGACACCCAAGAGTGGTTCTCAGAGACTAACTAGTGAACTCTGCCAGCATCCCCAGATGTAGACATTACACTGTTTACAGATGAACAACCGACACCTGACTGGTTCAGTGGATGCCTTGTGAGTAAGTCAGAGGATGAGTGAGCAAGGTGCTTCCAGAAACCTTCCCATTTGAACCACAAGTAGTTTTCCCAGCATGGCACTGTATTTGGTCTATTGGCTTGGATTTGATGGAATAACTTAGATCTAAGGTTTTCCTTTGATGAATATGTATTTGGAGGAATAAATGAATAATGGAACAGTGAAGGGAATCTGGGTGCTGACTCTGAATCAGAGAATGACTGACACTCAGGTGCTACTCCTTACACTTCCTAATTTAGGTTGTGCCCCGAGAGTCTCCCTGTTTATAAAAAGCTGCTTTGTTAGATGTCTGTGGTTTTTTATTTTGACTTAAGATCTTTTTTTCTCCCTCTTCCTATTCTTCCTGGTAGATGGCCAATCAGCTAGTCTTTCTTTCTCTGTTCTTTCCATGAAAACAGCCTCTCATGAAATTTTCCGTATTGCTCATTAGCCCTCAAAAACCTGTTTGTTAAACTATGAGCTTTTCTCTTTTTTTATTGAAGTATGACTGACTTACAGTGTTGTGTTGGTTCTGGTGTGGAACAAAGTGATTCAGATATATTTCTATCTATATATTAATATCTATATAGAGATATATTCATATT
This sequence comes from Ovis aries, assembly GCF_016772045.2. Lineage (NCBI taxonomy): Eukaryota > Metazoa > Chordata > Mammalia > Artiodactyla > Bovidae > Ovis > Ovis aries. Next base: position 70,917,553 of record NC_056062.1, on the reverse strand, counting down.
CTTTTCCATTATTGTTTATTACAAGGTATTGAATATAGTTCCCTGTGATAGGGAACAGTAGGACCTTGTCTATCTATTGTAAATAGAAGAGTTTTTATCTGCCAATCCCAAGCTCGTAATTCCCCCCCCGCCCCCCCACTCCCGCCTTTTCCTTTGGTAAGCATAACTTTGTTTTCTATGTCTGTGAGTCTGTTTTTGTTTTTTAAATTAAACCCATTTGTGTCATATTCTAGATTCTACACATAAGTGATAACATGGTGTTTGTCTTTCTCTTTCAGGCTTACTTCACTTGGTATCATAATCTCTAGGTCCATCCATGTTGCTGCAAATATACACAATATGTTGTGTATAAACCACATCTTCTTTATCCATTCATCAGTGGATGTATATTTATGTTTCTTCTAAATCTTGGCTATTGTAAATAGTGCTGCTGTGGACATTGGGGGTGCATATATTTTTGCAATTAAGAGTTTTCACCTTTTATGGATATATGCCCAGGAATGGGATTGCTGGATCATATGACAACTCTATTTTTAGTTTTTTGAGGAACCGCCACACTATTTTCCATAGTGGCTGCACCAGTTTACATTTCCAGCAACAGTATAGGAGGGTTCCATATTCTCACACTCTCACCAGCATTTATTATTTGTGGACTCTTTGATGATGGCCATTCTGATGAGTGTGAGGTAATACCTCATTATAGTTTTGATTTGCCTTTCTCTAACAATTGAGATTTGTCTGCAAACCTCTTCCACTCCTTAGCTTGTTTGTTTTGCCACAGCATAGCACAATATTATCATCTTTTCCTGGAGAATTATAATTAGAACAACTTGTCATTTTTCCTAAGAGTTTTTCCTACTGTTAAAATTATCATAAAATATAACAATATTTCAAAAGCTCTAAAATACCTTTATTACTAGAAATGAGTTTTATCGGAAGCATGATGCAAAGTTTCATAGCCCCCAAATTAATAAATATACAATTAATAACTATTATATACCCTTTTGCTATTTTAAAAAAATCATCATATTTAAAAAAAAAAGAAAAAAGATAGTCAGAGAGTACTGTGCTGCTGTGCTTAGTCACTCAGTTGTGTGTCCGACTCTTTGCAACCCCATAGGCTGTAGCTCACCAGGCTTTTCTGTCCATGGGGATTCTTCAAGGCAAGAACACTGGAGTGGGTTGCCATGCCCTCCTCCAGGCAGAGAGTACTATTTAAGGATAATTTTCCCCTCAAAAAGGTAACATCGAGACCTATATAAAAATGAACGTGTTAAATACTTTATTTAACTCGTTAATGAAGGAAGCAGTAAGATGTTACAACCAACTTAAAGGAGGATCCAGATAGACATAGAAATGGCTTATTGGAATGCGCATGCAGATGGGGACACACTCTTCCACTGTTGCTGAAGAAAGTCAATTCAAAGTCTCTTGGACAGAACTTGCAAAACAAGAATGTCTTTGTTTATAGACAAGAATAATTTTGCATAGCTATCAGCTTTTACACTTTACAGAGTTTTAAATCTGCTTCCATAGAATCAAAATCAGATAATCCAGAAGAGTGTATTCTAGACACCGCATAGCTTTCCACTGAAGCACAGAATTATTTTCCCCGTAACATACTGTATCCCTATCAGCTTTTACACTTTACAGAGGTGTAAATCTGCTTCCATAGAATCAAAATCAGATAATCCAGAAGAGTGTACTCTAGACACTGCATAGCTTTCCACTGAAGCATGGAATTATTATCCCCGTAACATACTGTATCCCTAAGTGCATTGTGACTTTCAGTGACACTCAGCTATAATCACAAAGAGGTCCACATTCCTTAGATGTTCACAATTTAGCTTCAGCCTCTTTCCGTTTTCTGTTCTCTGGCCCAGTACCCTTAAACCCTACTTTATTCAGCCACAGTTAACTACATTCTACTATTTCTACCAATCCTTCAAGTCCTTGTTGTCACTTCCTCCAAAAAGCGATATTGTACTTTATCTACTTTAACTGGGAATTACCGTACTTCCCCTTGACACTCGTCACATTCTTGTGTATTGACAATCTGCTATGATCTATGGTAGTTCTGCAACTTAAGAGTACATCAGGATCCCCTGGAGAGCTACTTAAAACACAGATTGCTGGGTTCTACCAGTCCTCTGATGGAGCTGAGGTTAAGCCTGAGAATTTTTATTTCTTACAAGATCCTGGATGCTGCTGCTGCTGGTGGTCTGAAGATAAAATTTTGATAACCACCTGCCCAGAGGAACCCTGTAAAAAAACTGCAGATAAGATTAGTGAGACATTAGATGCAACCTTCTAGGAATTCATGTGTGTGCTAAGTCACTTCAATCATGTCCAACTCTTTGCGATGCTATGGACTGTAGCCCTCCAGGCTCCTCTATCCATGAAATTCTCCAGGGAAGAATACTGGAGTGGGTTGCCATTTCCTCCTCCAAGGGATTTTCCTGCCCCAGGGATTGAATCCACCTATCTTACATCTACACCATTGGCAGGCGGGTTCTTTACCACTAGCGTCAGCTGGGAAACCCTTTAGTTAGTTAGTTAGTTAGTTAGTTAGTTAGTTAAGTCGCTCAGTCGTGTCCGACTCTTTGCGACCCCGTGGACTGTAGCCCACCAGGCTCCTCCATCCATGGGATTCTCCAGGCAAGAATACTGGAGTGGGGTGCCATTTCCTTCTCCAGAGGATCTTCCTGACCCAGGGATCACACCCAAGTCTCCCGCATTAGAGGCAGACGCTTTAGGAATTCATAATCTAATGTCAAAAGTTGGCTCCCTGAAATATCCCTAAAACTACCTTTTTGTAAGACAAGGCTGAGTTTATTGTGGTATAGAGACTCAAAAGAGCCTTTGAAGTGCCTTGTGTTTGGATGGGAGAGAAGACTAGGGGGGTAATAGTTGAGATTTTTGAGATTTTCAAATTTAAAGCAGATCTTTCAGTGTAACAACTTGGTTAGGACCGGGTAAGGATCTTAGCATGGTAGTTTAGAACTGATAGAATAAGATGAGGATTTGGGGGCAAAGAGTTCAAAGAGTTCTGGTGTGTAAACTGTCAATTGATGCCTTCTATTGAAGAATTGATGTATCTGTTTAGGATATTTATGAAATGAACCAGAAGAGAGTGGAGTAGTAAAGTCAAATTAACATAGACAGTCAACTAATAGTTTCAGAGACAGACACATAAAGTGTGTCCAGAAACACCAAACACATATCTTATAAACATTCAATATTTTGAGCAGTAGAAAGAATTCATATTTATTAAGAACCAATTATACTTCATTGTATATATATGTGTGTGTATTTCAACTAACTGTATATGTCCATTAGACTGTTGTGATAATTATTATTATCTCTAGCTAATGCAGATAATCCTTGTCAAGACCTTAGGATAAGAGAACCTTTGGATAGGACTCTTTATATTATCCAAAACTCATGGTCTCTTCTTTTCTGGAGAAATAAAGTGAATATGATGATTTTAAAACATAGTAATCCTCTATTTAAAAATAATAAAAATAAGCATATATATATATTTTAAAAGTCTGAATAGCAAGTGATTTTTACTTTGGGAAGTAACTCAAATATGTGTTTGACCTTTGGGGGCATAAAGTTGACATCTGTTACTTTGCAAATCCATTTTTAGAAACACCCTAAAGTGAGTGTGTTAAAAGTTACACCTGAAAAAGACAAACTTTTGAAATTCAAATTCTGGCCCAGGGTTCAATGTTTAAGAAATAGTTAAAACTTTGTACCAAATACAGCCTGTGTTTGGTCACAGTGCTTGAAAGAATACCCCGCATGCTTTTTAAGATTCTAAAATAAAATTAGAATATATGCATACTATAAAATAAATTGACTTAGATTTTTTCATGACAAGCTCTTAAATGCATGTTCTATGAAGTCACTGAGGAAAATTCATTTCAGTGTTCTTTTGCTGAAGTTTCGAAAACACTCCTGCAGATAGCACGCCTTTGTTGTTGTTCGGTTGCTCAGTCGTGTCCAACTGTTTACAACCCCATGTACTGCAGCATGCCAGACTCCCCTTGTCCTTAATTATCTCCCAGAGCTTGCTCAAACTCGTGTCCATTGAGTCGATGATGCCATCCAACCATTTTGTCCTCTGTTGTCCCCTTCTCCTCCTGCTTTAATCTTTCCCAGCATCAGAGTCTTTTCATTAGAAGTTATCAAATACTTGCCATTCATGCTAACGGTGTTCACAACATCCAAATTTCTTTTCTACAGAAGCATCATTCTGTTAGTAACAAACTATTTTGCATGCATCTGTCTTGTCCTTTTGCCGTCTGGGTTTTTTTTTTTTTTTATCACGCCTTTCTTTCAGTCTCAGATTTCTCTATGCTAACTATCAGTTCAGTTCAGTCGCTCAGTCGTGTCCGACTCTTTGCGACCCCATGAATCGCAGCACGCCAGGCCTCCCTGTCCATCACCAACTCCCAGAGTTCACTCAGACTCACATCCATCGTGCAAAGAGGACTTCAGCCAGTAGGCATCTTAGTTGGAAACAGTAGTAGATTTGGAAACAGTAAGTAAAAATGTGGGGCTGGAAAAGACAGCACAGAAAGATATTGCAACAGGTGGCCATAGCCTGATCCTGAAGAGGTATCAGGATCCATAGAATGTTGTGCTATCCCTAGGCACAACATACTAAAATGCAAATATAAAAGAATCTTAAATATTATTTTAGCTAGGCAGAGGATGAAATAAGGCTGTCTGAAGACAAACTGTAAAAGTTGCCAGAGCCATAATGCAGTTATCTTTCCCACCGTCTATTAGATCTGGGTTTCTCCACCTGGGCACTGCTGGCATTTAAAGCTGGATGACTCTTTTTTGTGCGAGCTGTCCTGAACATTGTAAGATCTTAAGCAGCATCCTTAGCCTCAACCTACTTATATGCCAGGAACATGCCGTCCATTTGACAACCAAAAATATCTCCAAACACAGCTAACTGTTCCCTGGGGGTGGGGTCACCAGATTTAGAGAACACCCAGGTAAATTGGAATTTCTGGTGAACAGCAAATGACATTTGGGTATGATTATGTCCTATGCAAAGTTTGGTATAGAATTTTATTTAAAAAATATGTGCACTTTCTCTTAAATTCAAATTTAACTGGGAGTCCTATATTTGAGGGCTTCCCTGGTGGCTCAGTGGTAAAGAATCCACCTGCCAATGCAGGACACATGGGTTTGATCCCTGGGTCGGTAAGATCCTCTAGAGAAGGGAATGGCAACCCTATCCAGTATTCTTGCCTGGGAAATGCCATGAAGAGAGGAGCCTGGTGGGCTACAGTCCATGGGGTCTCCGAAGAGTCAGTCACAACTTAGTGACTAAACAATAACCTGTATTTTATCTAGTAACACTACTGGGAGGCAAAATCGCCAATGAAAGAGCGAACTTTCTTTTACCTCCCTGAGGTTACCAGTAACCTTGTTTACAAAGTGGGACTAATTATCTTTCCTCTGAGGGAGGACTTGAGATCAAACGAAATAATGTAAGCAAAATCCATGGCATCCGGTCCCATCACTTCATGGGAAATAGATGGGGAAACAGTAGAAACAGTGTCAGACTTTATTTTTCTGGGCTCCAAAATCACTGCAGATGGTGACTGCAGCCATGAAATTAAAAGACGCTTACTCCTTGGAAGAAAAGTGATGACCAACCTAGATAGTATATTCAAAAGCAGAGACATTACTTTGCCGACTAAGGTCCATCTAGTCAAGGCTATGGTTTTTCCAGTGGTCATGTATGGATGTGAGAGTTGGACTGTGAAGAAGGCTGAGCGCCGAAGAATTGATGCTTTTGAATTGTGGTGTTGGAGAAGACTCTTGAGAGTCCCTTGGACTGCAAGGAGATCCAACCAGTCCATTCTGAAGGAGATCAGCCCTGGGATTTCTTTGGAAGGAATGATGCTAAAGCTGAAGCTCCAGTACTTTGGCCACCTCATGCGAAGAGTTGACTCATTGGAAAAGACTCTAATGCTGGGAGGGATTGGGGGCAGGAGGAGAAGGGGACGACAGAGGATGAGATGGCTGGATGGCATCACGGACTCGTTGGACGTGAGTCTGAGTGAACTCCGGGAAATGGTGATGGACAGGGAGGCCTGGCGTGCTGTGATTCATGGGGTCACAAAGAGTTGGACATGACTGAGCAACTGAACTGAACTGAACTGAACTAGTATGATGCCTGGCATAGTAACCAATTGATAAATGTTCATTGTTATTACCTGAGGACCCCTCACAAGATGATGTCATAATCATTACTGGTTTCTCGACTTAATTTTCATTAGCAGGAAAGAAAACTGTATTACAGAAACAACAGGAGCCCAGTGTAGATTCTTAATCTTGGCTACGCACTGCAGTCACCTAGGCAGTGTCCCTCCTAAGGTCTGTATCCCACCTCTAAGAGATTTGGATTTCACTGATCTGGAGTGTGACCTGAGCACTGGGATTTCAGAAGATCCATAGGAGTCCTAAAATGTGTAGCCAAGGCTGAGAACTGCAATTTGAGAGAATAGAGTTGGATAGTTGGTACTCCTTAATAATGAAGAGAGGGAGTAAGCTAGACGTAATTACATCTGTTTCTTGAGTTAAAGAAAAGTAAGTTGGGATCAAATTTAGAGAAAAGATGGACATGATTTCACTCATCCATTCATTCAACAGATACAATACTTGAGTGCCTACTATGTGCTGGGCCTTGTTCTAAGCAGTGAAGGGAGTCCCTGTCCTTGTTGAATGCCACTAGGGGACTGAAAGTTTGTCTCAGTCATGTCTGACTCTTTGCGACCCCCTGGACTCATCAGAAACCTATCACACTTCTCTGTCCATGGAATTCTTCAAGCAAGAATAAGAATACTGGAGTATTCTTGCTTGGAGTGAGTTGCCATTCCCTTCTCCAGGGGATCTCCATGACCCAGGATCAAGCCCTAGTCTTCTGCATTGGCAGCTGGATTCTTTACCATCTGAGCCACCAGGGAAGCCCAACAACAGCAACCCCAAATAGATTTAAATTTTTCTGGCCACGACATATGGCATGTGGAACTTCCCTGACCAGACAGATAATAAATAAGACATTTTAATCAAATGTCAAAGATTAGAGCTAAAGAGAGGAAAGATGATAGCATTCCAAAATATCAAAGTCATAACTAATCTTATTGAGAAAGTAAAATGGGGAGAACTCAGTGACTTACCATGTTCTCTCAACTTTGATCCTGAAACAGATGAGTAGGAAGGGTATGTTAACCAAGAAAAAAGGGTAGCATAAAACTATGAAGAGTGTCAGAAAGGTTAAAACCCAGAGTGAGTTTTCAGAAACACTAAAAGAACCAGCCAGCTAGCATCATTCTATGAAAAAGGAAGTCCTAAAATAAAGGAAAATAAGAAGGAAGTGTGAGGCTCTCTTCTTGAGGAAGATGTACATTGCTGAACTATTAACAGACAGAACAACTGCGCCTATTTTGCTTTGCTTTTCTCAATTAAGAATGAATGTGCCAAAAAAAAAAAAAAAAAAAAGAATGTGCCAGACTTCCCTGGCAGTCCAGTGGTTAAGACTCTATGCTCTCAATGCAGGGGCCATGGGTTTGATCCGTTTGGGGAACTGGGATCCCACATACAGTGCAGCCCTTGCCCCTGCAAAAAAAGAATGAATGAGCTACACGTCAATTTAATTCTTAGTCTAGACAGGGGAACCTAGAAGGGTAGAGGAAAGTTTTCTTCCCTCCCAACAGAGCACCGATCATATGTCAGGCCCGTGTCAAATGTCATGAACTTATACTGTTTTCATTAGACACTAGGTCACCTTTGCTATCCCAGTGTGATGACAGCTGAGGAAACTATCTCAGCGGTGTTTACTGAGTTCTTTAAGAATATTAATCAGGAATTACTAGAAGCAGAAGTTCGTCTGTCTGGTTTAGCACTTACTTGGTGCCTAGTGAGGGCACCACATCTGTTGAATGATTGAATCAGTTCACAAACCTCTGGGCATTATTATTATTATTTTTTTTTAATGAATGAACTACTAGAAAATACAAAACAAAAACTGTGTCATGGAAATTTAGGCAAAGGTAGGTGAGGATATAGTGAAAGACCCCTTACATCCACTCTGCATGACTTATAACCTCTTTGTCCAGAAAACTGGGTTATGAGGATATTTTGATATGCAGTCATAGAGCCTTTGGTAGTGATATGCTGAGAATGATAGAGAACTTGTAATATTACCCTCCCTTTTATAACAAGCAAACCTCAAAACATAGATAATGGCTTAAATACAAGTTTATTTCTTGTTCACATCTGAAACTGATGTTCCTCAGTGGTGGGTGGCTCCCTTCTAAGAGAAGATCCAGGGACCCAGCTTCCTTATATCTCATGGCCATCTTTAACAAGTGGCTTCTCGGGTCTTTGTATTCATCTGCTTCCAGGCTGTGAAAGGAAAGGACCATGGAGGGTCATCAGTGGGATGCCCTTATGGGCCAGGCCTGGAAGAAGCACACATCACTTTTGCAATCCTTCCATTGGCTAATACTCAGTCACTTGGGCACCGAGATCATAAAGAAAGCTCGGAAGAATAATCAGATTTGTTGACAGATAACCAGTCTCTACCTGGGTAGTAGGAGATCTGCCAGAAAAGCGTAATTAGATGAAGAATTCAGATTTCAAAAGATGGGGCTAAAGTGGAGTTGAAGGATACAGAAACAACAAAGTTCGTTTGAAGCCCATTGGGAAGGGAAAAACAGTGATCACTTAGAGTCTGGACCTCATCTTCTAAATAGAAAAGCATTCAACAGTTACATGACATAGCTGACAAATGAAAACTGGGCGATGGCCTCAGGTAGTGTATTCATACTTCAGATACGTGTGTCCAGTGAGTGGTAATCACAGTCAACTGAAGGCACTTTCTTGTGTTTGTGCCCTGGGACTTCACCTGCCCAAGTCCCAAATATTTTTGTGAACAACTTAGAGATAAATTTGTAGTTGGCTCAGGGAAAGAGATAATGGAATGATACTTCCGTGAAATAATCAAGAGTAGTTTCAAAATGATCTCAGCAACCTAGAATACAGGTGAGCAGAATTTTTCCGAAAACAGCATGGGAATACATCTGGGGGCTTTTGGGTCATAAGGTCTCAGTCACAACTAGTCATCTCTGCTGTTGTAACATAAAAGCTGTTATGGACAATACATACATGAACTGGTGTGACTGTGTTCCAATAAAGCTGCATTGATAAAAACAGGTATCAGGCTCGATTTGATCTACAAGCCACACTTTGCTGAACCCTGATCTAGAAGTATATAGACTGAACTCTGAAGACAATAAATCTTAATTTGTTTATTTAAGGCCAAGGGACAGTGAGTCTAATAGTATGGGTCTAAACAGTCAAAATAAAGCTGCTGCTGCTGCTAAGTTGCTTCAGTCGTGTCCGACTCTGTGCGACCCCACAGATGGCAGCCCACCAGGCTCTGCCATCCCTGGGATTCTCCAGGCAACAGCACTGGAGTGGGCTGCCGTTTCCTTCTCCAATGCATGAAAGTGAAAAGTGAAAGCAAAGTTGCTCAGTAAGTGTCCGACTCTTTGTGACCCTGTGGACTGCAGCCTACCAGGCTCCTCCGTCCGTGGGATTTTCCAGGCAAGAGTACTGGAGTGGGGTGCCATTCAAGGTATTATTTGTTCTTATTTTATACATAAGAAAGCTGCATCTCAAAAGTAAATAGTTTGACCTAGTTTTCACATTGGAAAACAGTTGATGGGCAATCCTGCCACTTTAACAAATGTTTGGGTGAATTGAGAGTCACAATTAATTGCTCAGGTCAGAGAAGGAGAACTTCATGTGGCAGCACTCACTGTAGGAAAGCCCTGGGTTCTTCTGGCTCTGTTCTTACCCAAGCGTGTGACCTTGAGAGACTCGCTTGACTTCTCTGGGCCTTAGCTAACAAATCTATGAAGATAAGAGATGAAACTAGATTAACACCAAGGTCTCTTTCAGGTCTGACAAGGTTGTTATTACTAAATTCAGGGCAGCGTGTGAAAGAGAATTGAGACTTACTCTTTATAGCTCTAAAAGCAATTATTTTCAAACTTTTTAAAATATTGTTTTACCTAAAACCAATATATAAACATAAAAATGGCATGTTATGATCATACATGGGCTTCCCTGGTGGTTCAGACAGGAAAGACTCTGCCTGCAATGCAGGAGACCTGGGTTCAATCCCTGGGTCAGGAAGATCCCCTGGAGAAGGAAATGGCAACCCGCTCCAGTATTCTAGCCTGGAAAATCCCCATGGACAGAGGAGCCTGAGGGCTGCAGTCCATGGAGTCACCAAGAGTCAGACACAACTGAGCGACTAAGCATACACACACAAGATCATGCATATGGTTTACAAGTTCAAATTTATAATATTTTCTGATCCTAAAAACATTTATTGAGAGAATTGGGCTGATATGGATGAAACTAAAGTTTTAAATTGGGAGTGATGGATGATTGATGGGCTCTTTTTTGCATGACTGCCTCACCATTCGGGCTTCCCAGGTGGCACTAGTGGTAAAGAATCGGCTTGTCGGTGCAGGAGGCATAAGATACGTGGGTTCGATCCCTAGGTTGGGAAGAGCCCCTGGAGGAGGGCATGGCAATCCACTCCAGAATTGTTCTCTAGATAATCCCATGGACAGAGGAGCCTGGCGGGCTGCAGTCCATGGGATTGCACAGAGTCAGACTTGACACACACACACCTCACCATTCTACTCATTGTGCTTGGTTTGTTTGCTTGCTTTTGGTTCCAAAATGTCAAGCAAGTCCTTATTCATATACATTATTTAAATGGTAAATTAATACATAATCTTGGAACCTGAGAATACTTGTCAGAATATAAAAATGGCAAGAAAAGCCTGAAAATCAGATACATGAACTTGACAACATAAATCAGGTAGTGTTTTGTATATTAACTTGGAAAGTATGATAAAAATCAGTGTAAATTAAGCATTTACAAACCCTTATATCAGTCAAGTTGGCTAAGCTTATGCTATGGTGCCAAATGAATCCCTAAACTTCAGTGGCTTACTGTAGCAGTGTTTATTTCTTGATTTATTTCTCACTCATATTACATGTCCAATTCAGGTTGAAGTTGGGGGGAGGGACTCTGATCTGCATAGTTTCTGGATCCAGGTTGTTGGAGATGCTGCCACCATCTCACCACATGCCAGCTAAAGCAGGTAGTATCCTTGGTTGCCGAGGCAGGGGCAGAGGCATGTGGAGTGTAGAAAACTAAGTCCTTTAAACAGTGGCTGTTTCTTTACACATGTGAGTATAAAACATGTCACTTCTGCTCAATGGCTCAGTATTTGTTAAAATTAGTCATGTAGTCCTATTTCAGAAGTAAATGTGTGATTTGTATGAACTAAATGTGCAAAACACTTGAAGAACTATAATATAAGGAGCAGATCTCAAACATGGCTCATAATCAAAAAATGAGGTTCCTGAGACACACCCTACAATCCTGGAATCAGGTTCTCTGGGGTATAGTTGGGATATCTGAATTTTAAAAAATGTTCCACAGCTGATTCTCATTATCAGCAGGATTCCACTGCTGTGAAGAGGAGTTTTTGTTTTTTTTTTTTAATTTTTTTTTTAATTTGAGGAAAGGCAACAGTTAGATCTGTAGATTTGAGATTACCCAGCTGCAGTGTTAGAGATGATTAAATAGGGGAGAAACCAAAAGCTGAGAGGTTTCATGTCACACAACATGTAGGGTTTAATGAGCAAACATAAATGCATGCAGTTATGTATCATGCAATGTGTAGTAGGACCAGCTCAGTCTGAGAGTCTTAACAAAGCTATTGTACATTTCTTTGTGTGTTTCAAGAATCTTTTCTCCACCTCTTCCTTCCTTAATTCCCAGAAAACTAGTAGAGTAGGCACAGAGTGGCTTCTAACCAGTCTTTGTTGACTTCATTCATTAAATGCTTTTTGTGCCTGTGTTGGTTGTAGAGCCTGCTCAGCACCCATAGAAGGCCCAGGGTAGGGAGTAGGGTAGGTGGCCATAGTCTGCTCCTTTTTTGCATTTTTCTAATCCCTTAAAAAAATACAAAGCAGAGATAGGGAAATTATTTCTAATATAGTCTAAACTAAAACAACTAATAACATACAAATATAAACGTTTGTAAGAGACTACTATGAAAAATTTTACATACCAACAAATCAGAAAAGTTAGGAAAAACAGGTAAATTTCTAGAAAACTTTAACCTAAAACTGAATCATAATGTATTAGAAAATCTTAAGAGAGCAATAATGTAAGAGGTTTGGACCCATAATAAAAAACCTCCCCAAAAAGAAAGGTCTAGGACAGATGATTTCACTGGTGAATTCTACCAAACATTTAAAGAAACATTAACATTAGTCCTTCTTGAACTCTTACACAAAATTGAAGAGGATGGAATTCTCTTAAATTCATTTTATGAGGCCAGCATTACCCTAATACTAAAGCCAGATAAGGACTCTACAAGAAAAGAAGACTACAGGACAATACCTCTGATGAATATAGATGCAAAATTTTTTAACAAAATACTAGTAAACAGAATTCAGCAGCACAGTAAAAGGATCATACACCACAATCAAGTGGGACTTATTACTAGAATGGAAAAATGCTTCAACATATGCAACTCAATAAATCTTATACACTACATCAGTACAGTGAAGAATAAAACTTATATGATCATCTCAATAGATGAAGAAAAGGCATTTGACAAAACTCAATATCCTTCCATGACAAAAACTCCCAATAAATTGGGTATATACCCCTTAAAATGGAGAAGACAATGGCAACCCACTCCAGTACTCTTGCCTGGAAAATCCCATGGGCAGAGGAGGCTAGTAGGCTGCAGTCCATGGGGTCTCGAAGAGTCGGACACGACTGAGCGACTTCACTTTCACTTTTCACTTTCATGCATTGGAGAAGGAAATGGCAACCCACTCCAGTGTTCTTGCCTGGAGAATCACAGAAAGCGGGGAGCCTGGTGGGCTGCTGTCTGTGGGGTCACACAGAGTCGGACACGACGGAAGCGACTTAGCAGCAGCAGCAGCAGCTGTAGCATACCCCTTAAAATAAGGGGTATATATATGATAAGACACAGCTAAAATCACACTCAGCAATGAAAGGTTGAAAGCTTTTCCTCTAAGATCAGGAAGAAAACAAGGATGCCTACTGTCACCACTCTTATTCAACATAGTACTGGCAGTTTCACCCAGAGCACTGAGGCAAGACAAAGAAATAAAAAGCAGCCAAATTGGAAAGGAAGAAGTAAAGTTACAGATGATATGACATTGTACACAGAAAATCTTAAAACGACTCCAATAAAAGTACTGCTAGAAATAATAAACAGATTTCATAAAGTTGTAGGATACAAATCGACAGAGAAAATCACTTGTATTCATATGTACTAAAAATGAACTATTTGAAAAAGAAAGAACATCATCTCATTCACAATAGCATCAGAAACAATAAAATACTTTGGAATAAATTTAGCCAAGGTGCTGAAAGATCTCTACTTTGAAAACTACAAGACACTGACAAAAGAAGTTGAAAAAGACATAAATAAATGGAAAGGTAGCCTATGTTCATGGATTGTAATATTGTTAAAAGTGTCTATACTACCCAAAGTGTTCTATATATTCAGTGCAATCCCTATCAAAGTTCCAATGGAATTTTTCATAGAAATAGGACAGGCAGTACTAAAATTCATATGGAGCTGCAGAAGACCCCAAACCACCAAAGCACCTGAGAAAGAGGAACAAAACTGATGCACATCACACTTCCTGATTTCAAATTTATTACAAAGTCATAGTAATCAAAACAGTGGATACTGATGAACCTATGCAGGGCAGGAATAGAGATGCAGATGTAGAGCACAGACTTGTGGACATAGTGGAGGAGGGAGAGGGCGGGACGAACTGAGCGCAGCATTGATACACATACAGTACCATGTGCAGAATAAACAGCCGCGGGGAGCAGCGGTGTAGCACAGGGAGCTCAGCTCACTGCTCTGTGAGGACCTAGAGGGCTAGGATGGGGGGCCGGGGCCAGGATGATTTAAGAGGGGAGGGGATATATGTACACTTACAGCTTCCAAGGTGGCTCAGTGGTAAAGAATACACTTGCTGATACAGGCGACGCAGGAGACACGGGTTCGATCCCTGAGTCAGGAAGATCCCCTGGAGTAGAAAATGGCAACCTACTCCAGTATTCTTACCTGGAGAATTCCATGGAAAGAGGAATCTGGTGGGCTGTAGTCAGGGGGTCACAAAGAGTTAGATAGAACTGAGTGACTGAGCAAGCACCCAGAGCTGATTCATGTTGTGCAGCAGAAACCAACACAACATTGTAAAGCAGTTATCCTCCAATTTAAAAAAAAAAGTGGAATACTGGCATAGAAAAGACACATATGGTATATTCATATACCAGTGAAACAGAATCAAGAACCCAGAAATAAAAATAAACCATGCATATACCATCAACTAATATTTGACAGGGGAGCCAATAATAAATGTTGCTGGGGAAACTGGGTGGTCACATGCAAAAGAATGAAATTCTACGTCTATTGTACAAAATATACAAAAATTAACTTGAAGCAAATTAAAAATTCAGATGTGAGACCTAAAACCATAAAACTTCTAAAAAAAAAACCAGAGGGAAAATGTTTCTTGACACTGATCTTGGCAGTGAACTTTTGGATATGACACCAAAAGCACAGGCAACAAAAATGAAAATAACCCAGAGGGACTGCATCACAGAAAAGAAATAATCAACAAAATAAAAAGCCAACCTAAGAAATGGGAGAAAATTATTTGCAGACCACTTATCTGAAAGGGGTTAATATCCAAAATATATATGGAACTTGTAAAACTCAATAGCAAAAAACCAACAGTTGAATTAAAAACTGGGCAGAGGATCTGAATAGACACTTTTCCAAAGAAGACATACAAATGGGCAACAGTTACATGAAACCATCCTCAGCATCACTAGTCAGCTGCTGCTGCTAAGTCACTTCAGTCGTGTCTGACTCTGTGCGACCCCATAGATGGCAGCCCACCAGGCTCCTCCGTCCCCGGGATTCTCCAGGCAAGAATACTGGAGTGGGTTGCCATTTCTCTCTCCAATCAGTAGTCAGCAGCGAAATGCAAATCAAAACCACAATATGATCACTTCACACCTATTAAAATGGCTGCTATCAAAAAGGTAGGAGATAAATTTAGCAAGGATGTGGTAAAAAGGGAACCTTCATGAACTGTTGGTGTGGATACACTGGTACAGCCACTAGGGAAAATAATATGGAGGTTCCACAAAAAATTAGAAATAGACCTACCGTAGGATCCATCAATCCCACTACTGGGTATGTATCCGTGGGAAATGAAATCATTATCTCAAAGAGATATCTGCATCCGCATGTTCACTGCAGCCTTATTCACAATAGCTAAGACCTGGGTACAACCTAAATATCCATCACTGGATAAATGGATAAAGATGATGAGGTTTAGATGCACCATGAAATATTATTCAGCCATGAAAATGAAACACCATTTGCAATAACATGGATGGAATTTAAGGGCATTATGCTGACTAAAATGTCAGACGAAGACAGGTCGTGTAATGTATGATCTCACATGTGGAATCTGAAAAAATTGCACTCATAGAAACAGTAGAAGAGTGGTTGCCAGGGTCTGGAAAGTGAAAGTGAAGTCGCTCAGTCGTGTCTGACTCTTTGTGACCCGGTGGACTAAATGTAGCCTACCAGGCTGCTTTGTCCATGGGATTCTCCAGGCAAGAATACTGGAGTGGGTTGCCATTTCCTTCTCCAGGGGATCTTCCAGACCCAGGGATCGAACTCTGGTCTCCTGCATTGCAGGCAGATGCTTTAACCTCTGAGCCACAGGGAAGCCAGGGTCTGGAGGATGTGGGAAATGGTGAGATGTTGGTCAAATGGTATATATTTCCAAATTTTTTCTTTTTTACTGCATGGGATTTCTCTAGTTGCAGCGAGCAGGGGCTACTTTCTAGTTGCAGTGCATGGGCTTCTCATTGTGGTGGCTTCTCTTGTTGCTGAGCATAGACTCTAGGGTGCTCGGGCTTCAGTAGTTGCAGTACGTGGGCTCAGTAGTTGCACTCCTGGGCTCCAGAGCACAGGCTCAATAATTGTGGTGCAGGGGCTTATTTGCTCCAAGGCCTGTTGGATCTTCCCAGATTCAGGGATTGAACCCGTTGGCTCCTGCATTGGCAGGCAGGTTTCTTTACCACTGAGCCACCAGGGAAGCCCCTACATTTCCAATTTTAAGTTGAATAACTTGTGAGAGATCTTTCATATAACATGGTGACTGTAGTTAACAATATTGTATGATATAGTTGAAGAGTGTTGCTAAGAGAGTAACCCTTAAAGTTCTCTTAGCAACTATACCAAGAAGGTAATTATATGAGTTTATGGAAATGTTAATTAACCCTACTGTGGTAATCATTTTGCAATATTTACTATATATACTCCTATTAAATTATCACATTGTATACCTTAAACTTAGACTATGTTATTTAAAAAAAAAAAAATCCAGCAATTCAACCTCAGGTATAGAGAGAAATGAGAATATATGTCCATAAAAAAATTTATACATAGATGTTCATAGCAACATTACTCATAATAACTAAAAAGTGGGAATAATCCAAATGTCCATCAACTTATAAATGGATAATTATCTATTCCTATAAGATATTATTTGGCAATGAAAAGAAATGACTTATTAATACATGTTACAACATGAATAAGCCTCAGAAACATTAGGCTAATTGAAAGAAGTCAAACACCAAAGACCAGATATTGTATGATTCAGTTCATGTGAAATGTTTATAAAAGGCAAATCCATTGAGACAGAAAGTAGATTAGTTGTTGTCTATGCCTGTGGTGAAAATGGAGAGTACTACAAAGGATAAGAAGATTCTTTGGGAGCTAATTTTTGTTATTGTTCAGTCACTAAGTTGTGTCCATGATAGAAATGTTCAAAAATCAGATTTGGGATGGTTTAACAACTGTCTAAATATACTAACAACCAGTGAAGTGTACACGTTTAACACATGAATTATATGGTTTGTAAAATCATATGTCAGTAAAGTTATTTTAAAAATAAGGCAAAGGGTTGCTGGAGGAGTCAGGCATGGTATATAAGGAAGGCCATTTTTTTTTTTTTTTTTTTTTTAAAGCTTGAGAGGAACATATGTGGATGATACAGGTAGGATAAGGAGGAAGGAATCAGAATGGAGAGAGAAAAAATAGTAAAGCACAAAGGAATAATAAGGCTGGCAAGTCATAGACAATAACACACTAAGGTCAAGAATTAATTTGGAGGAGAGGCATGGACAAGAGCAAGGACTTCCTTTCTTCTGAGGCAATATATGGAGATGAGCTTGCTGTAGATTACAAAGAAAAGGGGAAGAAAAGTGAGTGTTTATATTTCATGGCCTATGATTTTGAGTCATATAGAAGACCAAGTAACATGTTTGAGTAATGAATTTGGTAACTTCAGGAGAATAGTGACAGCTCAGACAACAAACGTGAAGAATTAAAAAGGAAAGCTGATGAAATGAATAAATGGATTTTAGAGACATAAGGGCTTGGCTGAGTTTAAATAAAAACTTGTAAAGCACTTAATCATCAAAGTTTCTATCTGGAGCTCTAGGTTTCTATGAAACTGAAGCAGGAAAAAAAAAAAAAAAAGGTTAACTGCTTGTAAACCAGTGTTTGAACTGGTAGAGTACAAGTTCTTGCTAAGGTTAGAAGTAAAGTGCAGATTTTATCAGGTATAAAAAACTCAACCACTGTTGTGCATATGATTATCACAAAATAAATAGCAAATGTGAAGATGTAATATGTATTTTATAAAAATAAAATAATTTCAGTTTAGTTAATCAGGATTAGAGTTAAGTCATTGAAATTCAATTTTTAAAGCTTACTGAGCCTAATTTTTGGAAGTGGCGCTAAACTTAGTGCTTCCTTATCAAATGGAAATCTCAGAAAAACTGGAAGCCACTTACTACTACCAGATGGGTTCCTAGGAGGTACAAAAGGAAGTCCAGAGCAGTGTTTTCCCAAGCCCCACATCTGAACACATGGATGGTTGCTGGATATTCACATGCCTGCGTCCTTGCTCAGAAACACTGTGAATTACACTTTGCGGTGTATGCGGCGTAGCCCAGACATTCTATACATTTAACCAAGTATAAAAGTAATGCTGCTGTTAGAATGGTGAAGTCTGTTCAACCTGTTAAGCTGAAAATGGTGACAGTAAGAAAAAGACCAGTCAAATAATTGAAAAGGGGGCAGGGGTGGGCGGCCCAGAGGATAATCTTCAATGGTTTTGGCAAAACACTTAAGTTCCTGAAAGATGTTTTCTGGACTCCATTGTTAGGTATGATTAGCTCTCCAACCTTCTAATTTAAACCTTTTCTTCAAATACATTAATAAATTGGTAATTCCAAGAAAGTTTTATTTAGTGCATGGGAAAAAATAAGAGTCAAGTCTCCCAAGTGGCTTCAGTCGTGTCCTACTCTTTGCAACTCTATGGACGGTATGTAGCCCACCAGACTCCTCTGTCCGTGGGATTTTCCAGGCAAGAATACTGGAGTGAGTTGCCCTGCCCTCTTTCAGGGGATCAAACCTGCTTCTTTTCTGTCTCCTGCATTGGCAGGCGGGTTCTTTACCACTAGCGCCACCTGGGAAGCCCACTTCGTTAAAGATCCTTCAAACAGACGTAAAAGGAAGAGAATAACCAGCTCTCATAGGAGTCAAAATTGGGTACTAAATGCCCGTCAAATGTCACTGCTCTTTCTCTCCTTAAAGGATAAAGGTGCACATTAAAGCCCTAATTACCTTGCCTTACAGGACCAGTCATGGAATGTCAAACTCTTTTAACATCAGTTCCTAACGCCACAGAGAACTTCGAACGAGACGATTGATGCTTTATTTTACGAAGATGGTTTCCTTAGGAAGCATCTTAATCTGGGCTGTTTTGTGTTAACTACGACCTTAAAACTAGCCTCTCCTTCCTCTCACCCACTCGGCCTCCTTCCCCCAAAATTTCAAACTGCAAAAAGTTTCCTGTGCATTCGTGCCCCTCCCCCCCACACACACTGAAACTTCTTGACCGAGAGAAACTTTTGGACGCTGCCCTCCCAGGCCCCAAGCTTTGCGCAAAACCCAGCAAAGCCTCCCCAGGGCCACCCTGACGCCCCTGTCGGTCCTCGGGTCGGGAAACGCCCTCCCCAGCCTTCCCCCAGCGGCCTGAAAGTCCGGTCGGGTCGGCCCGGGGAGGGCGGGGCAGGGCGGGGCGGGCCGGCTCCATTGGGGCCAGGCCCGGGGGGGGGGTGGGAAGCGGACAGGCCCCGCCGGGCTTGCTAAAAGGCCGCCGCTTTTCGGCGCGGCCTCTGTTCCAGGAAGTATGTGTCTACTTTCCAAGCTAAGTTTGGCCCCGAATCGGCGTTAGGAAGTAACGGCAAAAACTTTTCAAAAACTTTCGGCCCGCTCCTGCTCCCCCGCCGCAGGGTTCCCTGATGGTCGCCCCCGGGCCGAGCGGCTGCCGTCCCCTCCCCCCCCTCCCCGCCTCCCGGGAGGCGTGAGGAGCCGCCGCCGCCGCCCCCGCTGTCGGGTGGGACGCGCGGGCGGGCGCGCACCGAGTGGCGGCCGTCGCAGCAGAAACCGTCGGCCCCCTCCTGGGTTCCTGCCCGCCGTGGCAGGATGGACTACCTGACCACGTTCACGGGGAAGAGCGGGCGCCTTCTGCGGGGCACAGCCAACCGCCTGTGGGGCTTCGGGGGTGGCGGCGAAGCCCGTCAGGTGCGCTTCGAGGATTACCTGAGGGAGCCCGCCCAGGGGGACCCCGGGTGCGGGTCCCCGCCCCACCGGCCCCCGGCGCCGTCCAGCCCGGAGGGACCCGGTGAGCCCAGCCTTCCTTCGCGTCCCGCGCGGCCGACCCGGGCTGAGGACAGGGGGGTCGGGGGCACGGCGGCCGAGTGGGCGCCGCGCGAGGGGGCGCGCGCCGGGCGAGCGTTGGCAGGTGGGCCGGGGCGGGGGCCGAGGAGGCCGAGCGCTCGCTCTGCGCTGGGGGCGGAAGACCTCCTCGGGGCTGCGTCGCGTCTCTTCCTGCCCTGCTCTTCCTGCTTTTCTGCACCGGGACTCGACTTTACCGCGCCAACTGTTTCAAGGGTAGGAGCTCTGAAGTTTTTCCCTCCCACTAGGAGGTGAATATTGAATCAGTTATGACCCTCGTGTTTTTCCTCTCAGTGGATCGTTAAGAACGCCTTGTCTGGCTTGGGTTTGGGCTGGGTCATTGTTTTTATTTGACATGTGTGAGAATTCACATCGACGCTTACTTGATACGACTTTGAAAAAGAAAATGCGTAACGTACATAGGAACCCGGATTTTTGTATCGTGTGTTTTGAAAGGCTGCGTGTTGCCTTGAGGGGGCAGAACGTAACAAACTTCTCAGTTGTCATTTTTACCGCCTGTTGTGTTTTCTTTCGTCATAGTGCAGTTGTGCTATTCTTAAAAGAAAAAAAAAATCAATCGTAATGACACGATGCTGATATCCTAAGAAATTTTCTAAAGCCCTTGCTGAAGCGGTATTGGCGTCATGCATACGCTGACTTCTCCAATGTCGTTGGCTTCCTCAGACTTCTCATGGTCATATTTTATCCTTGTTACCTGTTCTGATACGCATTTTGGTGTTATGAGAGTAAGTTATATGAGCATTAGAGTGTTTAGGAATTAGAGAAAAGTACAGAGAATATAAAATCTATCCACAGCCCCACATCCTACGGTTTATTTTAAAGCAGTGAACCAGTGAGGACATCTGTGGATTTGTGTTTAAGTGTGTAGTTTAAGCTTTGAAGAAACTTGAATATTAAAATGTAATTTTTAGCATGGTCCCTTTGGTTAACTTTTCTTCACTTTACATAAAATCTTTTCTTCACTTTACATAAAATCTTTTCTTCACAACTCCTGTTTATGAAATTAGAAAAACGAAGGGTTATGTACTTCGTTTCTGCTTTGAAGAACGTTAATCAGGTGCAGAATCCTCTTAAAGGTGGACCAGGGATGAGGACTGGAACTTGTGTTTGAATAAAAGATTTGTTTGTGTGTGTAAGATCTCAGTTGACTTGTTGAAAACAGTTGAAATGTGACCAGCCTCTAAGCAGGTGAAGAATATGTGGGGTAACTTTTAACCAGGAAAGGATATGGTGAATATTTTAATAAGCCCAAACATATACATCTGATTCATTGATTCAGAAACATTTATTGAGCACACTGCTATTAATATATCAGACACTCTTTCAGAGTTGCAGCTTCAAAGTATTATACAAAGTCCTCTTCTGATGAAGCTGGCTTGTGTACTCATGGCCCAGTCTTTAATATTCATGGTGCCCCCAAGTCTCTGATACAAGTTAGAGAAACCTTGTGATGTCACAGTCTGGCCACAATCAGGTGGGTAGATACTTGCTACCATTAACTTGCTGAAAGAATTTGTGAAAATTACTTGGTCTTTGGACCTATATTTTCTTATTTGTAAATGAGGTTGATTAGATGGGCTAAAACGTTCTCAACTCTGGTGCTCTTTTTTTCATTTGGAACAGGATTAGTGAACATGTTGGGAAGTAAAGCTACAAAGTAGCATTTGGGGTTAAAAATATTTTAAGTCTATATAG
Organism: Ovis aries; assembly: GCF_016772045.2. Lineage (NCBI taxonomy): Eukaryota > Metazoa > Chordata > Mammalia > Artiodactyla > Bovidae > Ovis > Ovis aries. The sequence goes on along the minus strand of NC_056062.1, from coordinate 70,895,810 downwards.
TTATGCCTACAGAGTTCTGAAGATAGTTCAAGAAATGAGTGTTCCAGCAATAATTTGATCACCCCCTCCTCTTGAATAAGTACAGCTTTCTAAATTAATTCCTTTGAGAGGCAACATGTATATATGCAGGTAAAAAGTAAATGGTTCTTCATTAATTTTTAGCTCAACCTTTGCTTAAAATGAGAGCTCTTTTTTTTTTTTTTGGCTTTGGCTGTAGGGTTTTCCATGCATTTGTGTCCTTTGGAATGAGTATCTCTTAGTCTGTTTCAAGGATTTCCTGTACTCTTTTTGCTTGTGACTACCATTATTTTAGATTTTTTATAACAGCTACTTAAGTTCTCTGTTGTTCGTTACTCTTCCTTCAGTTCTTTAAAGTATCCTGTGTGTTGTAGCAATATATCTTGTGCAGACACTTCCACACTTGTAGATTGGCTGTATTCCAGGACTCCATTTGTTTTTAGTGACCTTATCCGTCACCATTTCATGTTCAGTAATGATGATGGTAAAAATAGTTTTACCATTGAAGGATGGGCCTAATAGAACTTTGGTCATCTGTTTCTGATTTTACTCTTCTGTAAACAGACCACTTACCTGACTGTTAACTGTTACTAATGTCTCTATCCTCTTCAAGGTGTCTGCTTTTGGTCTTACAGTTTATAGTGTTTGCTGACTCCAACACTATAGTCTCCTCTATGGAAAACCATAATTGGGACTTAAACACATTAAGGAGCTTATCACACCATTGCTCTAGTTAATAACAATTACAAAGAAAACACCATAGGACCCCATTTTTGTTCCTGCTAAACAAGTAAATTGGACTTCCCTGGTGGCTTAGTGGTAAAGAATCTGCCTGCAGTGCAGGAGCTGCAGGAAACACATGGGTTTGATCCCTACATCGGGGAGATCTCCTGGAGGAGGGCATGGCAACCCACTCCAGTATTCTTGCCTGGAGAATCCCTGTGGACAAAGGAGCCTGGCAAGCTGCAGGCTATAGGATTGCAAAGAGTCGAACACTGCTGAAGTGACTTAGCATTCATGCAAGCAAAGAGTAAATTATTTTATGATTCAAAAAAATTTTTTAGGCCTTGAGCATAGCTCGTGTTTGGAAACATCACTATAGTCAGTTTACTAGATCACATAGTTATAAGTATGTAAAAAAAATTTTTTTTAGTATTTAGTTGTTGTTGTTGTTCAGTTTGCTCAGTTGTCTCCAACTCTGACCCTGCAGACTGCAGCACACCAGGCTTCCCTGTCCTTTACTGTCTGTCACCTGGAGTTGGCTCACACTCATGTCCATTGAGTTGGTGATGCTATCTAACCATCTCATCTTCTGTCACCCCCTTCTTCTGCCCTCAATCTTTCCCAGCATCAGAGTCTTTTCCAGTGAGTCACCTCTTTGCATTAGGTGGCCAAAGTATTGGACCTTCAGCTTCAGCATCAATCCTTCCAATGAATATTCAGGGAATCTGGTTTGGAAGGTCTATGGAATTTGATTATAGAACTTTCACAGGATTGGGGAAACAGAGACTTTTGGAGGGCACAAACAAAACCTTACGTGCACCAGAACCCAAGAGAAAAAAGCAGTGACCCCACAAGAGACTGAGCCAGACTTGCCTGTGACTGGGAGTCTGGCTGAGGTGTGGGTTGACAGTGGCCTGCCTTGGGGTCAGGGGCACTGACAGCAGCAGTCCTGGGAGGCATGGAGTGCTGGCATAAGTCCTCTTGGAGGAGGTCACCATTACTCCTGCTATAGAGCCTGCAGCCTACCATAGTTTACAAACTCTTAAGATTGGGTCACCTCAGGCCAAACTGCTGGGAGGGAGCACAGCACCACACATCAGCGGAAAATTAAATATTTAATGAGCATGGCCCTGCCCACCAGAGCAAGACCCAGTTTTCCCCACAGCCAGTGCCTCCCATCAGGAAGCTCACACAAGCTTCTTATCCTCATCCATCAGAGGGCAGACAGAAAGAAAAGCACAGTCACAGAAAACTAACCAAAATGATCACATGGATCACAGCCTTGTGTAACTCACTGAAATATGAGCCATGCTGTGTAGGGCCACCCAAGACAGACAGGTCATGGTGATGAGTTCTGACAAAACGTGGTACACTGGAGAAGGGAATGACAAACCACTTTCGCAATCTTGTCTTGAGAACCCCATTAACAGTGGGGCTCTAAATATAAATATTAGAGTTCCAACTTAATTGTAATACAGTTTTTATCATAAAATTTCCTGTTATGGCAACTCTATTTCCCACTTGGTGACAGTGTACTTTAAATATGTACATCTGAACTCATATTTAAAGCTTCTTTCCATTTACTTTTGTCATTTATTAATAAAACTATATTTTGGGAAAATGACAACAATTAGAGCAGCTAAGAACACTTTATGTGGGGCAGCTACTAGCAAATATTTTTGCTTTATCCTAATAACAACTTGCTGAGGTAAGAACTATTATTAACCCATTTTCCTGATTAAGAAACTTGGCAAGGCAGAGAAATGAGAGAGACAAAATCCATTTGAGTGTTATCTTCCTATTTCTAAGTTATGTCAGACAAGAAAAAAGCATGAGAAGAATGCAAGATTCTTTCGTTTGGTGTTAAAACAATTTAGGTAAAGGATAAGATGGATTGTCTTTGAAATTTCTTTAGAGTCAGAAAAATATTAAATGACTGAGCTGAAAATACAAACTCCAAGGAAAGTGTAAGAAAACTTTGATACATTTTGGGTTGGAAATTGAGATGCAGATTGTCTGAAAGAGTTAGATAATAGTTTAGCTTGAACCCAGGAAAGACCAAGTCCCTGTAAAGGATTTGTAGTACCAATTGTTAGAAAATGGAGTCACTCAGTTGTATCCAACTCTTTGGAACCCCATGGACTGTAGCCTACTAGGCTCCTCTGTCCATGGGATTTTCCAGGCAAGACTGCTAGAGTGGGCTGCCATTTCTTCTCCAGGGGTTCTTCCCAACCCAGGGATCGAACCCAGGTCTCCTGCATTGCAGACAGGCACTTTACCATCTGAACCACCAAGGAAGCCCAATTGTTAGATGAAGGTGAAGTTGCTCAGTCGTGTCCAGACTCTTTGCGACCCCATGGACTGTAACCTACTAGGCTTCTCCGTCCATGGGATTCTTAAGGCAAGAATACTGGAGTAGATTGCCATTTCCTTCTCCAGGGGATCTTCCCGACCCAGGGATCGAACCCCGGTCTCCCGCATTGTAGGCAGATGCTTTAACCTCTGAGCCACCAGGGAAGTTCAATTGTTAATTAAGAGTACTGGTCAGTCATAAAAGAGGATAATCCTAGATGTCTGCAGTCTTAGTCTCATTTCCTAAGGTGGGAGGTGGGGAAAGAATCTTTTCTAAACAGCCTCAGTCTGCTCTGATAGAAACTCCGATGAAGTTTGAAGTCATAACAGTGTTGTTCCCGATTCCATTGGTTCTCACGAGTAAAGTTGATTTGCCCATTTTAGAATTGCTGCTCATCTCACAGGATGGCTGAATTTAAGTCTGTGTTTTTGGACAGAACTGCCTGTGAGTATTTCAGGTTACAATAAAGCAGTAAGTCTCAAACTTTAGTGTGGCTCAGCATCACCCAAAGGCTTGTTGAAAATGTTGGACCCCTCCTCTAGAGTTTCTGATTCAGTACTTCTGAGCCAGACCCCATAGTTTGCATTTCCAACAACTCAGCTAATGCTGATGCTGCTAATTTGGGGACCACACTTTGAGAATCACTGCTTTTTTTAGTGGGTACGTCAAGATTTGTTCATGTTAAGGTCAGAAGTAAATACAGAAATGATGAAATTTGTTAAATACTTAGTATTTTGCATTAAGCTTAGGAACAATTAATGTATTTGGTCTTTAAAATATTTGTTATATTTCAGAGAATTAGGCCTATTAGAGTGCATGTAAATTAGTCTAAGAATTTAATTGAAAATGAATACCAAAGAGAACTTTTCATCATATTTAAAACTTTATTGTAATGTCTTTACTAGAGTTAAAAGAGTTCAGAAAGATTTTCTTGTTATAGAGGCAATTAAAGTGTTTACAATAAAATATAGTAGATTTATAAGTGCCTTTTAGTATAGATGAGAGAATTTAATTACTCTAGTTTATAAATGGGATTATTTAAGGATGTCTAGTTTGTTTTCTGACTTAACTATTGAAAGCATCTTAGAAAGTATGTTAAAATTTACTAGTTTTGTAATATAATACACTGACATAGTTGAAGACTTGAGGGAAAACTGGATTTTTATATTTGTACTTCAATAAATCAAAGATTAATTAAAAAGTAAAGTAATTGCAAATAGTCTTCTGTGTGTAAAAACTCCTTAGATGGCCACCAGCAAACTTATATTGAGACACAATACATTTTGTTGAATGAATGAATATTCATACAAAAAGGGGCATATTTTAAGGTCAGATTAATGTATTAGGGAAAGGCCCAAAATTTGCCTTTGATTTCTAGCAATCAGTGAAAAAAAGGGAAATATGATCAGCAATAAATCACAGTGTCACTGAAAGTGAAGGTGATGTCTCTCAGTCATGTCCGACTCTTTGCGACCCCGTGGACTGTAACCTACTAGGCTTCTCCATCCATGGGATTCTCCAGGCAAGAATACTGGAATGGATTGCCATTTCCTTCTCCAGGGGATCTTCCCGACCCAGGGATCAAACCCCGGTCTCCTGCATTGGAGGCAGACTCTTTAACCTCTGAGCCACCAGGGAAGCTTAGTGTCACTGAGGTAAAGATAAACCTGAGGTAAAGATAAACCTGTTGCTTAGGTAAAAGAAACATGACTTTTCCTGATAGAATAAAGAGAAAAAAATTCTCATGTAACTCTTAACACAGCAAAAAATATCATCTTTATAGTAAATACAGGTTCTAATTTCAAAAAGCTATTTTTTTAACACCATTGCTTAATGTAGCTTAGTGGTATAACAACAAAATGCAAGACTGTAAAGACAGTTCCATATAGGGCCAAAACGATTAATTCAGATATGCAGTTATCTGATGGTTTGTCTTAACTGAGAGGTGGGTGCTAGATTCTAAATTTTGGTAAAACTAATGCTTGCTAACTATGAAGTCATACATAACAAAAATTAAAGTTTAAAAGCTACCTCTAATCCAATATCTAGTGATATTATTAATTTTAGGGTAATGTTATTGTTCAGATCTATTTTATGTATGTGTGTGTGTTGCCCAGTCATGTCTGACTTTTTGCGACCCCATGGACTGTACCCTACCAGGCTCCTCTGTCCATGGAATTCTCTAGGCAAGAATACTGGAGTGGGTTGCTATTTCCTTCTCCAGTTTTATGTATGTTTGCGTATAAATGATGAATGGATGACTAGAAGGAAAGAGTGACTAAAAGATAATATTTGTTTGCCTTAAGAAAGTATTTCCTAAATAGTGTGTCTAAAGTTAAGCAGAATTCACATAAATATTGAGTGGTTGGTATTACTACATTCTTGTTTCAGTTTTAGGTGGGGTTTGTTTAACTCTTAGGTTATTTGAATGGTTCATCTCCCGTATTTCTTCTCTCCACTTCCTGGTATTTATTACATTATGTTTGCAATTTTTCCCACTACATAATTGTTCAGTACACCCTGTTAGATCCTTTGATCATTCCTAGAGTTTTTATTTTGATACACTTGGTATAATCTCATTCTTGTGTCTTAAGCAAGCTAGACTGTTTTCTTTTTCCCCTAGTGGGTGATTTGCTTCTTATGTATGAATTCTTGAAGAAATTTTCTTTTCCAAGCACTATAATTTAACCAGGAGCAGAAACAGGAATGACTAGATGTGCGAGCACAGGTATGTGTATGTGTAATAGCCTTTTAGGAGTAGCCACTATATGAAACAGCCCTGGTCTTAAGATAGAAGGAAAAAAGAGCTAAGAAGTATAATGTTGGATCTTAACACTTCTGCCAAAAGGCTTATGGTTTCTATTCATGTCTGACATCAGTGGGATGGTACAGTATATTTTCTTTTCCTCCCCAGGGAGACACAAGGTATTTAGTAACAGTAGTAATCTATCAAAGTGACTATTAAACAATTAGTTTGACAGACGTTTGAAGATGCTAGTGTTACTGTCATGAGTGGGAAGTTGTAAAGAAGCCTGTTTCTTCTGTCAGTTACTCAGTCTGCAAGCTTGATCCTTTCAAAAGCTCTATTAACAGTGCTTCTCAAATTTATTGTGCATGCCAATGTGAATCAGTAGTTCTGGAGTGAAATCTGAGATTCTGTGTTCACAGTAAGCTCCCGGGTGATGCCAGTGCTGCTGATCCTTAGAACATAATTTTAACTAGCAAGGCTCTATTAGCACTCTATATGGAAGTTCCCCAGTGGCTCAGCAGTAAAGAATCCACCTGCAGTGCAGGAGATGGGGGTTCAATTCCTGGGTTGGGAATACCCCTGGAGAATGAAATGGCAACCCGCTCCAGTGTTCTTGCCTGAGAAGTCCCATGAACAGAGGAGCCTTGTGGGCTTCAGTGCATGGGGTCACAAAAGAATCAGATACAACTAAATAACAACAGTAGCATTCTATATCATGAAACTTTTCGCATAAGAAGTGGGCCACACTCAAAAATTCCTTGACTAGGTAGAGGAAAGGAGCATTAACAGGAAACAGCAAATGTTTTAGAGACCAAGGGACTTGAGATGTTACCAAATAAAGGAAAGGTGAGCATTAAGGACTTAGTTTGGTGCTTCATAAAGAGCAAATAAAATAGAAAAAGCTCCTCTGATTTTCTCCTTAGTTTGGTCTCCTTTACAGGTTTTGGGAACTGGGAAGACAGAAGCCATTGCAATACATTGTGGAATCTCTTGATGGAGTAAAGACAGTGAGACTAGACTCATTTCTAAAAGTTCAACTATGAAAAAAAGCAGAAAGGCTGATACCTAGAGCAAGATGGGTACAAAGGTGAAGAAAAACTGAGGGATTAAAAAAAAAATTTTTTTTTGTTTTGACTATGGATAAGGAGTCAGTAGCAAGTGAAAGGTTGAAAACATAGGCATAGTTTCCTATAGATAGTTTCTTATAGATGGAATCAGTTAATTAGAAAAGCAATTCTCAGTGTATCTTTCTTAGTTTAGAAGATATTTTCAAAGTTTAAAATCTCTATTATCATATGAAAATATTGACTCCAAGCTCAATATTTTTAAATCGTCAAACTTTTTATCAGTAACTACAGCCAAAATTACAATATTCAGTTATATTAGGAGTCTTTTAGTACATTAAAATGAGACTTCATACAGGATTCATCATTGGTTTTTCAGGCTTGCTTTATTCTAGTTTGCCTTTCCCATTCTATTACCAAAATGATTTTTAATTTAAGGGTCTGATACTGCTTTGTCAATTCTCTGCTTAAAAATCTCTTTGGACTTCTCAGTCTGGTAATAATAGCAAGCTAGATAATTCAGACTGTCCTGCTAAGAACAATTTAAAAAACTGGACCAATCATTGAAAAGTCTACAATTAATAAATCCTGGAGAGTTTGTGGAGAAAAGGGAACTCCTACACTATTGGTGGAAATGTAAATTGTTATGGTCATTATGGAAAACAGTATGAAGATTCCTTAGAAAACTAAAAATAGAGTTACCTTATTATTCAGCAATCCACTCCTAGTACATATCCAGAGAAAAACATGGTTCAGAAGGATCCATGCACCCCGTTGTTCACTGCAGCAGTGTTTACGATAGCCAAGACATGGAAGCTACCGAAATCTCCGTTGACAGATGAATGAATAAAGTTGTGGATATACACAGTGGAATACTACTCAGTCATAGAAGAGAATTAAATAATGCCATTTGCAGCCACATGGATGGACCTAGAGATTATCATACCAAGTGTAGTAAGTCAGAGAAAGCCAAATACTGTATTATATCACTTAAATGTGAAATCTAAAATATGATATAACGGAACTAATTTATGAGACAGAAACAGATTCACAGACACAGAAAACTTACCAAAGGGAAAGGGGTGTGGGAAGGGACAAATTGTGAGTTTGGGATTAGCAGATGCAAACTATGATATATAAAATAGGTAAACAACAAGGTCCTACTGTATAGTCCAGGGAACCATATTCAATATTCTCTAATAAACAATAATGAAAAGACTATGTATATATATGTATAACTGAAAAACTTTGCTATATATGAGAAACTAACACAACATTGTAAATCACCTATACTTCTATTATAAATAAATAGCTGGGCCAAACAAATTTTATTGAGGATATCAGAAAACTGATTGATAGAACTAGATTAGGATCTGAGTGAGGACAGAGGCTGAAGGAAGAGCAGCTCCAATTTGGGATTCCTTTTTTCCCCAGGGGAAGTATTGATTCCAGAAGCAGCAGCTCAGAGATGAAAAGTTGCTGTTGCCAGCCTGTTGGTATAAGGGAACAGGGACACAGTACAAGACCTACCACAGTAGAGGAATGAACTACTCTCACTTAGGACCCCCAAAATGCTGTAGGAATAGAGGAAAACTCATAGGATGGTAACTTGGCTTTAAATCATCATTCCTATAACTGCATTAATAAGATTTGGTATTGCTAGTGTCCTCAAGCGTTTGGCAGAAGCAAGCATTAATCCTGTAGAGAATTTCAGCTTTCTGTGTGTCAAATTCTGTCTATAGACAATTTTTCATATTTAATTTAAAGTACATAAAATATAATTAGACACCTGGTAAGATATCAGAAACAATAAGAGAATAGAAATAGACTCACAGGAACCCTGTATCTTGCAGTTATCAGATTTAAAATGGCTGTGTTGAGAATTTTGAGCTGATTGAGAGTTTTGTAAAGATTCAAACTAAAAATGAAAAATGGATATTCCAGAATTGAAAATAATTTTCTAATTAGGACCTTTGTGGATGAATTTAATAGCAAATCGGCCACCACAGAAGAAAGAATTAGTGAACTGAAAAATAGATCAGAAGAAAATATCTAGAATAAAGGGGAGGGGGTAGAAAATAAAGGCAGGAATAAGTTTAATACAAGATATAATTAGAAGTTCTAATATGTGTATATTGGAGTCCCCAAAGGAAAGGAGAGAGAGAATGAAGGCAGAAGTATTATTTAAGAGAAGAATGACTGAAAATGCCAAGAATGATGAAATTCACAGATTTCAAGCATCGCTACAAACCCAAGTGCATGCATGCTAAGTTGCTTCAGTCGTATCTCGCTCTATAGCCTACCAGCCTTCTCTGTCCATGGGATTCTTCAGGCAGGAATACTGGAGTGAGTTGCAATTTCCTTCTCCAAAGCCCCAAGTGGAATCAATACAAATCTCACCAAAGATGAAAAAATTTTTAAAGCATTTAGAACAAGTAGTCAGTGCTGTGAGAATAAGATTGACAGTTATTTCTCAACAGAAACAGTGGAAACTAAACAACAGAGGAGAACACCTGCCAGCTAAGAATCCATCCCCTGCAAAATTACCCAGAGTTTCAATAAGAATGGTAAATATGAGGGAAGAACCGAATGAACATTGACTGTCTAGAAAAATAATGTCTTAGAGTGTTTTTGAATATATATATATGTAATTGAAATACGCAATAACAATTGCATATAAGTCTTGGTAGGGTAACACAGTTTTTAACATCCTTACATTGACCAGAAGGAAGATAAAAGTGCTAGTAAATATTAGACTGAAAATTAACAATTTAGGCTATAATCTACAGTATGACCACTAACATAACTGTTTAATGTGTTGTTTATGTGTTAGTCACTCAGTCCTGTCCCCCACTGTGACCCCATGGACTGCAGCCCACCAGGCTCCTCCGTCCATGGAATTCTCCAGGCAAGAATACTAGAGTGGGTTGCCATTTCCTTCCCCAGTGTATATCAGTTCAGTTTAGTAGCTCAGTCATGTCTGACTCTTCACAACCCCATGGACTGCAGCACACCAGGCTTCCCTGCCCATCACCAACTCCCAGAGCCTACTCAGACTCATGTCCATCAAGTCAGTGATGCCATCCACAATCTCATCCCTCCTCCTGCCTTCAGTCTTTCCCACTATCAGGATCTTTCCAGTGAGTCAGTTCTTCTCATCAGGAGGCCAAAGTGTTGGAGCTTCAGCTTCAGCATCAGTCCTTCCAATGAAAATTTAGGACTGATTTCCTTTAGGATTGACTGGCTGGATCTCCTTGCAGTCCAAGGGCCTCTCAAGAGTCTTCTCCAACACCACAGTTCAAAAGTTTCAATTCTTCGGCGCTCAGCTTTCTTTATGGTCCAACTGTCATGTCTGTACATGACACTGGAAAAACCATAGCTTTGACTAGACAGACCTTTGTTGGTAAAGTAATGTCTGTGTTTTAATATGCTGTACAGGTAGGTCATAACTTTTCTTCCAAGGAGCAAGTGTCTTTTAATTTCACGGCTGCAGTCACTATCTGCAGTGATTTTGGAGCCCCCCCAAATAAAGTCTCTCACTGTTTCCATTGTTTCCCCATCTATTTGCCATGAAGTGATGGGACCAGATGCCATGTTATATACAGTAGCACATGTATATTCAACCCAAGTCCTGATTTATTCCTCACTTGCCACCCTTTCCCCTTTGGTAATGATAAGTATGTTTTCAATATCTATAAGTCTGTTTCTGTTTTATAAATAAGTTCATTTGTATCATTTTTAAAAAACTAGGTTCCACATATGAGTGATATGACGTTTGTCTTTTTCTGTCTGACTGCCATCACTTAGTATGATAATCTCTAGGTCAATCTATGTTGCTCAATGGGGATTTCCTTGCTGGCCCTTGTGGTTAAGACTCCTGGCTTCCACAGCAGAGGGTATGGGTTTGATCCCTGGTTGGGATACTAAGATCCCACATGCCACATGGAGCAGCCAAAAATAAATAAATAAATAAAAATAATTGTTTAAAAGTATATCAAACTTTAAGTCTAAAAATATTCTAAGAAAAGGTTCAACATACCAGAAAGACAACAGTTTTTATTTTGTATGAACCTAATATGGTCTCAAAAGTCTCAAAATATAGAAAGCAAAGTAAAGAAACGTTAGAGCAACTGAATAACCCACAATCATAGTGAGAGATTTTAACAACCTCAATCAGTAATTTAAAGAAAAAGCATGCAGAAACAAACCAAAATATATATAGAAGATCTGAACTCAGTCAGCAAATTTGATCTCAAGGGTATGGAGATAGGTGTTTGTGTGTGGGTGTGTGCATGCATGTCCACACATGCGCACACACACACATACAGCACTACCCTTCTGTATAGAAAACACATTCTTTTCAAGCACATGTATATGGAGCATTTGCTAAATTTACACATGATTGTAAAACAAGTTTTGATGAATTTTACAGGTTTTAACTATCTAAGAGTATTTTCTTTTATCACAGTATGGTTAGAAATCAGTAACCAAAAGATGAAAATTTTTAATTGTCATAGATTAGCAAATTAAGCAAAACTCTTAAAATAACAAATGGAGAAATTAGGGCAGAAGTCATGAAATATTTTGGATGAAATTATTAAAATACAGTGTATCAAAACTTATAGAATACAGTCTAGATGGGAATTTCTTATTTTAGATTACATACATTAAGCTTTTGCTTCTGATAATGTAGAGTAAAATCTAACGCCCTTGCTCTTTCCACCATACCAGATAATTGTTTTATCTCAGGGGAAAGTATTATATATTCATTTATTCATTTGATATTGAGTACCTTCTATATGTCGCGTACTATTAGGGTACATTGCATGGTTTTTCAACTTGTGCAGGGTTGACATTTTGTGACAGATTGTTCTCTTGTTGGGGGACGGTTATGTGCATTTTAGCACACAGTATTTAGCTAAACAGTATCCCATTGTAATAACCAAAATTGTGCCTTGGTTTTCTCAGTTCTAAAATGGTAGTAAAAGTGATACCCTCTTTATAAGGTTGACGAATAGGTAAGATAGTAAATGAAGAGTACTTAGAGCAGTGCTTGGCACATGCTACAATACTGAAGTGGGTAACCTACCCCTTCTCCAGCAGATCTTCCCAAACCAGGAATCAAACCGGCTCTCCTGCATTGCAGGTGGGTTCTTTACCGACTGAGCTATCTGTAAGCCCTGGCATATGCTGGGCACTTAATACATGTTCACTATTATTTTGATTTTCAAATCATAAATATCTATGCATTTCTAAACTGTAATACTAGTAACTTTGTGAGGAAGCGAAATGGGGCCTCTCTTTTCCATACTCGCAATCCAGATTCATATTCACTGGCAACTGTCTTTAAAAGGGAGTATAAAGTTAACAAATAAGAAACAGGGCTACGTAACCAGTGTGATCACTTTCAACTCTCAGATACTGTGATTATATTTCTGTATTGATAGAAGAGAATGATTATTGTATTTCATTGTGCTCTGGTACTTATATATATTAATACATGTTTTAATATTGGTTATTAAAATAATTTTAGAACTTATTCTAATAAGACATCGCAATATATTTTATTATAATTTTAAATTATTAAAGTGAGTGCTTTCAATTTGTTTCAAACCTTAAGCTGCGGAAAGCTGATACATTAGTTTTCTTTCTCTGAACTGCACTCCATGGTAAACCTTTGGAAATGATACTGCAATTGCAAATTTAATTGTAATTGGTGGCTCAGACAGAGAATCTGCCTGCAATGCAGGAGACCCAGGTTTGATCCCTGGGTCAGGAAGATCCCCTGGAGAAAGGAATGGCAACCCATTCTAGTATTCTTACCTGGAGAATTCCATGGAGAGAGGAGCCTTGTGGACTACAGTCCCTTGAGTCGCAAAGAATTGGACATGACTAACACTTTCTTTTAGACCTTTAATGAACTCTTTCACAGATTAAAAAAATACTACTATAGAAAGCAAGTGCAGGCCATCATTTACTCCTGAAATCATGAAAGGATATATATTATTAGTTAAAAGTAATTTGAAATTATATTTTTCATTGTTTTTAAATTGCAAAATGAGATAGAGGAAAGGAATTAATTTTTTAAATGTATTTTAAAATAGCTTTAATGTTTTATCACAAAAAACAAACTTAAATATATACTGTTTAATGGAGAAAAATTGGAGTATAGTGAAAAGAAAAAATGCTGTCTTACCCTAAGAATTATACCATTTTTCATTCCCAGCATAACTTTAGGAAAACACCTCTTTTTCTACAGCCAAACAGTATATATTTTTCTTCTTTGTCCACTTTTCTTTAAAAAAACAAAATGACTGTAAGAATTGTGGCAGTTCTAGGTACAGTTTAAGCCGTAGCTTCAAAACATTATTTCATTCAGATTTGATGCTTGCTATGTGTTAGGCTCTTTGTTAGGTACTGAGGAGTCATTGTGGAACTATGTAGGGTGTTTTATAGGTTATAGTTTAGTGGAAGAGATTTAAAAAGAAACTTAAAACTGTGCCAGATACTGTGAAGGAAACAAAGATACTGTATGACTAGTAGTAGAGAGCTGCCTTAACCTGGGTGATCAGGAAGGTTTTAGGACAGCCTTTTTAAGTACTGTAGAGCTAACTGGGATTTTTTGAGATTTGAACTTTATTTTTATCATTGTTAATGCTTCATTAGAACCATTCACCCAACTGAGCTAATTAGATACATATAAACAAACTCTAGTATAGTCAAAATATCAATTAAGATTGGATGGAGGGAGAACAAAGAGGAAGATATTTTCTAAATTCCTTAGGCTTAGGTAGAACTAATTTTTCTTTGAAAATTACTGTTTTAATCTTGTAAAAATTGAGCATAACTATAACATCTTGTTACATTTATGAATCTTATTCAGTTTTGAGTTTATTAGTTTTTTAGAGATTGATTTTATTTAAAATTGTTTAGATAGGAGTGCTATTTTATCAGTTCTGTGCAATCTTTGTTACATGAAGTACAGATGAGAAAGCTAACACTAATACAGAATTTAAAACAGATACTATAAACTTGGTGGTAATGATGTGTTCAAATGAAATATCTTGATAAGCAAGTGACAAATAGTTGGCACTCTATCTGAAATGGAGTGCATAAAAAGTATGTTTATATGTGAAAGCATATCTTAATCTACTTCATGGTATGTATAAAGAATACAGTATTTTAATATAACTCCATAGTGAAGATTTTGTCTTTAACTATGATTGTATTAGAACTAGAGATGTTTTCCTCTGTGAAGATTAATGTTACATGCCTCAAACTTGGTTTGGTTAATAATAATAATAAATCTTCAAATATAGATTATTATAATAGGACTAGATGTGTTGAAAGATATTTAATTTACTTTTTAATAACAATTTACTTTTAATAAATTAATAAATTTTGAGTCCTTAATTTACTTTTTAATAACTTCCTTATTTTTTAATAACTTCCTTCCAGCTGACAGTTATGTTTCTTCAATTTATTTTTTTAATTGGAGGATAATTGCTTTAAATATTGTGATGGTTTCTGCCATACATCAGCATGAATCAGCCATAGGTATACATATGTTCCCTCCCTCTTAAACCTTCCTCCTGCCTCCCACCACATCCTACCCCTCTGGGTTGTCAGAGAGCACCCAGTTGAGCTCCCTGCATCATACAGCAAATTGCCAGTGGCTGTCTGTTTACATGTGCTGATATGTACGTCAGTCTCTCAGTTAATCTACTCTCTCTTTGCTACTCTCTCAATTCATCCCACCCTCTCCTTCCCCCACTGTGTCACAAGTGTGTTCTCTGTATCTGAGTCTTTATTGTTGTTGTTTTGCTAAGTCCCGTCCCAACTCTTTGCAACTCCATAAACTGCAGCACGCCAGGCTTCCCTGTCTTTCCCTATCTCCCAGAGTTTCCTCAGACTCATGTTCATTGAATCAATGATGCCATCCAACCATCTCATCCTCTGTCACTCCCTTCTCTTGCCATCAGTCTTTCCCAGCATCAGAGTCTTTTCCAATTTGTCAGCTTTTCACATCAGGTGACCGAAGATCGGAGCTTCAGCTTCAGCACCAGTCCTTCCAGTGAATATTAAGGATTGATTTCCTTTAGGATTGACTATTTTGATCTCCTTACTGTCCAAAGGACTCTCATGAGTCCTCTCCAGCACCACAATTTGAAAGCATCAATTTTTTCCATGCTCAGCCTTCCTTGTGGTCCAATTCTCTCATCCATACATGACTACTGGAAAAACCATAGCTTTAACTGTATGGACCTTTGTCAGAAAAGTTGGTGTCTCTGCTTTTTAATATGCTGTCTAGGTTTGTCATAGCTTTCCTTCCAAGGAACAAGTGTCTTTTTAATTTCATGGCTGCAGTCACCATCCTCAGTGATTTTGGAGCCCAAGAAAATAAAATCTGTCACTGCTTCCACTTTATCTGTTTGCTATGAAGTGACAGGACCAGATGCCATGATCTTAGTTTTTTGAATGTTGAGTTTTAAGCCACCTTTTCACTCTGCTCTTTCACCTTCATCAAGAGGCTCTTTAGTTTCTCTTCACTTTCTGCCATTAGAATGGTATCATTTGCATAGCTGAGGTTGTAGATATTTCTCCCAGCAATCTTGATTCCAGCTTGTGAGTCATCCAGCCCAGCATTTAGCATGATGTACTCTGCATATAAGTTAAATAAGCAGGGTGATAATACAGGGCCTTGACATACTCCTTTCCCAGTTTGGAACCAGTCTATTGTTCCGTGTCTGTTTCTAACTGTTGCTTCTTGTCCTGAATGCAGGTTTCTCAGGAGGCAGGTCAGGTGGTCTGGTATTCCTATCTCTTGAAGAATTTTTCAGTTTGTTGTGATCCACACAGTCAACAGCTTTTGCATAGTCAATGAAGCAGAGAAGATTTTTTTTTTTGGAATCCCTTTGCTTTTTCTCTGATTCAGTGGATGTTGGTAATTTGATCTCTGGTTCCTCTGCCTTTTCTAAATCCAGCTTGTACATCTGAGAGTTCTTGTTTCGTATACTGTTGTAGCCTAGCTTGAAGGATTTTGAGCATTACCTTGCTCTCATTTGAAATGAGTGCAGTTGTACTGTAGTTTGAGCATACTTTGGTGTTGCCTTTCTCTGGGACTGGAATGAAAACTGACCTTTTCCAGTCCCATGGCCACTGCTGAGTTTCCACATTTGCTGGCATATTGAGTGCAGCACTTCCAACAGCATCATCTTTTAGGACTTTAAATACCTGAGCTGGAATTCCACCACCTCCACTAGCTTTATTTGTAGTAATGCATTCAGTGAGTGTATCTCTGCCCTACAAATTGCTGCCCTACAAATGCTACTTCAGTAACATTTTTCTAAATTCCATTTATATGTGTCAATATGCAATATCTGTTTTTCTTTCTTTCAGACTTCACTCTGTACAATAGGTTCATCTACCTCACTAGAACTAACTCATTTATTCCTTTATATGGCTAATAGTCCATTGTTTATATGTACCACAACTTCTTTATCCATTCATATGTTGATGGACATCTAGGTAGGTTCCATGTCCGGGCTATTGTAAATAGTGCTACTGTGAACACTGGGTTGCATGTGTCTTTTAGAATCATGGTTTTCTCAGGGTATATGCCCAATAGTGGGATTTCTGGGTTATATGGTAGTTTTATTCCAAGTTTTTAAGTGATGACTCCCCACCCTGCATGTGACTCAGCAGTAGTGCCCTGTCTCCATGCCTTCCAAGCTTTCCTTCAAAAGCATTCCCTGCCACCATATCTTCTCTCCTGTCTCCTCCTGCCATCTCTCTGAAGTCAAAAGCAGTCCTCGCCCTGGGATTGCTCTCCAAACCCTACACTCCAGTTCCTAGCCATCACGCATTCTGGTGGACTTACGTTTCTGTCCAGGGTGTGTAGGGTCGCGTCCCAGATTGTGTGGGTCTCACTCTATTCAGACTGTCACATATCAGCTGCTTCACTCTCCAGCAGTTTTGAATGCTTCCCCTCGGTCCCAACTGATTGCCCCAAATGTGGGGATCTCACCCCTGCTTCAGCTTCCCCACCTGCTGGGTGCACGTCTGACCCTGCTCACTCTCCTCTTCTTTTTTCCTTCCTTCCTTCATCCTACTGAGTTTTGTGTGGCTCTATATATTCCTTTCTGGTGGTCAGGGACTCCTGCCAGCCTTAGCTCGTGCTCCGCATGATCTTTTGCATCTGATCTTCTGTGTTCCTGATACATCCATGGAGAGAGATGTGCCCCATATCCACCTGCTTCTCCACCGTCTTATCTCCTTCCTTCCTTAGGTTTTGAATTGACTTCCAGTTATTGTAGTGCTTCATACCAGTCAGTTTGTAAACCTACCAGGGAAGGAAGTACATTTACTTATTTTGATACTTGATTGTATTTTAGAGCAGAGAATCCTAGGTGGCAAGCTGTATTCCTGGTCAATCTTTAAATATTTGCTACCTCAGCTCTATTTAACTGTCCTTACTCTGAAAGGGAAAATAATTTAATAGAATTTTACATCATCTTTTTTTCCAGATACTGGCCAAAAGAAGACCCTAGACAAAAAAGATGGGAGAAGAATGTCTTTTCAGAAACCCAAAGGGACTATTGAATATACTGTAAGTTAATTGTTTTGGAAAAGGTGATTTCTGTTTGTGATAGACTTATTGGAGGTAGTCTTTGTTTATATTGTAAATGAGACCAGGGTTCCTAATTGCCTTATTTTAAAAATCTCTACTTCACTGTCAATAACTTTTATTAACAATGATACTTGTTTTTAGGATTTTTTTTTCTTAAAGAGAAATTTTATTAAGTGTGATATGAAGGTAATTCTAGAAAATTTAATAAAATAATAGTTTACTGGGAGTTAAAGTTTCTGTGCTACAGTAATTTTTATTAGATTGGGCTTCTAGGGAAGCACGTACTTTTTAAAAAATGTGATCTTCATTGTATTCCCAGCAATGATAATGAGAATGACAGAATATGGAAAAAGCAAATTGATATTAATTTTCTAGAATAACCTCTCTGATTTGATTATTTGCACTGATATATAGCTAAGTTTCTCTGTTCTAGAAATGGCTCTCAAAAATGTCCTTAGTGTCAGCTTTCCATATTTCTGGTTACTGTGGAGAACTAAAGTGAGAAATCTAATCTGTGGTATGCTGCTTATTTGATTAAATGTAAATGTTGTTAGATAATGTTAACATGTTATAAAGCAGTTGTTTTAACTATATAGTTTGTCTAATATTTTGTCATATCTGTATTAAGAAGAAAATAGTAGGTTATACATTTGTGTCATCACAAAGCCTTCCAGTCTTGGCTTGAGTCTTGATTATTTTTTATAAATTCTAAAAATTGAACAAAGTATCAAAACCTTGAGTTACACTTTGTTTTCATAAACTGTGTAATTGACAGTTGAAACTTTAAGTATTTTTAAAAGGTTTGAAATGACATAATTTGGGGTAGAAATGTATTTACTACGATCAAAAGAATCTTCTCTCAAACATATTATAAACCTGAGTGTGCTTGTACCTTCTCTGCCTAGTTGAGAAACTAAGAATATAAATTCATTAAGTAGCGTAATTTGATGTTTCATTAAGGCATAAGACTGTAGGCATGGGGCATTTCATTGTCTACATATGTAATCACACGATTGTGAAGAATTATGACATTTTAGTTGGTTTTGAATTCAAGAGCTTACCGATTTTTTTTTTTTCGTAATTCAATAAAACTTGTGTTATTGGTTGCAAACTGAAATTTAAAAACCGTTATTTTGGGGAAAAGCTTAATTGAAATTTGCAGTTACAATTGACCCTTCTTATCCTTGGGTTCTGCATCCACAGATTCAACCAACCATGGATTGAAATATTTTTGGGAATAAAATGCCAGAAAGTTCTAAAAAGCAAAACTTGAATTTCCCTTACTGGCCATTCTGTTGGTATTATAAGTAACCTAGAGATGATTTAATGTATATGAAGGACATGTGTAGGTTATATGCAAATACCGTGCCATCTAATATAAGGGATTTGAGCACCTGTGGATTTTTATATCTGTGAGACTGCTGGAACAAATCTCCCAGGATACTGTATTTTACACCTGTTTTGCTGGTTCTGCTCTTGTTGATTCCAAATGTGAGTGGTCCCTTGTATCTTTTCACTTTTCCATTTCCATTCTGTTAATCGGAAATCTTAAGAACTTGACTATCTGAAGTGAGACCCAAACTTTTTTCTATTTCTACCTTTCTAGATGCTTGCATTTCTTACTGCTAACTTCATATTTAACAAACTATAGAAAACCTTACACCAATTATTTCTTCATCCTTGCCCAGTGCCTACTTTTTTATTCCATTTACCATCAGTCTGTTGTTCATCCAGGTTGGCATTTTTGGATTTAGCATCAGTTGCTCATTAATGTTCACACCTGTGACATTCTACAACTACTACTGTATTATCACCTCATTCAATCCATTCCTATATTCTCTTCAGTCTTATTTGAAAATCTTATACCTTAATCTCTTTTACATTTTTATTACTTTAAAGATGATCTACTGCTGTAGTAGTATATTGGTTTTTCTGCATCATTTCTCTTGTCTCATCAATCTTGGACCTGTTGCCACAAATCTAAGATGCCTCTGAGCCACATAACTTTATTGCTTTATATTGGTGGGTTTTTCTTAATTACTTCATTACCCCGATTAGTAATAATAGTGAAGATGAAATGTGCATTAATTCATATGAAATGAAGTAATTTTTTAAATTTTCAGATGTTACAGCAAAGTAAAATTGGTTTACAGAGAGCTTTTACATACATTATCTCAATAAAGTAAGTGAAATACCATCTCACTGCATAGATGAGAAAGTTTGCACAGAACGGAGCAGAACTAGGTTATTTACTCATGTCTTTGGCATCAATTTGGTTTTATAAACCTTAAATGGAAAATATATATTTATTGGATATATTTAGCCCCCCCACATTCATGTCTACTTTTCCTGACTTTTCAAAGTCTATTACAGTCTAATTCAAAATACCCTATTAATATCATCCTTTCTTGAGATTTAACTCTAGTTATTTCCCTTCCTAAAAATCATAAATTCATAAGTGTACTCTGGATGGTTTAGGTGGAAGAGACAGTATCTCACAAATGTGTTTTGTAACTTTTCTATCTCTGATATGTCGGTTCTATTCTTTCCACTTTGAATGTTCTTTTCCCTTTTCTCTGCTTCTCAAATTCTTAGCCCTTCTTCAAGATTTAGCTTTAAATCTTTTCCATAAAATCTTTCTTGAACATTTAGGAACAAATATGTTGCTTTATCTCTACTCACCTTTTGTTGTATTTGCTGTTTCATTTAAACTGCTTTTCATCTTTTATATAATCTTTTTTGTCTTTCTTACTTTCCAGCTAGATTGTAAATCTTCTGTGCAGTAAAACTATTTAATTGCACTTCATTTTGTTCTGTACAGAGCTCTCTTAATGCTTTATTTATGGAGAATTGTAAAGGAATATGTTGACCAGTCAAATGACTTTTTTGTTTCAGGATAATTGGCAATTAAATCTCATAATTTGAGATTTCTATAAGTATGATTCATTAAGATATACTGATTCGCAAACATATTCCTCAGCTTTGGTTTATATTTTCTAATTTATCCATTTAAATGACAGGTTAGGTACATAAAGATTACTAGAAATAGCATTTTAAGTTTAATACAACATGCTTTGCTAAAATAAAATTACTGTATAAAAGTTATATATTTTTAGAAACTATAATATATTGCTTTAAAGCTTTTGTAAGATGAAAATCACTTGTGTTTTGTAAATTATGGTTTGTATTTTGAAATTGCTTGAAGTAGAGAACTTCATATAATTGTAATGTATGAAGGTAAAGCATATACTCTGATAATAGATTGAGACTAATTGTTAACAAATGCAAAATTTCTCAAGCTATTCTATCTCTAAAAATGGAAATACACCACTTACTAATCAAATTGTTCCATAGACATATTAATGATCATTAAACCTTATGGTTTAGATTTTTCTCTTTTAACACATTAATTTCTTTTTCTTTTAAACAGGTTGAATCAAGGGATTCTTTGAATAGTATAGCCCTGAAATTTGATACAACGCCCAACGAACTTGTTCAATTAAATAAATTATTCTCCCGAGCAGTTGTTACTGGACAGGTATCATTTTCTATATGCATTGATGGTTAGAAACATTCGGTTATTAAGACAGAGTGTCCATTACAATGTAGTTAATTTAAGAAGAATAATTTTGTGCGTACTTTGAACAAATCATATTGGTTCTAGAAGAGATGATTAAATGTCGCTTTTATCCATGTGAATTTTTAATATTATTGAAAATAACTAAATTGGCTTTTCAAATATAGTTTTAAAGAGCTTTTAGAAATATTCAAAGCAGTGCATGTATATGATAAAAAATTCAAACTTCTTTAAGGGTAATTTATCTCAGTTAAAGTTTTCCTTTTCCAGAAGCAACCGCAGTTACCAGTTTGTATACCCTTCCAAAAATACTTGAGCCCTTCTTTCTTCTTTTTTTAAAAAAGAAGATTTTGATCTGGGAAAATGTTCTATTTATGCATCACTCAGTCTCAGACTTTCTCATGTATCTAGAGTGTTGCGCTGTACCGGTATATAAGTATGCGTTGGAAATATTGTGGATTTGGTTCCAAATCACTGCAGTAAAGCAAATATCACAGTAAAGCAGGTCATAGAATGATTTGGTTTCCTAGTGTGTATAAAAGTTATATCTACACTGCACTGTAGTCTGTTAAGTGTGTAATAGCATTATGTATAAAAAAAGTATATGCCTTGATTTAAACTGTAATTTGAGAGAACTTTATTACTGAAAAATGCTAACCATCATCTGAACCTTCAGAGAGTCATAGTTTTTTTTTGCAGTAGTCACTGATCTCATATCAACATAACAAACAGTAGTAAAATGTTTGAAATATTTCAAGGGTGACCTGACTGTAACACACAGACAGACAATGACCAAATGCTGTTGGAAAATGGCACTGATAGACTTGCTTGAATCAGGATTGCCCCAGACTTTCGATTTGTGAAAACGTAGTATGTGTGGAGCACAGTAAGGTGATGCCAGTAAAACAAGGTGTGCTTATATTATGATTTAATAAGCACAGTGAACTGTGGATTTTCTGCTTTTTTTGCTATTGTAAACATTGCTGTAAGGAACACTCTTGTTTCTCTCTTTTTCTTTATATTCACGTATATCGATAAAGTGAAGTCCTAGACATAAAATGGCTCAGTTAAAGAATGTGTGCATTTTAAACTTTGCTGACTGTCCCAAATTGTCCTTTAAGAGGAACACCCATAATTTATAAGGATCATTGTTTCCCTTCACTGTCGTCCACAGTCTGTGTTATCAAACCTATCGAAATTAAATTTGAATCTTTTTAAACTTTGTTAAAGATTATTTCAGTAATAAGATACTTTTAATCTGAAGGTTTTAATTTTTAAAATTTATTCCTGAAGGATATTGTTAATGGTGTTTTCTTAGAGAACACCATCTGATTATTACTATTTTAGTTTGACTGAATCTTTATGTGAATGTTTTCTTTCAGGTTTTATATGTTCCTGATCCTGACTATGTCTCCAGTGTTGAGAGCTCTCCATCTCTCAGCCCCATAAGTCCTCTGTCACCAACATCATCCGAGGCAGAATTTGAGAAGACCACTGTAAGCTTCCCTTCTTTACAAAGCTATCAAGAAATGGCACTGTATATATATCATTGTTATTTAATCTTAGTTTGACTATGGCTAGAATAAAATTTTACCTCATTTTGTTAATTAAATTTGTAAGTCCTAATTTTTAAAGTGAAACATTCTTATTAAATCAGATTGCTTAAATTAACTTACTGTTAGTGGTGGTAGTAATCCAAAGATATTCATCAGCCCTCTTTAAATATCATTCATAATTTATAAATATAATAATTTAAATGATAATTTATATATTTAATAAGTTAATCATATAATATCATGTTGGCTATCTTATAAAAATGACAACACTGTACCTTTGTGACCCCATGGACTATAGCCCACCAGGCTGCTCTGTCCATGGAATTCTCCAGGTAAGAATACTGGAGTGGGTAGCCATTCCCTTCTTTAGGGCATCTTCCTGACCCAGGGATCAAACCTAGGTCTCGTGCATTGCAGGCAGATTCTTTACTGTGTGAGCCACCAGAGAAGCCCATGAAAGGAATATATTACATTTATTCTCATCATCGATGAAAATGGGAGTGAGGTTCTAATGATAGGTATTACTGGACCAAACGATGCAGGAATACCTTTTTGAACATGGCCATACCATTTTCTCATGGGCCTTAACAAAGAGATGCATTCATAAGGGGCAATGACAAAGGAGAGTAGTGTAACCTTAGGTTAGGTTAATTTAGCTGTGTTCCATTCTCTAAAGCAAAATTGTGAAAAGCTTGACTATAGCATTTTGCCTGACTAGAAACCTGTGGGGTCCTTTTCTTGTCCTTTGCTTTAACCCAAATCTGCCTATTAAGTGGCTTTATTAGGCATAAGATGAAAGAGAAGAGAGTGCTGAAGCTCAAGAGAGCAATAAAACCTTCATGAAAATGCTGTCTTCTTCACTTTGCCATGTTGGTAAAAGAGAGGGAAAGAACAATAAAGCCGTGAAACATTTTTAACCTTTAGTGTCTCAGCTTCTGTCAAAGGTGGCCCTAAAGTGTCCTCTCATATGACTAGTCATATGAATAAATTCTTTTTCCCTGAGATGAATCCAGGAAAACAGTAAGAAACATGAGTTCTTGAAGTTCCCTTTACCCAAGTGATCGTCATCACCTACTTCTGATTGTGGTCAATCGTCAGAAATAATTCTTTTGAACAGTAATTTTATAAACTTTAGTTATATCTTTTTAAAGCTAGAAATATATTCATTACTAGCCTCTAAGATAATATTCCCTTGTGACTTTTTATATACAGTATCTCAAGTGCTTCTGTCTCTATAGTTATTGAATGTATATTTCCCACATTCTGTGTGTAAGTTCCTTAGAAGCAAGGATTTTATGATCTTATGTTTTATTTGATATAATTCATCTGTATTATATTAATTCAAATATTGTTTGTTAGTTTTTTAATATGTTTCCCATAAATTGTCAAAAGTTTATATTTCTAATATTCACTGATTGGTTTCCTGAATGTTCAGCTTTTTAATGGCTTATTTATAAGGCTAAAATGTTATTACCATAAAGGATCTCAGTGGGATTTTTTAATATTTTATTTTTATATAAAATATAATCTTTGGGAATTATCGAACAGTCTCCCCTCATGTTTTCATATATTGATGAAGAAATGTGGAAGAAGATAGAATGAAAGTGAGAGTAAGTATATGCTAAAGAGCTAAAACTTACTATGTGTCATGTAAAATTCTAAGCAATTTAAAAGAATCACCATCTAAGCCTAACCTCAAACTTAAGAGATAAGCGCCTGGCTGTCTTTGTTTTTCCCTCTAGACCTCTTCTACATCCTTCTTCATCCTTTTAGGTGGTAGCCTGCATCATGGATGGGCCACCTTGACCTTTCATTTCTTTTGGTTTTGGTCTTCTGAGAACATTAACAAGATAAGAGGAACAGAGGAGGAACATATTTATTCAGCTGTCTTCCTACAGGGTCACTCCAGAGTGGCTGCATTCTTCAGCAGCTAATTTCTTATCATATGCCCGTTTCCACAGAGCCCTCCCTGTCGGCTCTCTCCCGTAATTCTTTGGGCCTATGGGTGATAATGACGCCTCTGTTGTTTGCCCTAAATTTTCATATATACTGCATACCTTTGTAAATAGTTCCATTATTATTCTCTCCTAAAATCATTCAAATTGGTGTGCCATCTGTTTCTTCCAGTACATTAACAGTACAGTGCTTATTTTACAGATGAGGAAACTGAGGGAGAAAGGTTAAGTACTCTTGTGTTTATCACTCAGTTTGCTAGTATCTGAATCAGGATTTCAAGGCAGAGTCCATGCTTTTTGAATTTCCACTTTATAGCTGGAAATTGGTAACTCGGAAACTACTGTTGCTCAGTAAATATTTGGACCCAGCTCCTAAAGATAGGTAATATTTAATCATTGTGAATGTAGTGGGACCTATCATTTTTGTACTGTGAACATTTCTCTAAAAAATTTTTTTAATCTGTCATTCTTTTATAAATATAGAAACCTTCGTTTACTTCCTTTGTTTCTGTGCATCTTAAAATTTATTTATATGCTAATGTCATTTTAGGTTAGAGCTACTAATGTGATATACTCACAGAATTCAGAGGAAAAATGTTTAACATAAGTAATATGGAAAAGTGACATGATTTTAAATAGCTTTTAATTTCTGCTTTATGTTAATATATTCCACTGAAGAATGGAACAGTAGATAGCTGTATTCTCCTCAATATAAAACACTCTTTAATGTACTCTAAGTGAAAAATAAGAAAAGACGAGTACTTCTAATATGTTAAGGAAATATAATTTTCAAATTATATTTCATGGTAGTAAGAAAATACAATTTTGAAAAACTTCTGAGAGATTCTATGGGAGGCCTAGAAGGTCTTACAGGAGAAAATATATAAAGTATTAATAGAGTTTAGACACACTAAAAGCTTCTTTTCAAGCATAAACAATTATATTGCTGCAGTTACTGTTAATATTTTAAAAGTACTTACTATGCATTTATTATTAAGGAAGCTATGGCATAGAAAGAATGAGTAATTTATATACGTCACATATTTAATGAGTGGTAAAGCTGAGATTTAAACCCTGACAGTCTGAATTCAGATTTTGTGTTATATTCTTAATCACTTTTTGAACTAATTGATTAAAGCTTAAAGATTAGCAGTATGCATTCTCTGAGATTGAAACATACAATCTTAAAATATTTGTGTTACAAGTTGTAGAAACTAGAAAGTTTGTAGTAAAGAGCTGTGTGGAAGTAATATAGCAAATTATTGCTTAACAAAGCAAAAATAAAAATAAACCAGATGATTCAGAAGTTATTGCTTAGAATGATTAAAAGGTGAACAAAAATATTGCTTTGTTACTTCTTTACTCCCAATATAAGATTCTCTGGACTCTTTAATATGTTGTTCTTCTGTTTGCCTGTATTCGTTTTCTAGAATTGCTGTAACAAAGGATCACAAAATGGGTGGTTTAAATCAGAAATTTACATCACAGTTCTAGAGACTCGACATCTGGAATCAAGACGTTGGCAGGGCTATGGCGTCTCCTTACGAGGGAGGGTCCTCCCTCTCCTCCTCTGGCATCTGGTGCTCACCCACAGTCCTGGTCCTTCTTGCTCTTGGTAGATCACTCCAGTTTCTGCCTTTGTAGGCACGGGACTGGCTTCTCCCTGTGTGTCTGTGCCTTAACAGTGGTCTCCTCTTCAGGTAAAGAAACCAGCTAAGTTGGATTAAGGGTCCACTCTACTCCTATATGACTGCAGCTTCACTTCATCTGTGAAAACCTGATTTCAAAATAGGTCACATTCAGAGGAAGAGGGTGAGGACTTCAGCATGTCTTCTTGGGTGATACAGTGCACCCGCAACTTTGCCTTTTATAAAATTTAAAGAGAATCATGTAGTTTAGTCAGGAAGCTATAGAAGATTTTCTAACTCTGGTCAAATAACGTTTTTTTAAAAGACATTCAGTGACTTTTCTTCATGTATAGATGAGAAGATATATAAAAGAGTGATGTTAATTTCTTACAGTTTTAGGGATCTTGATAATATATGTGATATCTAATAAAATAAACCTCCCTCTATTTTAATCATACAAAGCACATAATTCATTGACATATTGAACTTTATATACCTGAAAACAGATGTTAAAGTCATAGTACACATGCACGAAGTTAAAAAAGTTTTAGTTAGGAATATCAGTGTGAGTTGAAGAGATTAAATACAGCATATGCTTCAAAAATTGTTCTCATATATGCCATCCTTAAACTAGTTACAAACATTCCTCTCCCTCTGTTTCCCTTCTTCTTTACTCCCTGCTTCCTCTCTCTGTTTTTGTTTATACTATTATATATTTAAACCAAGAATAAATATAAAATCCCTAAAAATATATATATGTGAAGTATATTTTACCTATTATACATATATTATATATATAAATTATTATTTTAACTTGCATGCTTTTAAATCTAAATTTTCATATGTAAATATGTAACATATACTTTGTTATATAATAAACATAAGCTATGTTACATATTAAAGTTCAGTTCAGTTGCTCAGTCATGTCCGACTCTTTGAAACCCCATGAATTGCAGCACTCTGGGACTCCCTGTCCATCACCAACTCCCGGAGTTCACCCAGACTCTTGTCCATCAAGTCAGTGATGCCATCCAGCCATCTCATCCTCTGTCATCCCCTTCTCCTCCTGCGCCCAATCCCTCCCAGCATTAGAGTCTTTTCCAATGAGTCAACTCCTCGCATGAGATGGCCAAAGTATTGGAGTTTCAGCTTTAGCACTGGTCCTTTCCTCACAGTCCAACTTTCACATCCATACATGACCACTGGAAAAACCATAGCCTTGACTAGACGGACCTTTGTCGGCAAAGTAACGTCTCTGCTTTTGAATATGCTATCTAGGTTGGTCATAACTTTCCTTCCAAGGAGTAAGCGTCTTTTCATTTCATAGCTGCAGTCACCATCTGCAGTGATTTTGGAGCCCAAAAAAATAGTCTGACACTGTTTCCGCTGTTTCCCATCTATTTCCCATGAAGTGATGGGACCGGATGCCATGATCTTCATTTTCTGAATGTTGAGCTTTAAGCCAACTTTTTCACTCTCCTCTTTCACTTTCATCAAGAGGCTTTTTAGTTCCTCTTCACTTTCTGCCATAAGGGTGGTGTCATCTGCATATCTGAGGTTATTGATATTTCTCCCGGCAATCTTGATTCCAGCTTGTGTTTCTTCCAGCCCAGAGTTTCTCATGATGTACTCTGCATAGAAGTTAAATAAGCAGAGTGACAATGTACAGGCTTGACATACTCCTTTTCCTATTTGGAACCAGTCTGTTGTTCCATGTCCAGTTCTAACTGTTGCTTCTGACCTGCATACAGGTTTCTCAAGAGGCAGGTCAGGTGGTCTGGTATTCCCATCTCTTTCAGAATTCTCTAGTTTATTGTGATCCACACAGTCCAAGGCTTTGGCATAGTCAATAAAGCAGAAATAGATGTTTTTCTGGAATTCTCTTGCTTTTTCCATGATCCAGCAGATGTTGGCAATTTGCTCTCTGGTTCCTCTGCCTTTTCTAAAACCAGCTTGGACATCTGAAAGTTCATGGTTCACGTATTGCTGAAGCCTGGCTTGGAGAATTTTGAGCATTACTTGACTAGCGTGTGAGATGAGTACAATTGTGTGGTAGTTTGAGCATTCTTTGGCATTGCCTTTCTTTGGGATTAGAATGAAAACTGACCCTTTCCAGTCCTGTGGCCACTGCTGAGTTTTCCAAATTTGCTGGCATATTGAGGGCAGCACTTTCACAGCATCATCTTTCAGGATTTGAAATAGCTCAACTGGTTTTCCATCACCTCCACTAGCTTTGCTCGTAGTGATGCTTTCTAAAGCCGACTTGACTTCACATTCCAAGATGTCTGGCTCTAGGTGAGTGATCACACCATCGTGATTATCTTGGTCATGAAGCTCTTTTTTGTACAGTTCTTCTGTGTATTCTTGCCACTTCTTCTTAATATCTTCTGCTTCTGTTAGGGCCATACCATTTCTGTCCTTTATTGAGCCCATCTTTATATGAAGTTAAATAACTATAAATGCCAAATGTATAAATAACACATGAATTGTCTTATCTACATACTGTATAATATAATTTAGCTTTGGTGCTTTTAAACTTAATTTAAAAACCAGGCGTTTATTAAGGAGTTACAGTTTTTAGTATGTGCTTTTTAAATGATGGTGCTCTAATTATAACTTAGTCTTATATTCTTTGAACAGAATTTTATATTTTTAATATGTGAAAACATAGAACTTCATAGTAGGACTTAGATTTATGTAGATTTTAGGAAAGCAGTTCTTTATATAGAAGAAATCTCTATTTGTAACATCACAAATAAATTACTGAGTAAGAGTTTTCTTTAGATTCTGAATGGGAGCATTGTTTTCATAATTAGAATTTTAAAACTGATTCTTCTTTGCTTTTTAACCTGGTTGCTAAAAAGTTCAAGTGTGAGTGAGTGAAGTCAGTAAAGTCGCTCAGTTTTGTCCGACTCTTTGGGACCCCATGGACTGTAGCCTACCAGGCTCATCCATCCATGGGATTCTCCAGGCAAGAATACTGGAGTGGGTTGCCATTTCCTTCTCCAGATCTTCCCAACCCAGGGATCAAAGCTGGGTCTCCCGCATTGCAGGCAGACACTTCAGTGTCTGAGCCACTAGGGAAGTCAAAAAGTTCAAAGCCGGATCCAAAACTCCAAGTAGAACACATAAAATTGCGTTTAAGTTTTTCTTCACTCTAATATTTTTATTTTTTATTTGTATTCTATTGTATTCTGCATGTTGGTTTTAAAAGCCTCAAATTCTTAAGAAGTGGAGTTTAAATAAATTCTGAGAGTGATAGTTAAACATAATAATTTACACAGAATAAAGGGTACCCATCAATATTTACTGGTTAAGAAATGTACATTGATTTAAAAATAATATTTTCTTTTAGATTATATTATTTATGTTGTATGAAATAAAATGTTGGTATTTCTATGCCTTGTATGGCTTTTCTTCCTCAAATTTTATATACCTTAACCTATGTGTTACCAGAGAACATTTCTACATATTTTCAGTCACTAAAGAACAAAACCTCAATAAAGCCAAGGCAGCATGGGAAAAGGAGAGTTTGTAGTTGCTAACTAGCTTATGATAATGATTTATAATAATAGTCTACAAATTATATAATACTTAATCGTACTGTACAGAAAAAAGATGGCCTTTTTGGATCACTTGTCATAAAATTGCTTTACTTTTGCACTTTTGAACAATTGAAGTGATTATTAAGGCTTGATAATTTTTAATTCTATATTTTTAAGAACCTTTACATCCCTAGTGGCTAAAGCAAAATTGTACGAAGAAGCTTCAGAAAGCACTCAAATAAGCCTCAAAATCACCTTATTAAGAAACAGAATTTGTAAATTCACAGAAATACAGAGATGCTGATGCTTTGCCATCAATATGTATGTAAGTTAAAATGAAGTCTGATTATGATTCCTCCAAACAATTTTGATTTCTTTTAAAGAAATACTCTTTTGTGCTATAATTGAAGCATTTGTTAAACTAATCTGTGTTATTTTAATAGGATTACATTGACAAATTGGAATTGCTAATGATACTGAGTTGTATAATAGAATTTGAGACTGTGATGTAACAACAGCAAACTGTTCTATGAGGTCTATTTTTAAGGGAAATATTTGACAGTATAACAAGGTACATACAGTTTTTGTGAATACTACGGTTGTATAGTAAATGATGTTGTCACCTGATTTGAGAGTAAGTGAACAACATCACAAACTTTATTTGTAGTTTTGTGCCAACTGGCAGGGGACTTTCCGATGTCTTTGTATTAACTTTTTCCCCTGTGCACACAGTCATTTAGAGGAATATTTGAAATGGAAAGTACATAGTATTCTAGTTAAGCTCACTAGTTGATTTTTTGGCACCGTGGGTTTTCATCTCAGCTTCATCTTACTCATCGGGCAATTTACTGAATTTAGCCAAGTATAAGTTTGCTCAAAAATTAAGGTAATGGAAAAAAAATAAATAAAAGTAAATAAAGGCAAGAGTATATGTCTTATGGTTTTTATAATACTTAAATATAAAGGCTCCAATTAAGATTATTATTAATGTCCCTTATTTAATTATCTGTGGTAAATGAATTTATATCTTAGAGATAGTACTGCCAGACACAATAGGATGAATATGAAGTTAATAATTTGCATCATAAAATGAAAAGATTGATAATGATTTACAGTGTCATGCAGCGTTAAAATACAATTTCATTTTAGATTTTTAAAAAATATAGCTATAGTATATTAAGTGTAGTTGTTTTATCGTGTTCTTAACTGGTCTGTTTTCAAAAATATCTGTTGAATATCTGCTCAAGTGCTTGGGAGTCAACCCTCCATTTTAGGAAGGGCATATGAAATTTAGAAAGGAAATCTAAAAATTCTTTCCTCATATAGGCTTAAGAAATTAGATCTACTTACTAGAGTAGGAAAAATTATGTTAAAATTTGGTAGTTCTTTTCAAGTATATAAGAGTCTGTGAGATCGATGAAGAAGCAGTCTTATTTATTATTTCAAAAGGATAAGTCATAATAGGTATTAATTACAGTGTGGCAGGTTTTAGTTCAAAACTCTGAAGAACCTTGCTATTATATGAAAACATTTTATGTTATTGTGAATTTACTCATAAAACATGAAATGATTTCATTAGAGGTATTTAAAACAGAGATTAAATGGCACCTGTCTAATTGTCTTACTTTTGTATATAACACTGATCTTTGGGAGAACTATGAGTTCTGTGAACTTGGATATAAAAAGTTTTAAGTGAAATCTAACATTTTTAAGGATTAAGACTATAAACAGTAAACAGAAAAGAACCAGACATACCTGTGACTTTGTCCCCAGCAGAACTCACGTATTTTCAAATCAATTTAGTATTGTTGTAGATATCACAGAATGTTGTCTATGGCCATGTACTTCAAAATTATCATTAAAGAGTCATCTCTAGATCTTGTTATTTAATATATTAATAAAGAATCATATATACCTATATATCCAATTAAAAAGTGTTTTGATAATTGTGTTTCAATATAATTGTTTTTCTTTGTAATCCTCTAAGTATTCAAAAAAAAATTCCATTCTGTAAAGGAAGTCTATAGGCTTCACTGTGGAAATGCTCCATGACATCAAAAAAGTTAAGAACCTATGATCTAACTAATTAATACCTTATAAAATGTTACTGATAAACTCATTATAGCTTGAAATTTTAAGAAGTTCTTCAGTGAATGGATTCTGCTGAATTCCTAGGTTTCACGGACAAGCCCTCACATTTTCTCTGTCCCAACACCTGAGGGATTTATTAAATGATCAGGACCAGTCATTCAATTCAGGAGCAACTGAATGTGTGTGTGTGTATTGTGTGTATCTCTAGGATGGCCATAGAGATGGTTTTCAGCATTCTCATGATGATTTATATATGTATGTGTGTGTATATATATATATGTATATATATATATATATGTAAAAAATATCATTATATAAATATATTCTCATCAAAGAAGTAATTGAAAATATAAGTTTTAGCTGTGCTGGAGATCTTTTCCAAATGTAAAAAAAGTGACTTTTTTCCCGTTTTTAAATAATAAAAACATTTTGAGCTGATCTCCAGAATATGATGAGAAGAAAAGTACTTATTGGGGAAAGCTATTCATTTGGCTTTAATAATGTGCTTAGTTTTATTTAGTTCACTGAAATGCCTTTATCTTATTTTTTTTTCAGACTCCTGATGTAGTCCACCCAAAAGAAGCAACTCCCTCATCTGCTTTTACTGCTATTCGACCTGCACGAGTTGTATCTTCAACTTCTGAGGAGGAAGAAGCATTTACTGAGAAATTTCTTAAAATTAATTGCAGATATATTACCAGTGGCAAGGTAAGAAATAGCACTTTAGAAAAACTTTTAATCATTTTTTATTAGTAAAATATGACAGTTTGCATTTATATTTTTAGTCATCAGCATCAGCACATGGTGATCATTTTAAGATAATTTTGTGAAATAGGCAGTTCTTTTACTTCACCATTGGAGAAGGAAATGACAACCCACTCCAGTATTCTTGCCTGGGAAACCCATAGACAAAGAAGCCTGGTGGGCTAGAGTCCATGGGGTTGCAAAAGAGTCGGACGTGACTTAGTGACTAAATATTCCTTCACCACAGGGGAAAAAAGAAACTTTTTAAGAAAAGGTTAGCAAGTGCAGGGTTTCTCTATCCTGGCCAGAATTCAGTGCAGTTTGAATCTGTGTTTTATCTATCACAATTGTTGATTTTCTAAGGCAGAGAACTTGTGGTATTTAAAGGAAATTAGAGTTAAAGTACACAGTGCTCAGAAGAAATCCACATATTTCTTAGAAAGTAAGTATAATATGACACTGACTACTGACTTGAGAAGTCACACATGAAAACCATTTCTTAATAGTTGTAATTCATAAATTATGAGCATTTGAGATAGATGTTTAGTGCTATAAATTTCCCGTGTACTGTTTTAACTTCATCCACAGTTCTGATATGTTGTATTTTTATCATTACTTTCTCTTTATTTCTTCTTTGGCCCATGGAATATGCAGAAGTGTCTTAGTTTAGTTTCTTTGTTAGTTGGAGTTTTTTGAGATATCTTTCTGTTACTGATTTTTAATGTTTTTCCATGTGGTTAGAGAACATATTTGAAAACTTAATGTTTTATGGTCCACAATGTGGTAAATTTTGATACATGTTACATGTGTGCTTGAAAAGAATATGTATTCAACTGTTATTGGGAGAAGTAGTCTATAAATATCACTTATGTCAAGTTGAGTGTTATTTCCTATATCCCTACTGATTTTGTTCTATTAATTATTGACAGAAGGATGTTGAAATCTATAATTGTGGATTTGTCTGTTTTCCCCTCCTCATCTATCAGTTTTTGTTATTTTGAAACTGTGCTTACGTACAAAAAATGTTTGGGATTCTTAAATTGTCTAGATGAGTTGATTTGTTTAATTATGAAAAACTTTATTCTTGGTAATATTCTTTGCTGTGAAATCTGCTTTGATGGTTACGGATGTAGTCACTTCAGCTTCCTTTTGGTTAGTGTTAGCTTGGTTTCTCTCTTCTTGTCTTATTCTTAAAGTGGGATTCCATAATTTACATCAGGATTCACTCTTTGTGTCCTACATTCTGTGGGTTTTGAGAAATGTATAATGACATGTATCCAGCATTGCCGTATTACGCAAGGTAGTTTCATTGCCCCCTAAATCCTCTGTGTTCTGTTCATCCATCCTTTTCTTTGAACCCTTGGAAACTACTTATCTTTTTATTATCTCCATAGTTTTTCAATTTGTCAGTGTCATACAGTTATTATAGAATCCTGAAATTTGCTTCTTTCAGACTTGCTTCTTTCAACATGCATTTGAGAGTCTTCCATATCTTTCATGGGCTTCCCTGCTGCCTCAGCACTAAAGAATCCGCTTGCCAATTCAGAAGACATGAATTCAGTCCCTGGGTCGGGAAGATCCCCTGGAGAAAGAAACGGCAACCCACTCCAGTATTCTTGCCTGGAAAATCTCATGGACAGAGGAACCTGGCAGGCTACAGTCCATGGGGTCACAAAAAGTAGGACATGACCTAGTGACCGAACAACAACATGCCTTTCATGGCTTGATGACTTGTTTTTGTTGCTGTGACTGTACAACAGTTTATCCATTCACCTACTGAAGGACATCTTGGTTGCTTTCAAGTTTAGACACTTAAGGAGTATAGAATATGCAGGTTTTGTGTATACATATATTTTTACTTCCTTTGATTGAATACTAAGGAGTGTGATTGGTAGATCATGTGGTAAGACTGGGTTTAGCTCTATAAGAAACTACCAAACTGCCTTTCAAAGTGGCTGCATTATTTTATTTTACTGCCAGCAGTCGCTGAGAGTTGCTGTTGCTCCATATGCTCACCAGAATTCCCTGTTGTCAGTATTTTATATTTGAGTTATGCTTGTTGGTCTTTAATGGTAATGCAATTTATACCTCCCTAATGATTTGTGATATTGAGCATCTTTTCATTTGCT
This sequence comes from Ovis aries, assembly GCF_016772045.2. Classification (NCBI taxonomy): domain Eukaryota; kingdom Metazoa; phylum Chordata; class Mammalia; order Artiodactyla; family Bovidae; genus Ovis; species Ovis aries. The sequence continues at coordinate 70,861,048 of NC_056062.1, read as the reverse complement.
TATTCTCTGTGCTATACAGTTGGGCTTTAGCTATCTTATTTTTTTTTAAGTTTTAATTTTTAATCTAATACTTGCATATAAAGGACTTTAAAAGATCAACTAGTGCAAAAGGGCATATAATGAAAAGCAGTAGATCCATGCCCACCCTTCTCAACTTTTGTTTTCCCAACCCAGAGGCAGAATCTTTTATATATGTCTGTTTAGAGGTTAACTCCATTTTTCTTAATAATAGGCTTTTCTTAATGTTCCTTAACTTGATGACATGAGGCATTTTCTACTGATTTTCTGCTGTCTCCTTGGTTTTTCTAACCCCCCTCCCACATATGGTTGTGTCAACTATTTTTAGCTCTTCTGTTTGTTACCTTATTCACTTTAAAAATATAACCACTTTATATTCACTAAATATTTAATATTCACTTTAATAATATAATTTTAAATTTGTCTTACTCTTTCAACTAAAGACAGTTTCTGAACTTCCTTGTTCAGGAGAATAACACCACTATTCCATTTCCTCCCCTCTACCTACCAACTTGTTGCCTGTACTTGGCAAAGTTGGTTAATATTCCCTTTCTGTTCTGTGACCATAATTAAGTCTTCCCTGCTTTGCCTAGAGATTTACTCTAAAAATGAAAAGCCGTAACTAATATTTCCATTGTGATGATTATCTAAACACTGTTCACTGAGTAGCAAAGTTGAACACTATGATTGGATTTTCTGTGATTGCAGAGTCTTGATCCACGTGTGCCAGTATTCAGATTCCCTTTCTCACTCTCCAGGCAGTGGTTGAAAAACAGTCACATCTGATGTTGCTTCATATTTGAAGCATGCTCTCCTTGTACCATTTGAAATGTTTGTTTTTCCCGGTAGGTTCTGTTTGCCCTTGTTTTTTCTTTTGGGATGAGGAAATGTGTGCTTTCCAGATAATGTGATTAGCTTCTAACTTTATCCATCTATTGACTAGAATTGACTCTATTCAGTTGGAAGTCTGTTCACTTCTTTTTTCTAATTTGGAAGATTTGCTTTCTATTTGGACCATTTTTGCACATTTTATCTTCACTGAAGTCATTAGTAACTTTTCCTTTTTTCCCCATAGGATGTCCTGTGGAGAGGATGCTCAGTGTCACTTTCCTATGTTTGTGCTATCTTTTGTTTTATGCATGCAAGAGCTTTGCAGCTATTTCTGGGGATTTTCAAGTTTTTAAATTCTGTTCCTTGAATTAGCTGTTTCCTTGAGATTCAACTTCTCATTATATCTTAGACTTTTTGGTTATATTGTAAGCTTTCCACAAATAATGATTTCTAGTCACCAATTTACATGAAAATATGGGTCATTGGCAGGACAGGCCAGCAAGTGTGTGTGCCTGTGGTGATCTGGCCACTTTGCTCTAGAGGAGGTGAGCTGGGGGTGGAGGTCAACCATCCTGCTGCCTCCCCCAACCTCAGTACCACAAAGTTCGTTGCTCTAAATATGTAGATGCAGGCAGATGTTGAGAATCACTGAATCCATGACTTAGAAGTAGGGGAAGTTAATACATAGCCCCCAGGCCAGGTCGAAGAAGGTTATCAGTGTGCAAGTGAGTCCCTTGCCAATGGGAAGGTACCTAGCCATGGGTCGAGGCCAGGCATGACAGCTGCACCACAAGGCCCATAGACAGGGCTGCCATAGCCATTGGTCTGGTGTAGCCACCCATTCAGTGCCCAGAGCCCAGTGCTTCCTGCTGGCTCTGTGGCCAAATGGACATACATGGTGGGAATTGGTGGGGGAGGTGGATTGTGTGGCCACAGATATGAGTTGCTCTGCAAGGCAAATACCCTCCTTGTCTAGCTGCCCTTGGGCCACTGTGGTCCGGTTATCTATTTAAAATATAGTAGTGTGCACAGGTCAGTTCCAAACTCCCAATCTCTCTCTCCACCTAGCCTTACTCAACCCTGAGTTTGTTCTCTCAATCTGAATCTGTTACTGTTTTGTAAATAAATTCATTTGTATAAATTTTTTTAGATTACCCATGTAAACAATACTACGTATTTGCGTTACTCTCTGATTTACATGACTTTGTATGATAAGTCTCTGGGTCCAAGCATGTTGTGTATTTGGCATTATTTCACTGTTTTTAATGGCAGAGTAATATTCTATTGGATTTATATGTCACATTCTCTTTATCCATTCCTCTGTTGGTGGACATTTAGCATGCTTCCATGTCTTGGCTGTTGTAAACAATACTGCAGTGAACATTGAGATGTGTGTATCTTTTCAAACCATGTTTTTTTTTTCTGGATATATGCCCAGAAGTGGGATTACTGGAGCTCTATATAATAGATTAGCTCTATCTTTAGCTTTTTAAGTAACTTCCATACTGTCCACTAAAGGGACTGTAGGGCCTGCAGGCTTCGATGCCCTGCAGCATGTGGAACCTTCCTGGATCAGGGATCAAACTTGTGTCCCCTGTGTTGGCAGGCAGATTCTTAACCATTGGACCACCAGGGAAGTCCTGTAGATTTTTCTGATGATGGTCATTCTGACTGGTGTGAGGAGATATCTTCTTGTATTTTTTGATTTGTGTTTCTCTAATAATTAGGAGTTTGAGCATCTTTTTTCAGCTATCTCTTGGTCATCTCTATGTCTTCTGTAAAGAAATGTCTGTTTAAATCTTCTGCCTATTTTTTGATTGAATTTTTTTAATTGCTGATCGATTTAATTATGATGTACCTTGGTGTGGGCCATCATCAAAAAAATATACAGGTTGTCCAGTGGTTAAGAATCTGCCTGCCAGTGCAGGGGACACAAGTTTGATCCCTGGTCCAGGAAGATTGCACATTCTTGTCTTGTCTTGTGAAAGTCACATAGTCATGTCCAACTCTTTGCAACCCCTTGGACTATACAGTCCATGGAATTCTCCAGGCCAGAATACTGGAGTGGCTAGCCTTTCCCTCCTTCAGAGGATCTTCCCAGAGATCAAACCCAGATCTCACACATTGCAGGTGGATACTTGACCAGCTAAGCCACAAAGGAAGCCCAAGAATACTGGAGTGGGTAGCCTATGCCTTCTCCAGCAGATCTTCCCCACCCAGGATTCGAACGGGGGGAATTGCAGGCAGATTGTCAAGGAGCAACTAAACCTGCATGCCATAGAGCCTGTGCTCTGGAATGCGAGTTTGAAAATGGGATTAAGAAAGAATGTATGTATTAACTCTGTTGACTTAAAAAAATGCACAACATGCACAGCACCTCAGATAGCTCCTAGAAACTTTTCAAATAGGTAGTGGGGAAGCACAGTATATATGTGATTTTGGTAAAGGGGGAATACATGCAGTCAAGCAACAATTTTTGGTAGGAAGTTTCCGCTGGTCTCATGAAGCTTCTCCTAGTCATAGGAAACAGTTGTCACCATGAAAGATTTTAGTGCCTTCCTAGATATGAAGAGATGCAAGAATTGGCTCATAAAATCAGCTCCTGAGTATATCTAATTATCTAAAGACCTGCCCTACCAGTTTTCCCAGAGCAGAGAGTGCCACCTTTCTGTTCTCCACCCTGAACTCCTTCAGGGGATGTTGAAGGTCAGCAGCTGCAATAGCAAACAATTTAATCTTTGTAGAGGTAGATGGCAAGTACCCATGGCAAACGACAGTTAGTTGACAGGGCCCCATCATGGTCTTAAATTCAATCATATTTTGGGAGGCATTTCATGACCATCCATCCCACATAGTTAGGAAGGCTCATTCCTAGGTGATGATTTTGCTCATGGGCCATTCAGTGTGCTATTCCGGGACTAGGTCTTTATAGTCAAAGATCTCTGGACATCTGTCTTCTAATTATGATCCAGGAAAGTAATCCCTCTTCTTTTATCCTCCCATGTCTAGAATTACTCTATTACAATCATTGATATCATACAGAACTATGTATTTGATCAACTGCTTCACATTACCTAGTCATCATCATTTTCATTGGAGGTTCAGTTACACCTTTGGTATTGTAGGAAACAATAATCTTGTAAAACTGGCAAAGTACAAATAATATAGCTAGCAATATTATTAAGATCATAATTAGAATTAAGCCAGGAACTTCTATTAGGTTTAGCCCAATGTATTCTCAGGTCATCTGATGTAGTCTGTTCTATACTAATCTTTATCTTTCAGGGAAATTATATATTGGCACTGTGCATAAAGCTCCCAGTCCAATTTCCTAGTGTTACTAGGCTGGTTATCCTTAGTATAATTTAGTTGTTCTCAAGATTAAGTGTTAAGTCACTTCAGTCGTGTCTGACCCTGTGACCCTGTTAACTGGAACCCATCAGGCTCCTCTGTCCATGGGAAGAGGGGGCCTTAAATCTGAAATGACCACAGCCTGATGTTAACCTCATAAATCCATCCCATAATTGTGGGAGGTTTTTTCCCTTGGCTGAATTTTGCTTGTTGTTCTGATTGAGCTTGAGTAGCTTAGAAGAAAATTCATATTATGACCAGGGTCAGAGCAGGCATTATTAATTGGCCAGATGAGAGGATCCCACCTACTAATACTGAATCACTTTATGCAGAAATCAAAGAAACATTGTAAATCAACAGTACTTCAGAAGTAAATAAATGGATAAACAGTATGGGATTAAAGAATTTTTGGTACTTGAGTTGGAGTGATTAATATTTGTAACTCAAATGTGGAGAGATTATAGTATAAAGCATTGGACTTTTTGGATTTTGGATCTTAGTCCTACCACTTATTAGGTAGCTGTGTTGTTGATTATTTATAACAAATTGCCTAGCCTCAATTTTAATTTTCTTGCCTCCATTCTCATTTCAGAACTATAATTATGAAGAGGAAATGAAAAATATATGTATAAAGCATGGTACATACAAAGCATTCAGTAAATATTAGCTAATATTAGTGGGATCAGCTTCTTATGTACTTCAATTTGCTCATTTGTAAGATTAGAGGGTTGGATTCTTTATATTTGTATTGCTATTTATATAAATATATTTAAAATGTCATAGCTTTTCATGATTAAGGTAGATGCCATATGCCTTAGAAGTCATAGAAGTCATCTAATCTATCCTATGTTACAGATGAAGAAACAGCCCCAGAGGCTGTGCTTGCCCAAGGCCACATAACTAGGCCAGCGGAGTCAAGTACAGTTGAGACTTATTTTTAAAGATACTTTAAACAGATTACACTATTTTCCTTTTATAGTAGATTGGGTTATAGGCACATTATTTATTAAACTTGCATTGTCTGCATGAAACTCTTTGATACCTTTGGTGAGTGAACAGCACAATGTGAAACAAGGCTCATGCCTTTGGAGGACTATAAAGTCCTCCTTACATTACTGCAATTATCTTGCTGATGTAACTCAACAGTTTACTGAGGCTGCAGATTTTAATTCCTGACTTGACTGATTGACGGTGAATATAATATTCTTTGAACTTTGCCCTGCTAACAAGGAGAATTTACTGGGAAAATTTGGGTATTATTAAAAACATTTTCATGAGAATGCCATAGTGCTTGAGTGTACTACTTTTGTATAAGGTAGGTAGCCTAACATGGAAAGAAAATCAGTAAAAATATCTAAAATAATTTTTGGAAATGTAAACTTTGAAGATTAAACATTATTTTCTTTTTTCATCTTAGGGCACAGTCAGTGGTGTATTGCTAGTTACACCAAACAATATAATGTTTGATCCACATAAAACTGATCCATTGGTTCAAGAGAATGGCTGTGAGGAATATGGCATCATGTGTCCAATGGAAGAGGTGATGTCAGCAGCAATGTACAAAGAAATTTTGGATAGCAAAATAAAGGAATCCTTACCCATGTAAGAGTGATATTTATACTCCTTTGCAGTTTTTTCCATCTAGTTAGTTGACCTTGGTCTAATAACTCTTAAGTATCTTTTAGTAGTTTCATTATAGATGCTTTTCATTTTATCAGTAATGAAACATATATAGTATTGAAAAGATTATTCTTTATGCACTGGAATAGTTAGAAATTGTTTTAAATTGATATTTGCATATTTGATCAGAGAACCTGATATTTAAAAGTAACCTGTAGTATTCATTTAATTCAGTGTTTACCAGCCCTTTTTCTTCAGATACAGAATTCATAATTCTAAGTTATTTTTATTAGTAATTTAAAGTAATACAAGTAATCAAGGATACCGTTCAAATTTTCCTTAGAAGAGCCTGGAGAGTTGGGTGTGGGATTTGGGAGAGGTCATGAGCAAAGACCTGACATTGGTAAAACCAGAGCAGCTTTGTCTTTTATTTACTGATTTATATGTTTGCATCCTTCTCTCTCAGGAAAGTATAAAATATAGGGGAGAAGACCCACAGATTGCACAAGTATAAAGTTAACCTTAGAATGTACTGGTTATGGAATTTGTGTGTTTCAGGGAACGGGTGTGAGGTTACAGGTCAGCACAGCCTGTGAAAGTAATGACAAAGAGAAAAGGGAAGGATAATAAATAAAAGAAGAAAATGAAAGATAGGTATACAAAGAAAGGAATAGGAAAGTACAAAGGAAGAAAATTGAAATAGAAAAGAGCTTTCCTATTCATAATTTGTCATTCCTTTGTCAACAGTTTAAAAACTGTCTTCACTTTAACTGATACTGAGATTCCTGTCCCTGTAATAACCTACAAAGTTGATAATGATTGTTTTAAAATTAACCTTTGTGAGATAGAACTACTTACAAAAGAGAGAAAGTTATTTTTTTCTCTGAGGCAGACTATATAAATTGTTAGAATACCTAAGGTAGAATGAAATCATTTATTTAAGAATGTCCATTATACCTCCTACCCCAATAGATAACTATTTTGGCGTGGTAAACTCATCTTTAGAGATGCAGATTATTCCTAAGATTGCCTCTACTGTTAGTTATTTAGTATATCATCATCCAAAATCAGTCTGAGCAAAATAAAGATTACTGTGGCAGGTAGAAAGGTAACACAAAGGTGAAGGAGTGAAGGATTAGATTAAAAGAGAATCAGGATTATAGCTATGTCAGTCATGAGTGAGATGATTTTTTTCTTGCCCTGATTTTCCATTTGTGTTAGGATACTTCGGGATTTTATTGAGTATTATGTGGTATGGTACATAACTATTCTACACAGATGCTGTGGAACTCTTCCTCTTCTAAATAACTTTTTTTTATCATTTAGAACATCACCTGGAAAGACCATCTATTTGATCCAAACATTTTTTAAAAATTACTCCAAAAAGAGATTTCTTTAAATCCTGCCTTATGAACTGATTAAAAACAAATATCTGGCAACAGATCAGATAAATGAGTCATGTGATTTTGCAGAATAATGTTATGTATGGTAAAAATGAGGTGTATAAGATTTTATTGGTTTTCTTCTGTCTTATATTGGGAAGTTGATTTCAAAGGTATTGTTCAGGAACAATAGCAGCATGACTGACATAAAAAAAAATGTTACAACACTATCTAAATCTGTGTCCTATTGGATTTACTTAACTTTATCTCTTACCTAAGGGTCTTCTACAGATAGTTTCTCAAATCTTTTTGCTGAGTTCCAGGACTCTTGCCTGGAAAATCCCATGGATGGAGCAGCATGACATGCATGCTGTAGTCCCTGGGGTTACAAAGAGCCCCACTTCACTTTCTTTCAGGACCCTGTATGTGCAGTTTTAGTCAATCACCAGTAGGTGACACTGTTACATATTTAATAGCACAGACTAGATGCTTGGATTTCTTAAGGTGAATCAGTCAGTGCAAGGAAAGCAGAGATAGGAATTGGACTTCAACTAACTGATACTTTTTAAAAACTAAAATTTACCTATCCTATGCACAATAAAATTAAGTTTATCATTATAAAAATATCAAATACTAGAATAAGAGGAAAAGAGTTACCCATCTTCACCATCCAGAGGTCACCAATAAATTTTGTGTCAACACACAGTCTTTTCTATTCTCAAACTTGCATAAATATTCTTTTCCCACTAAAAACTCATGTCGTTTCCATTTACTAGTTTTTAGCCATCATTTTAAATTGTTGATTTGTATATCATGCTGTAGTCTGCCTCCATGTAGAACTTACACTACCTAATCTTTGAACATTAGTGCTTGTACAATGGCATTAAACACGGAAATCTAGAAGTAACGATGAATCGTTCAGCTAGCTAATATCTAACCTGTTAGTTGAACAAGTTCTCTTAGAATTGTTAAGAGTTGTCACTAGAACCATGAAGAATTCCTCTACTTTTGCCTTGATTCTGTTCAGGTTGATTTTTAGCTTTGCATTTGAGTCATTTATTTTAGTTTGATTTCTATTTAAATCTATAAAAGCACTATGTGTGTGTATATAGTATCAGTCAGTGTGCTTTATTAACACATTTAAAATTCTAATCAGAACTTTACTTAATCCTATTTTTCATATTTCATCAGTGAGTAAATTTTAGTTTAGAATTACAGCTTCATCCAAAAGTTGTGTCTTCAACTTCTCTTCAGGTAGATCAGTTCAGTAAATCTTACACTGATATTTCCCATATCTTAAGTAGTTGATGCCAAAACTTAATTACTTGTTCTATATGAATCAGTTTTTTAGTATGCTATTAAGAGATGTATGCTACGTCCTTTTAGAAAAAACTTTTTAGTGATATTAATTCAGTGTTTGTGGAAAATAAAATTCTATAATTTAAAAAATAATAACTTTAAATTTTGTTTACTGACAGAGAGATAGATCAGTTATCAGGAAGGGACTTCTGCCATTTAAAGAAAGTGACAAGAAGTAATACTGATGAACTAGACTCAAGAATCCGTGATGCAGCTAATGATAGTGCCAGCACTGCTCCTAGGAGCACTGAGGAGTCTCTTTCTGAAGATGTGTTCACAGAATCAGAACTCTCTCCTATTCGGGAGGAGCTTATTTCTTCAGATGAGCTACGACACGATAAATCATCTGGCGCGTCATCAGAATCTGTGCAGACCATCACTCAGAGTGGAGTAGAGTGTTTGACGGTCATATCAGAGGCTGCTAGTACTCCCGATCACTTAAAATCTGGTTCTGGACATACTGCCAATGAAGTTGGGACTCTTTCTCTTAAAACTGGTTTAAATAATCTTGAAATGGCCACTAAGGAAGGAGATCAGGCTGCAGATAATCTTCAAAAAATATCGGGTCTTAAAGAACAAAGCACAGGTATAAAAAAAGATAACCAGGATTTTCCTCTTAATGAGAATTCACTACATCAAGAAGAAGTTGAAAAAGAAAGTATGCCTTGTGGGGAAGCAATAGAATTTAAACAAAAGCAAGTTGTCAACAAAGGAAAACAAGGAAGGGAACAAAATCAGGACTCAGAGACTGAGGTAGAAGAGCTGCGGAAACTCTGGAAATCTCATTCCATGCAACAAACTAAACTGCAAAGGGAGAATATTCAACAGGTGTCACAAGAAGAAATTAAGCATAAAGTAGCAACAGCCGATATAGAAGGTAAGTGTTGCAGAGTATATTAAGTTAGTTTGTCTTACTGTATATTGTCTCCCTCTTTTCTCACTGACTCAAAAGCTGCTGTGTCTTAGGCCACTCTGAAGGATAATCTAGTGGCCCTTGACGGATGTTTCTCTGGGACAAGTACATAGTGTCTGGTTTCTACTGTCTTATCTCACAGTGGATTGTACACATAATGAGCATCCTTTCCACCATGTTTATGCATTCCTGATTCACTGCATTCTGTCTTTAAACAATATATTTCTTGAAAATGCGCACAAGTCTATCATACCTATGATTTCTCCTCCCCCCCTTTTTTTCATTTAGTTCTTGGTATGATTCATCATTAGAATACTATCTAAAATTGGGTAGTGTGTTAGTTGCTCAGTCATGTCTGACCCTTTGCAACCCCATGGACTGTAGCCCACCCAGCTCCTCTGTCCATGGAATTTTCCAGGTGAGAATACTGGAGTGGGTAGGCATTCCCTTCTCCAGGGGATCTTCCCAACCCAGGGATCGAACCTAGGTCTCCTGCTTTGCAGACAGATTCTTTACAATCTGAGCCACTGGGGTAGCCCCTTAAAATTGTATATATAATATCATAATTGCAATTTGTAATTGCCAAAGTTATATAATCTCTTCATTTTTTAAAAAGTGTAATAAGACATAAAATCTGTTTCTGAAATTCTTCCAGGTATCCACAGGTTTCATCATTGTCTGGTTGTTTTTCTTTAAAAAGCAGTACTAAGGAGACTTCCCTGGCTGTCTAGTGGTTAAGACTGTGCTTCCAGTGCAGGGGGCCCAAGTTCAGTCCCTGGTTGGGGAACTAAGATCCCAGATGCCATGCGCTGTGGCCATAAATGAACTAAAGATTTTTAATTTAAAATAAATAAAAAGCAGAACTAAAATAAATTAAATACCATTTTCTCTTTCAATTTTGTATTTTCATACTGTTTACTTTTGAAAATTATAGTAATAGTTTTTATTTCTACTACACAATGATTCTGCTCTGTACATTATGTTAAAAGTGGTATAACTCAAGTATTTTAGCTAACATTTCTCATATCCTGTTGGAGTATTGATTTCAGATTAATCTAATTTACATATTTCTGTTTTATAATTAAAACTTTAATTGTTAAAATATGCATAAAATAAGATTTATGAGTTTAACCATTTTTAATGTAAAATATAGGCCCTTTAGGCATATTCACATTATTGTGCAACCATCACCACCATCCATTTCCAGAACTTTTTCATCTTCCTGAGCTGAAACTCTCTGCTTATTAAATGATAACTTCCATTCTCCTCTCCTTACAGTCCTTGGCAAGCACCATTCTATATTTTCCCTTTTGTGTGTGGCTTATATCCGTTAGCATAATGCCTTCAAGTTTCATCTATGTTGTAGTATGTCAGAATTTTCTTTCTATATAAAGTTGAATAATATTCCATTATACACAGCACATCTTCTTTATATGTTCATTTGTTGATGGACATTTGAGTTGTTTCTGCCTTTTGGCTGTTGTGAATAATAATGCTGCTATGAACATTAAAAAAAAAAATCGCTCAGTCGTGTCTGACTCTTTGCGACCCCATGGACTATAGCCCACCAGGCTCCTCTGTCCATGGGATTTTCTAGCCAAGAATACTGGAGTAGGTTGCCATTTCCTTCTCCAGGGGATCTTCCCAACCCAGGGATCAAACCCGGGTCTCCTGCATCGTAGGCAGATGCTTTACCATCCAAGCTACCAGGGAAGCTATGAACATAAGTGTACAAATAATTTGTTTGATTTCCTACTTTCTTTTTTTTTTTTTTTGGTTATATACCAGAAGTAGATTTGCTGGATTCTATGGTAATTCTGTGTTTACTTTTTTGATGAACCATTGATCTGTTTTCCACAGTGGCTGTACCATTTTATAGTCCCACCAGCAACATACCAGGGTTTGATTCAGCTTTTCAAAACAGGGAATTTTCTTTGCATTTAGATATACTGAATTTAGATATACTGAGATATACTGTATATAATTTACATATACTTAAGACTTAAGGATTATATTCAATAGATGTTAAGTAATTATCTTCTATAAAAGATTGAATATTTTTTCATTATTCAGAGTTAATGTTCATTAAAGAACTTTTGACAAATATGTTGCTTTTTAGAAAACTTATAAAAAATTACCTGAAATTCATCACCTGGAGTTGATCATTGTTAATATTTGGTGTATTTATCTTTGCTCTTCAGTGCATATGTGTATCTACATACACACATTTATGTACACACACATATACAATATTGATATAATTTGTGTATATCTTTATATGTGTATGGTTTTCATATAAAATTAGGATTACATGTAGTATCGTTTCTTGCTTTTTTCAGTTCATATTTTATGTCATGAACATTTTCCTGTGTCATTATACAGTTGACCCTTGAACAACTCAAGGGTTAAGGGGTGACACATACTCCTCTCCCACATTCAAAAATTTATGTATAACTTTACAGTCTGCCCTCCATATCTGTGGTTCTGCATACATGGATTCAACCAACCATGTGTAGTAGTATTATAGTATGTATTATTTGAAGAAGATCTATGTATAAGTGGATCCGTGCAGTTCAACCCCATGTTGTTCAGGGGTCAGCTTGAACCCATGTAGTTCTTTCATGGTTTTTAATGGCCCTGTAATTTAGCTATTTCTGTATTTATTAAGACATTCAGTTGTTATTAACAATTCATATTATTAAGATTGATGTGACGAATGCTGGCATAGATATCTTTATTTGATATGTTTCTGTTTGGTTGTCTCATGTTCTGAAATCTTTGAAAATGATAAAATGTTGCATTCTGGTTGACCCAGTAATATAGTAGACTACTTGTATTTTATTGGGTTTGTTTGGGTGCAGGGTTTAATTGGGTTTTCCTGTTATGACATTACTAAATGGAGAAAGTTTGGTAGATATATTTAGATAGGTGTTCCTGGATTGCCGCTATTTGGTTTCTTCTTTTTTGTATGTGCATATGGAGGGAGGACAAGAAAATTAGTTTTAAGTAGCTAATTTTAAGGAACTTGAGATTCTATATAGGGAAGTTTCTGATCTTTTATCATAAAACTATATAATATAAATATATAATGGAATGTAATTGTGAGAAGAATAGTAAAAGTTCATTCTTTTAACCTGATGCAAATGCTGGGGCTCAGATAGATTATGTATCTTGCACAGGGTTACACAGAAGAAAGCCACGACTAGTATCCAGATCTCCCGACTATAGCAAAATGCTTTGTTTCCCATAGTATGCCTCCTTTGCAAGCTAATGTTTCCTGAATTGATCCATATTGTCAGACCTTCAGTGTGTCCTACATCAGCATTTGTGGTTGGAAGGGTTAGAGATAATTCAGGCTTAATAAACTAAACAGGCGGCTAAATCTAGCATATTGTTTTTGTCACACCTTCATATGTATGTAAAAGCTTCAGAAACTTTTTTACTGATTTTTTTCTGTAACAACCATATTACAGTAAAACTTTGAAAATTCTGCAAACTTATTTAGATATTGTTCTAGAAAGGTAGTAGAGATTGTCCAGAATATTGTATATGTGTGTATATGAATAATTACTTTAGTGTGGTTGTTATAAAAATTTAACCAAAATTTCTGGATCTTCTGCATTTTTTCCTAATACCCTTAGACATAATATCAGTTCATAACTTGGGTGTTAGTTTATTAGTCTTGCTATACTTGTCACTTTTGATGGAAAAATATATAAGCTACTGAAGAGAATTCACCTTTCAGTAAATTAACATTTTATTCTGTAATTATTTGTCAGAAGTTTAGAGATAAACATTATTTAGTCTAAATTGTTTTAAATTATTCAAACATGGTGTATGAGAATTGAATAAACACTCTATCTCAATTCTAGGTTCTGCACTTTTAAAAGAAAAGAGAAGGCATCGATTGCATAAGTTCTTATGTCTCAGAGTCGGAAAACCTATGAGGAAAACATTTGTATCTCAAGCAAGTGCAACAATGCAACAGTATGCACAAAGAGATAAGAAACATGAATATTGGTTTGCTGTGCCACAAGAAAGGTAAAACAATAACAACAAAATCTGGAGAACATTGAGATTCCTTGAGTTGAAGTTATTTTGTATAACAGTTCATACCAGTAGCAAAGTACTGAAATAGTTTATGATTAAAACCTGACATTAAATCTGTTCAAAATCAATTAGCTCCTCTTTTATACTCTTTAGTTTATCCCGCTTTTAATTTTAGTCCCCTTTTGTGGTTTAATGCAAAAAATATGAACATAAACCTCATGTTACTAGTAAACAGTCATAGTTAAAATGTTTTAGATCAAGAAGGTTCATCAAAATATTAACTGGTACAGCCCCACTTCAAGGCAGGAAATGATACAATTGCTTTTTTTTTTTTTACTTTTTATTTTGTATTTTGTTAACTGGTATAGCCAGTTATCACTGTTGTGATAGTTTCAGGTGAACAGCAAAGGGACTCAGCCATACATATACATGTATCCATTCTCCCCCAAACGCCCCTCCCATTCAAGATGCCACATAACATTGAGCAAAGTTCTGTGTACTATACAGAAAGTCTTGGTTATCCATTTTAAATATAGCAGTGTGTACATGTCCGTCCCAAACTCCTTAACAATATATAATTTCTTTTTTTTAAATTTCATCAAATCCTTTCTATTATAAATGCTTGCTATATACATAGCACTGAAATAGCTACTAAAAGGATCTGGTCTTCAAATTATTTTTTATACTCACTGCACAGTAAAATTTCTCATATTATGATTGAGCAATATTTGTAAAGGATGTCTGTTATCACTGTATTGTAAATACTGACATTTTAAGTTCACTGGATCATAAATAATGTCATTCTAAGTTAAAACTTACATTTATCTATTAAATATATCCAGTGGGATTTAGATAATGTAACAATTTGCCCTCTACAATTAGATTATACATTTAAACACTACTTGAATGTGCTCTTCTAAAGCAGTTTTGCATCACTGCTTTTCTCTTTGAATTTATATTTCAATTATACTTCCTCATAGACTCTTATTATCAGGTAGTATATTTTTATTCCTTTTTACATTCTTTGCAACAAATTGCATATGCTTACACATTTATCTGGAGCTTCCCAGGTGGTGCTAGTGTTAAAGAACCCGCCTGCCAAAGCAGGAGACATAAGATGCCAATTCGATCCCTGGGTCGGAAGATCGCCTGGAGAAGGGCATGGCAACCCACTCCAGTATTCTTGCCTGGAGAATCCCCATGGACAGAGGAGCCTGGCGGGCTGCAGTCCATAGGGTCGCAAAGAGTCAGAGATGACTGAAACGACTGAGCATGCATGTACATATTTATCTGTGTGTGTGTACTGACATTGCTGCTGCTGCTGCTAAGTTGCTTCAGTCGTGTCTGACTCTGTGCGACCCCATAGACGGCAGCCCACCAGGCTCCCCGGTCGCTGGGATTCTCCAGGCAAGAATACCGGAGTGGGCTGCCATTTCCTTCTCCAATGCATGAAAGTGAAAAGTCAAAGTGAAGTCGCTCAGTCATGTCCGACTCTTCGCGACTTCATGGACTACAGCCTACCAGGCTCCTCCGTCCATGGGATTTTCCAGGCAAAAGTACTGGAGTGGGGTGCCATTAGCTAGGTAATACCTTTTTAAAAACTATTTTATCCCTTTCCATTCTACCTTTGTTTGTTACTGCTTTAGTATAGGTTTACATCCTTGATCACCTGGGCTATTTTAAAAGTCTTCTAAATCTAAATTGCAAATACACAGGGATTGTTTTGCATATGCCAACACCCAAGTAAATCACCACCCAGAATAAAATACAGACCACCTCCAGTACTCTATAAAGTTACCTCCTGAGCCTAGACAACCCCTAAACTCCCAGAAACAGGTAGTCTGGTGGACTTCTGACTAGTTTTGCCCTTTTGAATTTTATGTAAATGGAATTATACAATATATAGTCTTTCATGTCTGGCTTGACTTCTTTTATTCTGTGAGACTCATCCATATTGTATCAACAGAACCTTTTTGTTGCTTCATTATTTGGAATTTTATAAATATTCCATTTTCTTTTTATTCAACAACCTGCAGACAGGCATTACACATACTAAAAATTTTCTGTGATTATTCTCAAAAGAGTAAAGGGTCTAAGGCTCATCCTACTTGTTAACAGGTTGGCCTGCCTCAGTTTAATGAGTGCTGGCAGAAAAGAGTCACAACAGCATCAGTCACAGCTCTAGCACTTGTATGAGTTCTTTGAGCTTCAGTTCCCACAGTTGGGTGTGAAGAAGGCCAAGTGACAGCTGCCTGTGCCATGGGTTATGTTAAAGAAGAGAAACCTTAAGTTTAGGGAACCTAAAACTTCTATAATGTACAGTAAGCATGGTTTCCCTTTGATCCAGAGTAAGATACTAATGGGCTTTCCAAGTGGCTCAGTGGTAAAGAATCCATCTGCCAAGCAGGAGACACGTGTTCAATCTCTGGGTCAGGAAGATCCCCTAGAGAAGGAAACAGCAACTCACTTCAGTATTCTTGCTTGGGAAATCCCATGGACAGAGGACCCTGGTGGGCTACAGTCCATAGGTTCACGGAAGAGTCAGACACAACGTTGCGACTAAACTTCCACCACAAGATACTGAATATTTCTGCCTTCTAAAACCAAGCTATGCTTTGTTTTCTGTACAAACATACATGAAAAGGTAGTGCTGAACAAAGGTACACAGTGCCTCTGTCCATAAGACATGCAGAAATCCAAGAGAAAATTGTCTTTCAACACCTACATTATTCTAAATATTAATTAAACCCAGAAGAACATTTTATCATTAAAATTATTACTAATGAACAGTTGATCAAGGCAACATAAATTATAATTTATCATACATAGCTATTACACATAAAATGTAAAATACAGGAAATGTCTTAATAAAATAGTTAGGGCTTTCTCCCGATTAGTTTATGTATCGATTGATGAATATTGTTCATTGAAATGATAAGACTCAATGGCTCAGTTCTGCCCCCTCCCTTTTTCTTTTTCTATAAGTACTAAAAAGCTTTGTTCATAAAAATGTCTATGAAACTGAGAAGTTTTATTATAATGTCAGTCAGTTCTTTAAACGTATTTCTGTTTATATTCTAAAATTAATCATCTTTCATCAAAATTATTTTTAGTAACCATCATTTGAACAGCTTCATTCAGTTTTGTGGAAATTAGTGAATTAGAAACCACCTGATATACAAAAGGACTCACTACCCAGTTTTTAAAATCTTTCCCTGTCTCAATACCAACTTTGGGCAACCTGGAAGTTTTTATACTGGAAGTTTTTTAACTATAAAGACATGTACCATTGTAAAATTCTGGATGAGTGAGGATGGTACTTTAGTGAAAGCAGAGAAGAAACAATCTGTAAGATATCTTAACCACGCTGTTCTCAAGAAGATGAGTATGAGTGAAGATTACCATATGGAAACGGAAGAGAAAGAGATTGATTCCCTTAGATCTATCTTAAATGTCTGTGTACCTCTTGGAAAGGCTTTATATGTCCCTCTGAAGACTTCCTTTCAAGAATATAATAATAAAATTCTTTTCTCTCCCCCCTCACCTAAATATACAGTACAATCTGTGCGTTCAACAAAATGTGATTAAAATAATTTAAAAATATGCTGTGATTTGCATAATTCATGAGTACATGAAAGGCAAAGAGCCAGATACTCTGATCTGCCAGTGATACCAAGATGATTACAATGAGATATTCAACCCTATTATATCTTTAGTTAAAAACAACATAAGGATTTATTTTTCTCCTTAGTATTGGCTTTGTTTTAATTTTTGAATGGAATTTTCCATTTTAATATTGTCCTTGCACCTTCACTAATATTCATTGAAAATTAGTTTTATTAGAATTTCGAGTTTATTGTATTTCAGGATTTTATGAAAAAGTTGCTTCATAGAGACAAATTATCTGAAAGATGATACTTAACACCTTTTTCAAGCATTAGTTGCCACATAACAAATGACACTATTAAAAATTTATTGAAAACAATGTCCAGGACAGTGATTATTGATTGCTATATGATTGCTATATGTTAGTAGAGACTTTTTTTTTAATATAAATTTATTTATTTTAATTGGAGGCTAATTACTTTACAATAGTATATTGGTTTTGCCATACATCAACATGAATCTGCCATGGGTATACACGTGTTCCCCATCCTGAACCCCCCTCCCAGTTCCATCTCCATACCATCCCTCTGGGTCATCCCAGTGCACCAGCCCCAAGCATCCTGTATCCTGCATCAAACGTGAACTGGTGATTCGTTTCACATACGATATTATACATGTTTTAATGCATTCTCCCAAATCATCCCACCCTCGCCCTCTCCCACAGAGTCCGAAAGACTGTTCTGTACATCTGTGTCTCTTTTACTGTCTCCGCATACAGGGTTATCATTACCATCTTTCTAAATTCCATATATATGCGTTAGTATACTGTATTAGTGTTTTTCTTTCTGGCTTCCTTCACTGTGTATAATAGGCTCCAGTTTCATCCACCTCATTAGAACTGATTCAAATGTATTCTTTTTAATGGCTAAGTAGAGAGTTTTATAATCACTTTTCAGTTATCCATACCAATTAAAGCCAACAAAGCATAGATGTTTGAAATGTGCTTCTTACCCTTCAGATAATTTTTATTTCAGGGATTTAGGGTTTAGTAGGACTTCCCTGGTGGCTCAGACGGTAAAGCGTCTGCCTACAATGCAGGAGACCTGGGTTCAATCCCTGGGTCGGGAAGATCTCCTGGAGAAGGAAATGGCAACCCACTCCAGTGTTCTTGCCTGGAAAATCCCATGGATGGAGGAGCCTGGTGGGCTACAGTTCATGGGGTCGCAAAGAGTTGGACACAACTGAGCGACTTCACTCACTCACAGGTTTTAGTAAACAAAACTGAAAGAAGGGACATAAAAGTTAAATACATTAAATTTCTATTAACCTGGGAAAAACCTGTATAGTGGTCAGGTTTCAAAATAGGTAATTAGAGCAAGTTGTTAGTTGTATTTTAGATAATTAGATCATTGTGTGATTGAGGTTAAAATGGTGAGTTTGGTTTTCCTTCCCATTGTCAGGTTTCCTTCATGAAAAGAAATGTTGCCATGAAGAGCATCTGAGCTAGTCAAAACCAGGCTGAAGAAAATCCTAATGCAGTTAGGAGCTGGACAGAACACAGCCCCAAAATTTTAAGTTAATGTCTTCCTGGTAGTGGGCTTTGTTTTATTTTTAAATAAAGAATAGTGTATGTAATATTTTGTGTATTTTAAGTCTTCAAGTTTTGTGAAGCTGTTTAACAAAAATAATTTTTAAATTCTTGCTAACAACTCAGAATAGCAGATCTATTAATTCATAATCACTCATTCTAACAGGACAGACCACTTGTATGCCTTCTTCATTCAGTGGAGTCCAGAAACATATGCAGAAGATACTGGTGAATATACCAAAGAACCTGGATTTATAGTAGTAAAAAAGATTGAAGAATCTGAAACAAATGAGGATTCTACTAATGAAGCAGCAGCTAGAGAATGGGAGGTAAGGGGGAAAATGTGAAGCTTTCATTTGTCTTTTTTCTTTTTATGAATTTATAGTTTTAGAGTTGGCAAAGTTCAAGTGATCTTTAAACGAGTAATATTTTAAAGGTTCACTGTCCTTGTATATATGTATTTATTGAATAAATCTGATTAGTAACTTTGGTTTATTCCTTTTTGTCATTTCCCTTTTGCTTTAAAATGTTAGAGAAGCAACCTGTCATCAGTAAAATCCCTTTTATTGGGTAAACTTTAGGAATAGTTACTGTTATACTAATTTTCATAAACCATTTATTGCAGATCTAATTCACTTTAATGTTATCTCCTACATGGAGGAGGCCTAGCAGTTATTTAACACATTCATGCAAATTAGCACTCCTTCTAAGCTCATATCCAAGCATTATCTTGACATCAGTTCAGCAACATGCAAAGAAAATAAGCTGATGCTAATTTTACAAAGTAATGAAAGTTTTATGCTCTCCTCAAATTTACTGAGCTTGTATAAATGGTCAAATTGACACTAAACAACTTTTTTTAACCCCTCTTAGATCTGTCTTTTAAAATTGTGTATTATGATTTTACATGCTTTGTCATGTGGGATTGATAGAGTGACGTATCTGGTCTTTCTTTTGTTATGGTTCCCTGGATTCACCTCTTCATGCATTAGAAAATACAGAGCAGATGCTAAAATGTGATAATAAACTGAATCAAATTTTGTTATCCATTTGGTGTTGTTTGTGATTGTTTGTGTGATGAGTGTGGTGTATATGTATTTAACATGTATAATGATTAAAGGTATACATGGCATGTCTTTTGTTTAAAATGCACACCTGATTTTGTATGTGCCTCAATCCGTGCCATGTAGTATATTCAGAATCAGTTTGTATTGTGACTATGATATAATGGAGGAAAACAGTTAACATATATTGAGCATTTATTTTGAGTTATTTTTAATATTTAGACCAATATTATTAATCTCCCTACCAGCTTTCACAATAGCCATGAACTGGAAACAACCTGAATGTCTGTCTGCAGGTTATTGAATTAAAAGAAAATGGAATATTTATAAAATTTCAAATAATGAAGCAACAAAAAGGTTCTGTTGATACAACAATGTGGATGAGTCTCATAGAATAAAAGAAGCCAAGCCAGACATGAAAGACTATATATTGTATAATTCCATTTACATAAATTCAAAAGGGCAAAACTAGTCAGAAGTCCACCAGACTACCTGTTTCTGGGAGTTTAGGGGTTGTCCAGGCTCAGGAGGGAACTTTATAGAGTACTGGAGGTGGTCTGTATTTTATTCTGGGTGGTGATTTACTTGGGTGTTGGCATATGCAAAACAATCCCTGTGTATTTGCAATTTAGATTTAGAAGACTTTTAAAATAGCCCAGGTGATCAAGGATGTAAACCTATACTAAAGCAGTAACAAACAAAGGTAGAATGGAAAGGGATAAAATAGCTTTTAAAAAGGTATTACCTAGCTAATGGCACCCCACTCCAGTATTCTTGCCTGGAGAATCCCAGGGACGGGGGAGCCCGGTGGGCTGCCGTCTATGGGGTCGCACAGAGTCGGACAGGACTGAAGCGACTTAGCAGCAGCAGCAGCAGCTAATAAAACAGGATATAGTGACAGATGATGGTGAGGTACTAACTTGGGTGGCAAGGTAGATGGCAGTATTTTCAGTCAAGTCAGAGAATTGACAGTTTTCTCTCTTTTGAGATTGAAACACTTAATTTTGAAAATAAAGACTTTAGTACTATTTTTTTGAGTATTAACTTTTTATTTAAAAGGGACCATCTTAATTCTTAAGGACAATTCTGCAGATTATAATTTCTATGGAAAAAGTTTTCTCACTTGTTTTCAACTAGAATTGATTCAAATAAAAAGATGATAAAAAATTGATAAAAAATTAAATTTTAGAAACTTTCTGCTGTGTTATCTAGAAACATTTTGCTGCACTGTCTAATAGAGTAGCCACTAGGTGACATGTGGCTATTGAATACTTGAAATGTGGCTAATGCCACTAAGGAACTGAATTTTTAGTTGTTCAATTTTGATTAAACATAAAAACCAATACTTGATTCATTATTGGATGACTTTTAAATATGTTTTGAACAACTTAGATATATGAATTCTTTTAAGCTATAAATTTCATAAAATGTCAATATGATCTCATAAATAAGATCAGGTATTTCCTGTGAAAATCTGGTATCTCCATTGAGATACAGTTAACTATGCTAATTCCTGTAAATGCAATAGCCCCTCACCGCTTGTACACAGCTGTTGAGCAAGGAAATATGGCTAGTCCAAATAGAGATAATCTGTAAATATAAAAAATATGCTGGTTTTTTAAGATTCAGAACTGAAAGAAAAAAAATTGTAAGATATCATTAATTCTTCCATCGATTATGTTGAAATGATGTTTTGGTTATATTGGATTAATAAAATATATTAAAATTGATTTAACTTTTTTTTTAATGTGGCCACTAGAAAATTTATAATTGCGTATGTCTTGCATTGTATTTCTCTTGTATAGTATTGGTCTAGTGCCTGATAGCTACTAAGTACATAAAAAGCTGGGTGTTTTTTTTCCCCATCAAAAGTCTGTTCTTTACCTTAGAGTTCACTCTTGGTGCTGTACATTCTATGGGTTTGAGCAAATGTAAGAGAACATAAAAAGTATTTTAAATGTTTAAAGGGTGTTTTTTAAAAGGGAATTTGAGGTGGATGAACCTCAAGCCTGTTATACAGAGTGAAGTAAGTAAGAGAAAAACAAAATGTTATATATTAATGCATACATATAGATTCTAGAAAAATGGTACTGATGAACCTACTTGCAGGGCAGGAGTAGAGATGCAGGCATGGAGAACCGACTTGTGGACACAGCAGGGGAAGGAAAGGGTGGGGCAAATGGAGAGAGTAACATTACATATATACACTGTCATGTGCAAATTAGATAGCTAGTGGGAAGTTGCTGTATAACACAGGGAGTTCAACCCAGTCATCTCTGACAAATTCAGGGGCAGGAGGGAGGTTTAGGAGAGAGGGGTTATATGTATACTTGTGGCTGATCCCCAGTTTTGTATGACAGAAACTAACATGACATTGTAAAGCAATTATCCTCTAAATAAAGATCATTTTTAAAAAGGAAATTTGACTAGAGAACATACATAAAATGAGAAAAACTCAAAATCTCTACCTAGGTGTAGAGAATAGGTGACTTAGAATTTAAGATGAATTTGTTATGAATTTATTTCATGCTGATACAAAATTTGTACATTGGGGAACATTTGCCTATGATAAACTTACCTTCTCAACTTCTTTTCTGTTCTCCCTTCCTATTCCCCCTTCCCTTCCCCCTGCCTATGTAAGTACCATGAGGGCAGGGTTTTATGGGTTTCATACACTGCTCTATCTGCTGAGCTATGAACAGTGCAGTCATATAATTAACCCTTTGTAAATACTTAGAGCATTAGTGAATAAATTTGGACATAAAATAAATAATAAATATAACTTGTTAACAATTGGTCTAAAATAAGTTCTTATGTCACTTGTAGTAAATATTTTATCATAAAGCCATAGACTCTTAGAGTTGAAATTAACTGACAGTTCAGCCTCTCTCATTTTACATTATTCTTGATTCTACTTTAGCATGTTTAGTGCTAGGGAACTTACTACCTCAAAGGGCAGTGCTTTTCAGTTTAGGACAGTTCTGTTAGAAAATTCTTTCTTTTAGTGAGTTTAAAGAAATATACCTTTGTAAGTTTAATACGTTTATCTTTGTTCTTCCTTCCCGTGCACATTAGTAACAACAAAATTTTTCTGTGTAATATGATAATGTTATACTTATCAGATATTAATATTTAAATATTGTTCTTTATTTTTATCTTTTTTAAAAATCCTCTACCAAGATTATTTTCACTGGTACTTCTGTTTGACTTTAATAACTCTTCTTTGATCTGACACTGTCTTCATCACTACCCTAAAAGGACATTAACTGTAGCACCCCAAATTAATAAAATGTGCATCTTTGTAACAAGAAAAATTTTATAAATCTGAAACAATGTAAGTTCCCAAATGTGCAAATTAAAGGTCACTCCTACTGAAGATAGAAAGGGCTGGAATTTGAGAATTAGATATGATGAAAAAAGGAAGGAAGAAAAGAGAGCAACATTAGAACTTTGTACAGTGAATTCCAGAAAGAGGTGAGGGCTGCAGAAACCTACCTTTGCTAGCGAAGAGAAAAGATAGCTGTATTTTAAGATTGTTAGCAGTAAGAACCCTTGATGATACTTCAGAACTAAGATTTCTGAATACTTGGAGAAAAAAATCTGAGAAATACTACATGTGTAACTCAAGATGTGTGTTGGATTGATGTTATTTGTTATGTATAGTTTATTCAAATTTAGTCGTTACTATAAATAAAGTTACCATAAAACATCAGCTTACCTCACCATTGTTTCCTTTTTTAACCATACTGTCCTGAGTGTCTTAAGAATAAATTCTTCTGCTGTTGGTAGTTCAGTAGCCCTATCTTGGAGCTGAAGCAGAACAATTTCTACAGTTGGTAGTCTTCTCTGTTTTTCTCCGGTACTCAGTTCCAGAAATCAGTAAAGCATGTGTACTGAGGAAAATGTGTTATGTGGGCTTTTGCAATTTTGTGAGAAATATTCCTTTATCATGGGGATTGTTTTTATGAATTTTCATTGAAAACACACTAATGGCATTTCAACAATGTAAGGAAGATCCTGAGGTGAAGGTGGGGAAAGATACCTGTTGACCTCCTACTATTTGCTGATGATTGTGCTTTTATTTGATTAATACATAAATACAGAGATTAACAGTATAGTGAATTTGCATGTACCACTCAGCTTTATCAACTTATTTCATTTATAATCCTTTTCTACAGTTCTTCACATTTCTTTACAGGTGATAAAAATGTTTAAGGTACACAAAATATGTGTGTATTTTTACAATTTGCTGTTTGAGTCAGCATCCCAGCATGTGGCATATAGTTCTCTGACCAGGGATGGAACCTGGGCCCCTTGCATTGGGAGTGGAGAGTTTTAGCCACTGGGCCACCACAGAAATCCCAAAGCCTGTTTTATTTTTAAGATTCATGTGAATTTTGCATTATCTTAATTCATCTGATATACATAAAAAACCTTTTAAAATTCCTGATCATGAAATAAAAGTGATGCTACAGTAGTGAAGAAAATTATTCCATTTACTCTTCACTTCTCACACTTGCCTAAGTATTGACAAAAATATCTTAACATTGAGTTTTTGGTTTCTGATATGACTTCTCCATTTTTATGTGCTTGACATTACTCACATTTTCTCAAAATGATCAAAGCTTTCATTTTAAGTGAAAATATAAAGGTGGCACTCATGGTAAAGAACCTTCTTGCCAGTGCAGGAGACACAAGAGATGTGGGTTCGATCCCTGGGTCGGGAAGATCCCCTGGAGGAGGGTGTGGCAACCCACTCCAGTATTCTTGCCTGGAGAATCCCATGGACAGAGGAGCCTGGTGGGCCATGGTCCATAGGGTCAACAGAGTCGAACACGACTGATGAGACTTAGCACATATGTATAGATGTAAATTTATTGGGTACTTATTAAATAAACCTGTAGACAGGTTTTGTAATTATGCCAAATATTTCAGAATTTGCTTTCTGATGTAATTTTGTAAATCATTTATAGGATTTCCCCATTTTGACATTAATTTTATTGTTTAATTTTATAAACACTTTAAAATATTTAACTTAACCTTAGCAATTTAGACTGTAAAATTTATCATATCTTCAGTGATTTGGTTTTCCACCTGGATGTGATAATTACCATGTGGAATCAGTTCTGTTTTCTTATTTGTCATTAAGTTATTGCTATGGTGTATTATTATATTTCTCAGAGAAGTCTTAACAGTTTCATATTGCTGCAACTTTAAGAACCAACAGTTCCAGGAATAGTTAGTGTTTTACTTCTTAAACTACCAGACAATGAGTATTCTGGTGTTCATTTTCTTAAAGACATGGTTTGTGTGTGTGTCTGTGTGTGTGTTTTTAATTAAAGTAGCAAGTAGTGCCGAAATTAAAACTGAGTCAATATGTAAAACAAAGCAGAAGTCCTGATCTCTTCTCAGCGTAGTCAGCAAAATCCATACAGAATTGATTTTGTTCAAAATAAAAGTAGTCTCTATCTCTGAGTCACTAAACAGAGGTCACATTTCTCACATAAAAGCAATTAAAAATGAATATACTTTTGTAAACAAATTGAATCACATAGGGTTACAGAGCATAACGCCAAAAGAAATTCTGTAAATCTGGAACTTTTGTAAATCAAAACATTAAAAACATGAATTAACACAAATTGTCTTGTGTAATATTTCCATATTGATTATTTTTAGACCTCTTTATTGAGGTATAATTGATATATAAAAAACTTCATATTTAATATATGGAACTTGAGTTTGGAGACAAATATACATCCATGCAAAATTCAGGCTTAAATTGAAGAAAGTAGGGAAAACCACTAGACCTTTCAGGTATGACCTAAAGCAGATCACGTAACGATTATACAGTGAGGGTGACAAATAGATTCAAAGGATTAGATCTGCTAGACAGAGTGCCTGAAGAACTATCAACAGAGGTTCATAACATTGTACAGGAGAGTGCGACCAAAACCATCCCCAAGGAAAAGAAATGCAAGAAAGAATAGTGGTTTTCTGAGGAGACATTATAAATAGCTGAGAAAGGAAGAGAAGTGAAAGGAAAAGGATAAAGGGGAAGATATCTAAATACAGAGTTCCAGAGAATAACAGGGAAAGAGAAGACAGCCTTAAGTGAACAATGCAAAGAAATAGAGGAAAGCAATAGAAAGGAAAAGACTAGAGGATCTCTCCAAGAAAATTGGAAATACCAAGGGAACATTTCATGCAAAGATGGGAGTAATAAAGGACAGAAATAGCAAGAATCTAACAGAAACAGAAAAGATGATGAAGAGATGGCAAGAACACACAGAACTATACAAAAAGGTCTTTATGACCTTGATAACCATGATGGTGTGGTCACTCACCTAGAGCTAGACTTCTAGAGAGTGAAGTCAAGTGGGTGTTATGAAGCATTACTATGAACAAAGCTAGTGGAGGTGATAGAATTCCAGCTGAACTATTTCAAGTCTTAAAAGATGAAGCTATTAAAGTGCTGTACTCATTATGCCAGCAGATTTGGAAAACTCAGCAGTGGCCACAGACTGAAAAGCTCCGTTCATTCCAATCCCAAAGAAAGGCATCACCAAAGAATATTCAAATTACTGTACAATTGGACTCTTAACATGCCAGCAAGATTATGCTCAAAATCTTTCAAGCTAGACTTCGACAGTACATAAACTGAGAACTTCCAGTAGTACAAGCTGGATTTAGAAAAGGCAAACGAATCAGAGCAAATTGCCAACATCTGTTGGATCATAAGAAAAGCATCTACTCTGCTTCATTGACTACACCAAAGCCTTTGACTTGTGGATCACAACAAACTGGAAAATTCTTAAAGAGATGGGAATACCAGGCTACCTGCCTCCTGAGAAACCTGTACACAGATCAAGAAAAGTCAGAGTGAAAGTGGCTCAGTTATGTCCGACTCTTTGGGGCCCCATGGACTACACAGTCCATGGAGTTCTCTAGGCCAGAATACTTTAGTGGGTAGCCTTTCCCTTTTCCAGGGGATCGTCCCAACCCAGGGATTGAACCCAGATCTCCCACATTGCAGGCGAATTCTTTACCAGCTGCACCATAAGGGAAGCCCAAGAATACTGGAGTGGGTAGCCTATCCCTTCTCCAGTGGATTTTCCTGACCCAGGAATTGAACTGGGGTCTCCTGCAATGCAGACAGATTCTTTACAAGCTGAGCTATGAGGAAAGCCCGAAGCAGCATTTAGAACCTGACATGGAACAACTAATTAATTCAAAATTGGGAAAGGAGTATGTTAAGGCTATATGTATGTGTGTATATATATATATATATACATACATACATATAGCCACCCTGCGTCTGTAACTTATATGCAGAGTGCAGCATGTGAAATGCCGGACTGGATGAAGCATAAGCTGGAATCAAGATTGCTAGGAGAAATATCAATAACCTCAGATAGGCAGATGACATCACCCTTATGGCAGAAAGTGACGAGAAACTAAAGAGCCTGTTGATGAAGGTGAAAGAGGAGAGTGAAAAGCTGACTCAAAACTCAGCATTCAAAAAACTAAGATCATGGTATCCAATCCTATCACTTACTACAAATAGACGGGGGAAAAGAGAAAACAGTAATAGATTTTATTTTCTTAAACTCCAAAATCACTGTGGACAGTGATTGCAGCCAAAAAATTAAAAGACACTTGCTCCTTGGAAAAAAAGGTACGACAAACCTAGAGTGACTTCCCTGGTGGCTCAGAGGGTAAAGCATCTGTCTACAATGTGGGAGACCCGGGTTCAATCTCTGGGTTGGGAATATCTCCTGGCGAAGGAAATGGCAACCCACTCCAGTATTCTTGCCTGGAGAATCCCATGGACGGAGGAGCCTAGTAGGCTACAGTCCATAGAGTCACAAAGAGTCGGACACGACTGAGTGACTTCTCTTTCACTTTTAGACAGCATATTAAAAAGCAGAGACATCACTTTGCCAACAAAGGTCTGTCTAGTCATAGCTCTATAGTTTTTCCAATAGTCATGTATGGATGTGAGAGTTAGACGGTAAAGAAGGCTGAGCATAGAAGAATTGATGCTTTTGAACTGTGGTGCTGAAGAAGACTCAAGAGTCCCTTGGACTACGAGGAGATCAAACCAGTCAATCCTACAGGAAGTCAATCCTGAATATTCATTGGAAGGACTGATGCTGAAGCTGAAACTCCAATACTTTGGCCACCTGATGCAAAGAACAGACTCATTGGAAAAGACCCTGATGCTGGGAAAGATGGAGGGCAAGAGAAGGAAGTGACAGAGCACTAGATGGTTGGATGGCATCCCCCATTCAGTGGACATGAGTCTGGGCAAACTCCAGAAGATGGTGAAGGACAGGGAAGCCTGGCATGCTGCAGTTTATGGGGTTGCAAAGAGTTGGACATGACTGAGCAACTGAACAACAACAAATATACCCATGTAGGCATCACCACAACCTTTGCCATAAACATTGGCCATCTCCAGAAGTTTCTCATCTCTTATTATTTTGTAATAAGAACACTTAACTTAAAATTAACCTTCTTAGCAAATTTTGAAGTATATGTTTGGTACTGTGCTGTAGAGTAGGTCTCTGGTTCTAGGCTATTAAATGTTTTCATATTAGCATTTAGCATGCGAAAATAATTATGGTCTGTTTTGACTATTACTAATATTAGCTGTGGATGTTAAATATCTGTAAAGTTTTGAACAATGCTTTGCTTTCTTTATTAATGTTTGTCCTCAGTTGGTAGCCAAAAGCTGTAGGCTATAAAATTTCCATTAAATCCAAAATGTTACTTAATTTATATTGTGAGAAGGGATGAATAATGAATGACTGTTTTATGATTTTAAAAATTAAAATATGTTTTTTAAAAGTGCTTCATTTTTATAGTCTGTCATTTTACTTTTGTAATGCTAAATTGATACCTCCTTCAAGCTCTGGGGTATCTAGCCAAATTTAAATGACCTAACATTATGTTTTCTGAGTATTATGAAAAAAGAAGGGATAGAAAGGAGATTTACTGAGCTCATTTTATGTATGCTAGGTAGGTATTACATTCATTAATTACGAAGCATTTGGCTTCAAGAAACAAAAAATCACACTTAAAATAGCTTAGACCAGTTGATTTTTCGTTTTTAATTGAGGTGTAAATGATATATAACTTATTAGTTTCAGGTGTATCACATTATGACTTCACATTTGCACATATTATGAAATGGTCCCCACAGTAAATCTAGTTAAGACAATACATACTTAAAATTTTGTGATAAAATATTTTTACAATCTACTCTCTTCAGTTCAGTTCAGTTGCTCAGTCATGTCCGACTCTTTGCAACCCCAAGAACCACAGCACACCAGGCCTCCCTGTCTATCACCAACTCCCAGAGTCTACCCAAACCCATGTCCATCGAGTCGGTGATGCCATCCAACCATCTCGACCTCTGTCATCCCCTTCTCCTCCTGTCCTCAATCTTTCCCAGCATCAAGGTCTTTTCAGATGAGTCAGCTCTTTGCATCAGGTGGCCAAAGTGTTGGAGTTTCAACTTCAACATCAGTCCTTCCAATGAACACCCAGGACTGATCTCCTTCAGAATGGACTGGTTGGATCTCCTTGCAGTCCAAGGGACTCTCAAAAGTCTTCTCCAACACCACAGTTCAAAAGCATCAATTCTTCGGCACTCAGCCTTCTTTATAGTCCAACTCTCACATCCGTACATGACTACTGGAAAAACCATAGCCTTGACGAGACGGACTTTTGTTGACAAAGTAACGTCTCTGCTTTTGAATATGCTGTCTAGGTTGGTCATAACTTTCCTTCCAAGGAGTAAGCATCTTTTAATTTCATGGCTGCAATCACCATCTGCAGTGATTTTGGAGCCCAGAAGAATAAAGTCAGCCACTGTTTCCACTGTTTCCCCATCTATCTGCCATGAAGTGATGGGACAAGGAGGCCATGATCTTAGTTTTCTGAATGTTGAGCTTGAAGCCAACTTTTTCACTCTCCTCTTTCACTTTCATCAAGAGGCTCTTTAGTTCTTCTTCACTTTCTGCCATAAGGGTGGTGTCATCTACTCTCAGCAACTTTCAAATACGTGTTGCAGTATTAAACATAGTCTCCATGTTGACTGTACAGTTCTTATGACCTATTTATAGTTTATAATTTGGC
The DNA here is from genome assembly GCF_016772045.2 of Ovis aries. NCBI lineage: Eukaryota > Metazoa > Chordata > Mammalia > Artiodactyla > Bovidae > Ovis > Ovis aries. Next base: position 70,831,123 of record NC_056062.1, on the reverse strand, counting down.
CGCCTTCATTGATTTTGCCCACCCCAGCATCCCCCCAGTGGCAACCACCAGTCTGTTCTCTTTTATCTATGAATTTCATTCTTTGTTGTTTTAAATTCCACATATACATGAAGTCGTATGGTATTTATCTGAAGGTTTCACTTAGCTAATGAACTCAAGGTCCAGCCAATACTGTCTCAAATGATGAGATTTCAATCTTTATTTTGGCTAAGTAGTATTCCACTGCATATGTGTCCCACATTTTCTTTATCCATTCACTGATGGACACTTAGTTTGTTTCCATATCTTTGTTGTTCAGTCACTAAGTTGACTCTTCAGGACCCCATGACCTGCAGCATGCCAGGCGGCTCTGTCCTCCACAATCTCCTGGAGTTTGCTCAAACTCATGTCCATTGAATCATAGATGCCATCTCATCCTCTGCCACCCACTTCTCCTCTTGCCTTTAATCTTTCCCATATCTTTTTCCTTATCTTAGTTATTGTAAATAATGCTGCAGTGATTATGGTGGTACATACATCTTTTTTAAAAATTAGTTTTCATTCTTCAGATAAATAACCAGGAGTGGAATTGCTGGATCATATAATAGTTCTATTTTTAATTTTTTTAAGAACCTCCATATACTGGTTTTCATAGTAGCTACACCAGTTTATCGATACAATCGAATCCCACCAATAGTGCACAAGGGTCTCCCTTTTCTCCATACTTCCTCCATGTTTCTTATATCTTGTTTTTTTTTTTTTTTTTGATAATAGCCGTTCTAACTGGTGTGACATGATAGTTCATTGTGGTTTAATTGTTTTTAAAAGTATAGTCCCCAGACCAGCAGCAGCAGTAGTATCTAGGAATTATTTTAAAAGTTAAGGAAATTCACTGGTGGTCCAGTGGTTGGGATTCTGTGCTCTCCCTGCTGAGGACCCAGGTTCAGTCCTTGGTAGGGGGAGCTAAAGTCCCACAAGCTATGGCACACCAAAAAATTAAAAAGTCTATTCTCAGGCTCTACTGCAGTCTACTTATCAGAAACTGGTTTTGGAGCCCAGTTTTCTGTTTTAACAAATGTTCCAAGTGATTCTGACGTAGTTAAAATTTTGGAGCCACTGGTTTAGATTTTTAAGAGCCGATCCTGTCTCAACATGAAGCCAGTTTTCTCAGAAACACATGGCTGAAAGATACCTTAACAAAATCAAAGCTGTATTAGGAAGAAGGTGTGAGGATATATACTAAGACAAAATAGGCTATCCTATGCATGGTGTGTATATATATATATATATGTTATATATATATGTGTGTATTGTAATCAACTAGACAGCATATTATAAAGCAGAGACGTTACTTTGCCAACAAAGGTCCGTCTAGTTAAAGCTACGGTTTTTCCAGTAGTCATGTATGGATGTATTGGACTATAAAGAAAGCTGAGCACCGAAGAATTGATGCTTTTGAACTGTGGTGTTGGAAAAGACTCCTGAGAGTCCCTTGGACTGCAAGGAGATCCAACCAGTCCATTCTGAAGGAGATCAGCCCTGGGTGTTCATTGGAAGGATTGATGTTGAAGCTGAAACTCCAATACTTTGGCCACCTGATGCGAAGAACTGGCTCATTTGAAAAGACCGTGATGCTGGGAAAGATTGAGGGCAGGAGGAGAAGGGGATGACAGAGGATGAGATGGTTGGATGGCATCACCGACTCAATGGATGTGAGTTCAAGTAAACTCTGGGAGTTAGTGATGGACAGCGAGGCCTGGCATGCTGCGGTCCATGGGGTTGCAAAGAGTCGGACACGACTGAGCCACTGAACTGAACTGATGCATGGTGTATGTGTGTATATATATTTAAAAATCTCATTTAAACCATGTTTTGGTATGCATATTTTTAGTTATAGAAATTCTGACTGGAAGTAATGATAGGTTTTCAAAATAGCATCCCACTACCACCAAATTATTTAATGTTTGTTTTATGTGTGAGGCAGTGCAGGGATGGGAGTTGGTGACCACAGTTCACTGTATTTGTAAGAGGACTCTGTATTGTACAGCTGGTGTAGAGATGGTTATAGTGTGTCTATGAGGGATTGTGGGAGAGAGATCTAAGGGTAAGTGTGATGTAGAGTTGGTTGGGGAGATATAGGGGTGGCTGGTGTGAGTGGCAGGGTGGATGTTCATCAGGGGTGTACTGTGTCCTATGCATGCACATCCTGGAGTGTGGAGAAAGGAGATGTCGGGGTGTGGGTATGGTACAGTGCATATACTAGAAAAGTGGTTGTGTATGTGTGAAGGGCGGCCTTGTGTGTACACACAGCAAGATAAAGGGGGAAGAGCAGGTTTAATTTAAAATGGAAGAAATATTCAGTGTATCATTATAATACATTCAGTGTATTATTTACCTCTAGTTAAAAGTCAGGTAATCTAGATATTTTTTGTTTATAGTCATAATAATATTTAATCTTAAAAACTGAGTTACATTCAGGACACCCCTTGTTAGTGAAGTATATACCTAGGCATAATAGATAATAATTACTTTTTCAAGAAACTATTAGGAAATGCAGTTTAAAAATGGGCTGTGTAATACTCAGAGGAATTTTCAGGTCACACTGAATGTTTGTATAGGATTTATTTGTAGTAGATTGACTTCATTTTGATAGTCACTCTGAAAGTTTGAAGGGTCCTCAAAGGATATTTTAATGCTTAAAAATACACATAAGATGAAATGTTATAGGATTCTTAGACATAAATAAGGAATGATTTTATGACTGTAGAAACAGACAATAAAATGTTAATTGAAATCATTTGTGTACTTTGGAAGGGACTCTGGAAACTGTACTGATTACTTTTTTTTATGACAGGTATTTTTAGTGTATTTCTTAATGTACTGGTGTTTGGAAATACATGCTCTGTATCTTTAAACCTTTGAGTCCTTTCTTTGCACATTTGGGTACAGTGCAACCAAACTTAAACATGGGAAATCCTCTCTTCCCTCCCCAGCTTAACAGTCTCCACTCAGGACTATCTTTGCAGTGGATACTACTTAGTGATTAGCTCTCTGTCTTGTCAATCAAATCGTTGTCTCCAGCAAACTGTTTTGTCACTGTAGTAGGGCTCTCGTGCTGGAAATGGATCTTTGACAGAGGAAGAATGCTTTTTAAAACAGTTCTTAGGAGATGGTGTAACTTAATTTGTCCTGGAAAGGAAATGTCTCGTCTCTGGTATGGGAAAAAGGGGAGAAGGCATCAACCAATTAATCAAAAATATACTCTGGTAAATCTTAGTCAATGATTTCAATTTCTTTATTTACTAGTCTTTTTATGGTGACATTCTGCAGAATTATGCAATTTTAAAATTTAAACATAAAGAATACTTACAGAATTCAATATTGTATGATTGTAAAAAAGTACCTTCAAGTTATTTCTGCTAATCCTAAATATCTTCAAAAGGAAATAAATAAGGGACTATGATTTTGGTTTGTCAAAGTGCTTGGGTTTTCCTGTTTTGCATCAGCAGGAAGTTATCAAATTTTTATTACTACCTTAATTTTCAAGTTAATCTTTGTAGGAAAATACTCAGAATTTTGTTTTCCTTAAAAATGAGTAAAGTTTTGTTTTGCTTAAAAATAAGTAGAACCTTTTTATTGATTGGATCCCAAACCAAATACCATTTATAATTTAGTGTATGAAGACTATTGTTTTAACCATATGAGAAAAGACCTTTTTTAAGCTATCCAGAAAGTTTCAAGCATTACTGCCTAATACAAAACCTTAAATAATATTCTAACAAAGGAAAATCCCAGTCAACCTTACTCTTATAAGACTCCTAGGTATTTTTTGGTGTAAGTATTTATGCATTATTTGTTAGAAAATGTATTGCCCATTGTTCTTTCTTTGGTAGTTTAGGATTATATCTTGCCTTATGAATGTTCATTTTATTTGTACTATAGTTGTAGGTGATTTAAATGAGACTGGACATATACTTAGACCCCAGAGTGACTTAGAAAGTTGCCCCCAGCAGCTTGCCACTCTCAATTGTGTAAAAATATTAAAATGATTTATATTAGTAGTGCTTTAATTTGGCTGAGAGTACTTTGTTAAATCTTTTTATTTTTAAGTTGATGATTTCAAGTTTTTGTTTATGAAACATCACCACAGAGGGTTTAGTCATCTGAAATGACTGGATTTATTAAGATTGTGATCAGATTAGATTAGCCAGTTAACACAGCTCTTTTTTTAAACCAAGAACAGTGATGCTATTCATATATTTTTAATTTGCAGCTTGAATTAACATTTATCATTAGTTTGCTAATACTATAATATACGTCATTACAAATACAGGCAAAATGTGGATATTTTGAACTTTATAGGTCATTATAGTGTACATCACACATTTATTACAGTCACAGATTCATTTTCAACCTTATAGTAAGGTGTTACGTGATTTTGTCAGATGAGAGCATGCTTCTCTTTGGTCCTTAGCTCTGCACATAATTAGAGTTTATATATAATACTTCATTTAACCTTCACAATAAGTTGCAAAGTCAGTAGTATCACTTGGCATTTTAAAGGTGAGAAAATTCATATGGACTTATTACTGAACTAAGCTGTCCTGGAGAACAGAGACAGCTCAACCCTAGCATATTCATTTCCTCACCAAGATGTCTTTGAGAGTTTTACAAGATGGTACAATATAGTATAATGTGTTTTGGTGTGTAGACAAGCTCAAGTCCCCATTTTCTAACTGTTTTCCTTGCTTTGGAGTAGAAATCCCAGAAGCTGTAGGGTAGGAGAAAGGCTTAAGAAAATTTGCCATTTGCAACAACATGGATGAACCTAGAGGGTATTATGCTTAAGTGAAAGTTAGAGAAAAACAAATACTGTATGTTATCACTTGGATATGGAATCTAAAATGTAAAACAAAGTAGTTAATATGACAAAAAAAAACATTTTACAGATATAGAGAACAGGAAATACAGCTGATATTTTATAATATAAATGGATTATAATCTATAAAAATTTTTGAATCACTGTTGTACACAGTGAGTAAAAAAGTCAAGCATGCTTCATCAATATGGTTCTCAATTAAGCTAACTGGACAGAGATTTAATTTGATTCTGTATATTTTAGAGCATATTCTACGTATTAGTCCTATTAGTTCCAAAGGTGGCATTTGCCAGTGTCTCTGTCCCCAGGGTGAACTTCTTTTGCTCCCTGCCTCTCCAGAACTCCAAAATTTGCAAGCAGATCTAACTCTGGCTCCTTTCAAGTTACTGCTTCTGTCCCAAGTCTTTCAGAGTATGTGTGCTCTTTTAAGACTGAAGTCTTCTTTTTCCTACAACTGTCTGGGTCTCCTGAAAGGAAACCCCACTGGTCTTCAAAGTTAAACATTCTAGGGGCTCGGTTTTTCTAGCAGAGGACACCCACGTTTGGGAACCTGGTGTGGGACTCAGACTCCTTTGGAGAGAACTTCTGCAGTTATATTATGGCAACCCACTCCAGTACTCTTGCCTAGAGAATCCCATGGATGGAGGAACCTGGTGCAGGCTACTGTCCATGGGGTCGCAAAGAGTCAAACACAACTGAGCGATTTCACTTCACTTCACTTCTGCAATTATAGTTAGCCTTCTGTTTCTGGTTCACCTACCAAAGGTATGGTCTGGACTGTACCGTGACTCCACCCCTCCTGCCCATCTTCATTATATCTTCAGTTGTTAAAGATCTTTTCTGGTAGGTTCCAGTCTGTTTCACTGATAGTTGTTCTGTGAATAATTCTGATTTTCCTGTGCTTGTATGCTCAGCATCTTTCTACTCAGCCACCTTGCTATCTTATTTTTAAAGGCTGTCGCAGAGTTTATTCTGATCTATAACGTAAATTTAATAATTTACTTAAAGCTGTTTATATATTTAATATACCCATATATGCTGCCTTTTTTGTGTTTGTCAATAAACTGTAATTGACATGAAGATTTATAAGCTCATTTTATAAGGGTGTAAGCTTAATCACATTAAAGTCACAAAATATTAAATATTTTTTATATTTGTTTAATATTTAAAATATTAAACATCACTTTTCTCTATCAATTCTTCACTAGATTTTGTCATATTTCCCTTTTTTTGTTGTTTCCTAGGCCCTCATACATGACAAGATGAATTTCTTTTTTATATTTTAGGATTTTATGCTTGAAAACACATGATGAATTATTTACATCTGTGTAGAAATTAACTCACAGCTAGAATTTTAAGAAAAACAATTTAAATGTAAAGCTCTTTCCAGTGACCTCAGCTGAAGAGTGATTATAATACTGATTTAAAAAAATTATTTATACTAACACTGTAAACTTACCATGAGTTTTTAAAATTTAATCCTCAAACTGTAGAATATTGCTACTTTCACCTTCCTTTTAACGAAACAGAGACATACGGTAGTCATATTGCAACCAGAAGTCGAGGCTGTGGCTTGAATCCATCCATTCTGTTCTGGCTCTAGGCTGTGCTCTCAAATTCTTTGCTGTGCTTGTTCTCAAAATCGTCAGAATATAACCAGGAGAAGGGGGTTAACATTTATTGTGTACATTTATTGTATCAGTTTCTACTTTATGTATATCTTATACATACTGTTGTTTATTCCTCATAAAGTACCTAAGGTATGTTTATAATTTTCATTTGAAAAACCAGAAATAGATTAAATTTGATTGCTCAAGTTCACCCAACTAATATAATCAGCCTTCCTTACCTGCCACTTCTGCGTTCTATGGTTCTGTATTTGCAGATTGAGCCAACCACAAATCAGCAGTATTTAGGAAAAAATTCCATAAAGTTCCAAAAAGCAAAACTCGAATTTGCCACATGCTGGCAACTATTTCCATAGCATTTATATTGTATTTACAACTATTTACATATTATTTACATTGTATTAGGTATTGTAAGTAATATACTGGAGAAGGAAATGACAATCCACTGCAGTTTTCTTGCCTGGAGGACCCGTGGACAGAAGAGTCTGGTGGGCTACAGTCCATGGGGTCACAACAAGTCGGAAATGACTGAACCGATGTAGCATAGCACAGCACAGGTAATATATATAGTTGATTTAAAGTATATGAAAGAGATGTGCATCTGCTAAGTCGTTTCAGTCGTGTCTGACTCTGTGTGACCCCATAGACGGCAGCCCACTAGGCTCCTCCATCCCTAGGATTCTCCAGGCAAGAACACTGGAATGGGTTGCCATTTCCTTCTCCAACACATGAAAGTGAAAAGGGAAAGTGAAGTGGCTCAATCATGCCCTACTCTTCACAACCCCATGGACTGCAGCCTACCAGGCTCCTCCATCCATGGCATTTACCAGGCAAGAGTACTGGAGTGGGCATAGATATATGCAAATACTTAGTCATTTTCTGTAAGGGACCTGAGCATCCATAGATTTTGGTTTCAGTAACAATTTCTGGAACTGATCCCTTAGGCATATGTAGGAATGACTGTTAAAGAGAATCATAATTACAACAGAGGAGTTTTACAGCTAAACCCAGGATTCTTTCTGCTATACTGCATTTCCTACCTATAGTACATATTCATGGGAAGTTTAACAAGTGGTTATATATGCCTTATTGTATAAACCATCTGCTCTCTGGTTACAACATAATTGAAAAAAGGACATATACAGATATATTCAGTGTAAAAATATTTTTCTTCATTTGACTTTAGTAGTTGAAGAGCATATTTATTAATATATAAGTTGTGAGACCTAATGATAAAATGAGTCTCTTTGATTCCACTCATTCACTCACTATCCAGCTTAAGAACTAGAATGTTGCCAGTGAACCAGTATCATCCTGTGTGTTCTTTCTCATCTCATGTCACCTCCAGATTGGTAGCTGCCTACCTGAATTTTGTTACCATTTCCCTGCTTTTCTTTAATTATTAGATTTTATTTTTTGGAGCAGTCAAAGTTTATATAAAACTTGAATGGAAAGTACAGAGAGTTCCCATATACCCCCTTTCTCTCCAAAGACAGTACCCCTATTATTCACATCTTGTATTAATGTGGTACATGTTATATTGTATAAGCTAATATTATTATACATCATTACTCAAAGTCTGTAGTTTGCTTTGGGGTTCATTCTTTGTGTTACACCTTCAGTGGAATGACATGTATCTGCCATTATAGTTTTCATTGCCTTCAAAATACCCTGTGCTCTGTTCATGTCTCCTTTGCTCCCCCTGAAGACCAGGGAACCACTGATGTTTTTACTCTTTCTATAGTTTTGCCTTTTCCAGAGTATCATATGGTTGGAATCATACCATATGTAGCCTTTTCATATTAGCTTCTTTCAGTTAGTAAGATGAATTTAAGGCTCCTTCCTGTCTTTTCATGGCTTGATAGGTCATTTCTTTTTAGTGGTGACTTTTAATATTGGGCTTCCCTTATGAATCAGCTGGTGAAGAATCAGCCTGCGATGTGGGAGACCTGGGTTCTATCCCTGGGTTGGAAAGATCCCTTGGAGAAGGGAAAGGCTACTCACTCCAGTGTTCTGGCCTGGAGAATTCCATGGACTATAGGCCATAGTATCGCCAAGAGTCAACATCACTGAGCGACTTTCACTTTAATATTCCATTGTCTTAACATACCATAGTTTGTTAATCTATTTACTTACTGAAGGACATTTTGGTCACTTGCAAGTTTTGACACTCAAAGAAAAGATTGTTATAAACATTTGTGGGCAGATATTATGTGGACATAAATTTTCAGCTTATTTAGGTAAATACCAGGGAGTATGATTGCTGGATTATATAATAAGTGTATTTTTAGTTTTGTAAGAAACAGCAAAATGGTTATCCAAAGTGACTGTACTGTTTTGTCCTTTACCAGCAATAAATAAGAGTTCCTACTTTTCCACATCATCACCAGCATTTAATGTTATCAATGCTTTCATCCTGAAGACGTTTATGGTAGTATCCCATTGTTTCTTTAATTTACGTTTCCCAGATGACGTATAACATAGAGCATCTTTTCATAGTCTTGTTTGTCTGCTCAGATGTTTAGTTCATGTTTTTTTCTCTCATTGTTTTTAAGTTCTTCGAATATTTTGGATAACGTATTTATCAGATATAAATCTTGCAAAGATTCTCTCCCAGTCTATGGATCATTTTTGTATCCTCTGGACAGTGTCTGTCACGAACCAGTTGTTTTTAGTTATAATGAAATCCAGCTTGCTTTTGATGTTATATCTAAAAAGACATCCAAACCCAAGGGCACCTAGATATTTTTCTGTGTTACCTTCTAGTTATTTTATAGTTTTGCATTTTACATTTAGGTTAAAGATCCATTTTCAGTTAATTTTTGTGAAAAAGTATGAAGACTTTGTCCAATTTAACTTTTTTGCATGTGGATGTCCAGTCGTTCCAGCACTCTTTGGTAAAGACCATTCTTCGTTGTGTTATCTTTGCTTCTTTGTCAAAAATCAGTTGACTATACTTGCCTATATCTAGGGTCTGTATCTTCCATTCCATTGATCTGTTCTTTTACCAGTATCCAGTCTTGATTATAGTAAGTCTTGAAGTTGAGTAGTGTCAGTCCTTCAGTTTTCTTCTTTTCCTTCATTATTGTGTTGGCGTTGGGATCTTTCTACATAAACCTTAAATAATCAGTTGCGTATATCCACAGAATGACTGAATAAGATTTTATTGGAATTGTGTTTTCTATAAGCCGAGTTGGGAAGAACTGATATTTTTTCTGTACTAAAATAAATAGTATTTTACATTTCAGTTTCCTATTACTCATTGCCGATATATAGAGAAGCAGTTGACTTTTGTATATTAACCTTATATCCAGCTAACCTGCTACAATTGCTTATTAATTCCATTGTTTTTTGTTGATTTTTTTAGAATTTTCTTTACAGGTAATCATGTCATGTGCTTAGAGTTTAATTCCATCCTTCCCACCTGTATACCTTTTATTTCCTTTTCAATGTTTTACTGTGTTAACTAGGTCTTCCTAGAATATTGAGTAAGAGTTGAAAAGTATTTTAATTGTAGGATTTTTTTGATTAGATGTTCTTTATCAAGTTTAAGGAGTTGCTCTCTATTTCTAGGTTGCTGAGAGTTTTTATAATGCATGTGAGATTTTGACTAATGCTTTTTCTGCATCTATTTATGTGTAATGGATTATGATTTGCTAAGGGGTTTGAAAGTTAATTTGAGACTAATTTCAGATCCACCATATATACTAGGAATCTGTATCTCTTTATTCATTTTGTTAGGGGGAAGTATATTTCTTTAGTTGCTGGAGGAGATAGATGGACGTAAGGCTGAGCAGCTGGAGTTTGTTCTTTATGGGCAGATATTCCAAGATGAAGACAACAGCAGGAAGAAGGAGAATCTGAGCCTTGCCCAGAATAAAGCTAATAAACCATATATTTCTCATTCTCAAAGTCAGAGACCTTCCTAACTACACATGCACAGAAGACTCCTCGGAGGTCAAAAGGTGTGGGGGGTGGTGTCTCCCCATAGTACATGATGTCAATCTACCCATAGGTCTCTTTGTGAGAATCCATCTTGTCTAAGAGATGTGTGAACACACATGGAAGGTCTGTGGGATAAGCCAGATACAGTTTCAGAACCAGGCAAAGCAAGGTGATTGGCCAAAGGAAGCCCAGAAGAGAATGCCCCTTATGACTGTTTAAATTACCATGAATGCAAGATGTGCTCCCTGAGTTCACTGATGTGAGTCTATTCATAACATACCCTTTTTCCTCCTAATAAACACTGTACTTGTTTTGATACATTTTGTCTCTCTGTGGGAGTTCATTTATATAGAGCCAATGAGTCAAGGGCCTTGTCAGTGGCCACTGTGCCTGGTGGTCCAGTGGCTGGGATTCTGCGTTATCACTGCCACGCCGTGACTTCAGTCTCTGGCCAGGGAACCGAGATACTGCTTCAAGCCAAGGCCATCCGAGATCATAGTCATTTGATTTCAAATCTTTCTTCTTTATTAGCTTACCTGCACTTTTGACAATGTTGTATATTTCCATTCATCACAGCATGAGTAAATATTTAAGGGTAAGGAGGTGGTGAGTTTGTAAGTCCAAGAAAGTAATATAGTTTTAAAAAAAAATAGAAAAGTAGATTTGTGACATTAAAGAAACTATGACATTACCAGATATAATAAGCTTATGATGGCAATTTATGGTTCCCTCACTGTCAGTTCCTGTTCTAGATGATGTTGGTACATAGATTCTAACTGATCCCTTTGTGAGCAAATTCAACTTTTTTGTCCTCCAGGAAGTGTGATTTATATGGTAAAAGAAGAGCTTTAAGTGTAAGATAAGCGTTGAGTGGAAGAATAGAAAGAATGGAAAGGAATAGTTAAGTCATATAATTTGAAACCTCTTGTATAGAAAACTCCTGTAGACTGAATGCCATAGGAAAACAGAAGAAAAATGTAACTGATCTTTAAATATTTTGCAGAAAGTTCTTTTTGTGCCTTACAAAAGGAAGCTGTGATTTTTAGTTTTTTACTTTTAGTACCTAATTTTTCTTTCATACTTACTGAAAATGCTGTTGTTCTTAATTGAACAGTCTTTAATATTTTTAAATTTAAATTTCAGAGTAGGGAAACTAGGCCTCCCTGATAACTCAGTTGGTAAAGAATCCGCTTGCAATACAGGATACCTCTGTTCAGTTGGGTCGGGAAGATTGAAAACTGAAATGTTTTAATATCAAAAATAAAAACCAAACATAAATATGTATACTTTCCAGCATTATCCTCTGGTCCTTAGGTAAATAAATGATGGAAAATCATCAAGTAAAAGTAGTGTTAAACCCTGTTTATTCTGTGGTGGGCACTATATTCAGCCCTTCATGTGCATTTCATTTCTTCTTTTTATTTAGACAGAAACCCTGTTTGGTATGTACTCTTATTGTTTTCATTCCTTTATGTACTCTTATTCTTTCCTTTGTCTTATTGTTCCCATTGAGAAAAATAGATAAAGGAGGAGGAAAACCTAGTTCCATCCGATTCCCCAGAAGTTGAGATCATAACCACTTAAGGTTTCTTTGTAAGTAAAGAGTCAGCTATCATTGTATGTGTTCTTTGCTTTGGGAAAGTCAATCTAATAATGGCCAGAATGAGAAAATCTGTTCAGTTTCTTTTCCGTTTTTTATTCTCATGTCTCTCATTGCTTTCACCAAGTTTACCTAGCTCTTTATAGAGGTGACTGATTCCTTTCAGTTGGCTAGAACAAGAACCGTTTTAAAAACCTAGTTTAGAAATCTAAACTCTTGCGGGTCAATTGGTTTAACTGCATTTTGTGGCCAGAACCTCTGCACATAACTGTTTGATCACAAGAGGAATTTGTCATAGCTCAGGAGTATTCAGCACATATTATAGCATGACCAGAGTTCACTGTGTTATGGTTACTGTTTTGTTAATTATGTCATGATCTGAAAAAGCTGTAGCTGTTGTGTCAGTCTGAGGAAACTTGTCTGTTTTCGTGGGCTTTTTGTAATGTTTATCTGTCATACATGGCTTTCAGGTTCAGCAGTGTGCAACAGACTGGTCTAGGCAACTATAGAAGATACAGAATTCCCTTTAGTAATTTAGAATGTAGGAAAGGCATTGAGTTTTAGTCACAGATAACTGCTACAGTACCAACTCTAAAGTAGTACTGTAGAGGAGAGGCAAAAACTTTCAGTTCAGGGTTATTTAGAAAGACTGAAGTAGACATGCCTGAGAATACAATTAGATATGCTTTTAAAAATCTAATGTTCTGTTTCCGGAGCTTATTTTTCTTATTGTCTTAGGTTTTAAAATGTGCTTCATATCTTTTTCTTGCTCTTCTGCTTCTTTATTATGATACAGACTGTATAGCTTGGGTATATGCTACCTTTGCCAAGAAGAAATTTTTCCAGCATTGCTGTTAGGATGTAATGCTTGAGTTAAACTGATTGGGAGAGTTGAAACTACCTTTTTTTTTTGTAAACTGCAACACAGTTAGATTTTAGATGTTATCTTTGATGTTGGCAAACATGTTATATTTCATATAGCATTTTTTATAAAGGACTGTGATGCTACCTAGTCAAATTTTGTCTACATGAAACAATCCATAAAATAAACCTTTTACATTGTGTACTAGTAGTAGTTAGTTGGATGTGGTAGTTAATAAGTTAAATATATTCGTGTGTATTTCATTGTAGATTAATATATAAATCTCTTGGATTTTCAGCATGGAGTGGGGAAAGAAATCCTAATTACAATTCTCTTTCCCATTTAAACTTCTCCAGTTTTTCTTTTATTTGGGCTGTTTTTCTCAACTGTCAGTGGAATTATTGTCTTCCTGTCTCCATATTCAGGTAGTGTCAGTGGCTGAGTATCACCGCAGGATCGATGCTCTAAATACTGAAGAACTGCGCACACTCTGCAGACGTCTCCAGGTGCCCCCTTCAGTAGTTTAAACCCCTTCAGAGATGGAATACTTCCTATCTTTAGTGTCTTTCATCAGAGCAAATCTCTTTTTTGAAGGATTTGTTTTGACTGCAGCACTAAAATGCCCCATCAGAAAATTCCTTTTTGTATTAATGAGTACAGTATTGCCTTCAAGAGCTATAGGGCTATCTTTTCTGGCATCTTTTCATTTATTAAAAATATTCAGAGGAATTTTCTGTTATTTTAGAACTGTTCTTAGTACTGTGTTTCTTAGATTGATGAGGAGTTTTCATTTAACATTGGAAGAATGTCTTGAGTTTGAGATTGAATCTTTACTAAACAGTATCTGAAAGATGTGGTACTATGGGGAAATGTTTAAAAGGTTAATGGATAGCAAGGTTCTCTTTAAGGCTATTTCAGTTGTATCAACCTTACATCAAATATCTTAATGAGATGAATTGTTTTTGTCCTTGAGATTTTCCTGGTTGGTATTAGAAATATTTTGGAGTAGTATTGATTAGGCACTAGAACTAGATGAATTGTTTAAAAACATGTGAAATAACCTTTGTGATTTTTCAGAAATAAGTATATATTTGAACTCATTTTTCAGTTTTGTGCATTATTGTGTGTTTTCCTCTTTCTTAATGAGATACGCTTTCCTGATTTTTTTTCTTTTAATGCTTCTCATGCTGCCTTAGATTTTTTTTTAACCTTTCACATCATCAAAATAAGGGTAAAACATGATGTGAAAGAATTAATATAGTTCTCATCAAAAAGCAATACAGTTCTAGAACATGTATTGGTTGAAAATGTATGTTGTTAAGGTTTGCTAAGAAATCTGTTAAAGGAACAAAATAATTTAGCAAGATTTCATTCCTGTGTGGAATCACAGTCGCCGAAAATTGCTGCATTTTAGTTATCTGCTCCAATAGAATTCTGTTTTCTGATTTTAAAAGTTTCATCAGTAATACTTATGTTTTCATATATTTTACTTTCTAATATTATTGCATTTTATAGATTAACATGAAAAAGTGCCAATATAATACATTCTAAAAGAATTTATTTTTATTTAATGAACATTTTTTATCATTTTAAGAATATCAGTGACATCATTTTCATCAAACATATACATTCTTTTCAGTGCATCAAATTGTTCTAATTTAAAAAATAGGTTTGTGAACAAGTTTAAGTTTTAGATGTATTTTTTGGTTCAATTAGATTTAAAAAATTTGTGTTTAGAAAGTAAAAATTTTAAAGGCATTTTAAAAAATAACTAACTTTTCAAAGCATATAAATTCACATATACATGCACACCAATGAAGCATTATACTTTTTATTGTACTATTTTTTAAATTAAAATTAAAATTTTGGCACCCAGGAAGTTTTCTTAATTATTTTTGGCAAATTTTGTTTACCATGAAAAAAATAATCTCATAAAAATAATCTCTTTAAATAGCACAGAGAAAAAAGCAGGCTAGGTTGCTCACTTGTGCCCTTCAACAGAAGTATAGTTTGCATGCAATTTACCCTTTTTACACAGAAATACAGGGTTTATCTTTCAATACCTGTCCTTATTCATGTAGTGGATGAGGAAAATGTCTTCTTTAGCAGAAATCTCTTTCTACGTTAAACATGCCATTGTTATTAGATGGAGCATCTTTTGCCTTCTACAATCCTAAATTAAAGCTTTAGCCACCTTTTTCAAGGTATAAGATTTGATATCTCTCAAAAGGCTAAACATTTTAAAGGTTTGTTGCAGTTTTACCTTAATATATTGCTTCTGTCTGCTTCTTTAGATTACTACGAGGGAAGACGTAAATTCAAAGCAGACTACTCCAGTGAGAGCAGACCTGGAATCTGAATCTTTTCGACCAAACCTCAGTGATCCCAGTGATCTCTTGCTGCCAGATCAAATTGAAAAGGTATGATATACCCACTTTTGTACATTTCTGATGTGTGCCCATGAGAGTAAAATAGCTTCTTTTTAGTTGATTTAAAAACTGAAGAAGCAGAGTTATTGCTCCTGTTCTTACTCTTCAATGAAGAAAAAGTAAACAAATTATAGCAATTAATATAATGGAAGATATTAGGAGATTTGGGTAACCAGACATTAAAATAAACGGCAATAGTAATTTAGGTGAGACAGTATAATTACCAGTATTTAATTTCTTACTGTGCGCCAGTTACCTGCTTTATACAGGTTATCTAATTTAGTTGTTGCAGCCCCTGTAGGAGTTGAATGCTCTTATTGTCACATTTTGTAAATGAAGAAACTTGGGTTTAGAGAGGTTTGAATAAATATTCAGAGCCATACAGCTGTAATATATTGAAGCTTGATTTCTAATTCTGAGAGTCTTACTCTATATTTAAGAGGTGTTAATAATCAAGGTAACAGTTCATCTGATATTTTTGTTAATTTGATACAGAGGAGGCAAACAGTAAGGAATCCATGTTTCTTGCCTCTAATATATGTATTGTTTGATATGATTCTTTGTCTAATGAACAATTAGTATTTATACCAAGAAATGTACAGACTTCAAGCATCTCTGTATCTTTCATAATGATAAATAATTTTAATTTTCACTGTTACTTTCATAGCCTACATTTTATAAAGTATTTAATTCCAACTGGCATTAATATTCTACAGATTGACAATAAGAAGCTGTCAAGTATGTCTTAACAATTTATTTTTCAAAGCTTACCAAGCATCTTCCACCAAGAACAATCGGCTATCCATGGACTCTTGTTTATGGCACTGGGAAGCATGGCACAAGCTTGAAGACCCTTTATCGAACAATGACAGGTTTAGACACTCCAGTGCTGATGGTGATTAAAGACAGTGATGGTCAGGTATGAAAAGTAACAACATAGACACCTTACCTTTTACGAGATGGAAGTAGCAGGAATTTTAGCATATTCTTTTGATAAAAAGCATTAGTATATTTTATTAAGTTTATTTGTTAATTATTGAGTGCTCTTGATATGCAAGGCAATGCTGAGTTCTGCAGAGGGATAGATATGAGCATGAATAATTAAGTAAAGAGTTCCTACCTTCAAAGAATTACAGTCTGGTAGAAAAAAATATTAAAGTATGGGAGTATCTCTAATGCCAAGCAAAATATGCCTAGTATAGTGAGAACCTATAAAAAGTAAAAGAGGTGTTTGTATTGTTCATTTCTGTCTGGAGGAGATAAGAGTGAGGTTCAGGGAAATGGTGAAAATTGACAGTCTTGAAGTGTGGAGAAAGTTTTGAAAGTTATAGATAATTGTGTGAGGATGAGACCAAGGACAAAGTCACAAATAAGCAAGAAAAACATTGGTTATCTCTGAAACAGTAGTTTCATAAACGGACAGAACAAATCTTTGGTGTCATCAGACCTGGTAGCTTCCTTTGGGGAGGTGGAGGTGGTCACATGGAGGAGGCACAAAGGGAGTTTCCGGAGTGCTGGTAATATCTCGTTTCTTAATATGAATGAAGGTTTAATGGGACTTTGCTTTGTGTTAATTCCATATCGAGCTGTATAATTATATTTTATACATATATATATTTACACACATACACATACCTTACAATAAGAAAATCTATTTAAAAATTAAGAGTATGAAAATAGAATATGAGGAGGTATAATGACTATAGAGATCATCAATCAAACTCTACATT
The DNA here is from genome assembly GCF_016772045.2 of Ovis aries. NCBI lineage: Eukaryota > Metazoa > Chordata > Mammalia > Artiodactyla > Bovidae > Ovis > Ovis aries. The sequence continues at coordinate 70,814,071 of NC_056062.1, read as the reverse complement.
CCCATTTCAAGATCTGAAACCTTAGACCTAGAGATTGACTTGTCCAGGCCTCTTATTCATTGTGTGTCTTGTACTGTGTAAGGCCAAGGCATTATAGTACTGAACAATTCAGACCCAAATTCTGTCCTCGTGTAATTTACTGTGTAATAAAAAACTAGCATACCTTTTTAGTAGTAGAATGTTTACCTATGCTGGAGGGTTTTTGCCTTTTTAAGTTCTACAGCACCACAACAGCTGTGGTCTTTATTATACATATATTGTCATCCTGAAATGTGTCTACCACTTTCTGTCTTTTTTAATTGTTATAATGAACATTTTTCTAGGTTTCAAAACTAGGAAAAATCTAGCATTTTCCCACTGAGAAACTGATATGTTTATACCTGCCAATAATATGAGTTGCTTAACAACTGATCATGCTTCTCTATTTAAGTACAGATAGATAAAACTATGGTATATTTCCTTTTTTTTGTGTATTTTACTTAAACATATGTAATGGGCTAATGCTTAAAGAAACAAATTGATAGTTGTGTCATGCTTTTTTTAATCCTTAGGTTTTTGGTGCATTAGCATCTGAGCCATTTAAAGTGAGTGATGGCTTTTATGGTACTGGAGAGACCTTTGTTTTTACATTCTGTCCAGAATTTGAGGTAAGGACAGTTATTCCAGTTATATTCAGTTTGTGAAGAGATGGTATGAATAGAACATTCAGTCTGGAGTTTTGCATACTTGGATTTGACTCTCAGTTTCTGCCTTTTACTCTTAACTTAGCACTTTTTTTTTCCCCTTACCATTTTCACCTTCAACTTTCCTATGGATAGAATGGGAATCATAAAATGTAACAGGGTTGTTTGAAAATTGAATGAGAACCATATATGTGTAACACTTGATGTGGTATCAGACACACATTGTGGGCCCAGTAAGAAGTATACATCATAATTACTATTTTGTTTATGAATTGTCATTGTAAAATTTCTGGAAACCTTAACTTACTAAATAAGTTTTAATAATGAAAGTCAGTCTTAAAAACTTAAGAAATAAGTCATTTGGGTTTAAATCAAAAGTGATTACTGGATTTTTTTTTTTTTATTGTGACTTGACTGAAGTAGATACATTCTAATGCCAATAAGATCTAAAATTTTTAAATGTACCTAAATTTTAGTGAATGTGCGACTCTGTTCGAAGCATCGAGTGCAGTCTTAGTGTCTCTAATACAGTCTGGTGCAGCATGTCAGACAGTTCCTAGGAGATAAAATTTTAATCTTGAAAATAGGAACCAACATAGTTGCTTAAAAAAAAAACAAAAAAGAGTTGTCTTTAGGTACAGCTTCTGGTTAATCTGATGAGCCACTTAAACCCAGTTTTGTTAGGAGAGTTTTTATTGTGTTACCAAATCCTATTTTGTTCATGCCTTCTGGTGGCTCAGTTAGTAACGAATCTGCCTGCAATGCCAGGAGACCTAGATTCAATCCCTGGGTTGGGAAGATCCCCTGGAGGAGGGCATGGCGACCCATTCCAGTCTTCTTACCTGGAGAATCCCCGTGGACAGAGGAGCCTGACGAGCTGCAGTCCATGTGTACGCAAAGAGTTGGACGCTACTGAGTGACTAAGCACAGCTTATAGAAAGTGAAAGTCTCAGTTGTGTCCGACTCTTTATGACCCCATGGACTATACAGTCCATTGAATTCTCCAGGCCAGAATACTGGAACGGGTGGCCTTTCCTTTCTCCAGCGGATCTTCCCAACCCAGGGATCGAACCCAGGTCTCCCGCATTGCAGGCAGATTCTTTACCAGCTGAGCCACCAGGGAGGCATGAACAAAATATAATTTGGTAGCACAAGAAAAACTCTCTTAACAAACTTGGGTTTAAGTGCTCAGTAGATTAACCAGTGCTTTCCATTCCTTCCATAAAACATGTCAGCTGACGCCTACAGCTAGCTGAAAGCTTGTAGTTGTTACAGATTTTGGAAGTTTCAGTTGTGCTTGTTTTCAGTCCTTTTTGTGATACTGTTTCTACCTGTTAACTAACAATGCAATTAAACAAATGTTATGTATCTATGAAAAAGTGAGTGTTTAAGTTTATTGAGAACTATAATGAATACTTCGGAAAATGTTTATAAAGACGAGGTGCTGGAAATTGATGTTGTATTAATATCACGTTTAGATAGAACTTCCATGAAAGATTGAAAATATTTAAGAATATTACTATAAGGTTTTTTGTTTTTTTTTGGCTGCTCTGGGTCTTTGTTGCTGCACATGGACTTTCTCTGATTATGGAGAGTAGGGGCTACTCTCTAGTTGTGGGCTTCTCAGTGTGGTGGCTTCTGTTGTTGCAGAGTACAGGCTCTAGGGCCCATGGGCTGCAGTAGTTGCAGCTCATGGGCTCTAGAGCACAGGTTTAGTAGTTGTGGCACATGGGCTTACTTGCCTGGCAGCATGTGGGATCTTTCTGGATTAAGGATTGAACCCCTGTCTCCTGCATTGGCAAGAGGATTCTTAACCACTGGACCACCAGGGAAACCCAACATCCAGGAGTTTTTACCCTTGAATTTCTCAGATATTTTTATATTCATTGCTCTTTAAAGAAATTGAAACTGGAAGTCATAAGCATGTTACTCGTTTTTATGAGAATAATGATAGAGCAATGCATACCCAAAGAAAAGACCTTGGCCATATATCAAAATATTAAAATATTATCAAATTAATATATATTTATATTTGATGTCCATGGAAGAGGGAACGGCTACCCACTCCAGTATTCTGGCCTGGAGAATTCCATGGACTGTATAATCCATGGGGTTGCAAAGAGTTGGGCACAACTGAGCGACTTTTACTTCACTTAAATTTGATGTTAAAAATGGCATCTACTCAGTTTTTAGCTGATTTACTTTCTTTAACATTTCTCATTAACCATCGAATTCTTGATACCTGTGTAGTCAGGAAAATTTGTATATATGAAGAAATAATAAGATTTGTGTATTTAAATTATGTTGCAGTTGAACACATGCCTTCAAATTTAGTCTTACAAACGCTGAAAGCAAAAGCACCACCCTTTCGGCCCAAACTTTTTCTGTTCTTTTTATTCTTCTTGCTGTCTATCTAGGCTTTATTAACTATTTGGGATTCAGGAAAACTAACTATAGTAATCATTTTCATCTACATATTTAAAGGGGTTTTTTTTTTTTCATTTTTGTAGGTCTTTAAGTGGACAGGAGATAATATGTTTTTTATCAAAGGAGACATGGATTCACTAGCTTTTGGTGGTGGAGGGTAAGTCTCTTGAAAATTTGACTATGAGATTTTAAAAGAAACTTTAAGAATTCATTTGTGTTATTTTTAAATCAGCTATCTTTGAAAAGTTTTGACATTAGAATTCTAATTTGTATATTATGACTAATTTTTATATTATGACTAAGAAAGTATATATTTGCAGGAAAGTGCATAAGTGTAATATATGAAACCCTTGATAGAATATTTGTTTATTCATCTCAGAATGCTGTTTAGTTGATTCCCTTTCGATTAAAACCCATCTTCTAGAGTACAGTGACTCCTTGATATTTGACAGAGAAATATACTAATCTCTTTGAGCTTCTCAAATTTTCAAAAAATTATGATGATTTATTCTTTCTTTCAATCCCCCCCCAAAGTTTTCAGGGCTTGTTTTCTTATTTATTTTGTTTTTAGCAGTATGAGTAATCAGCAGTTTGATTTGATTCGTTTAGCATAGCAAGCACTGCAGGCAACTTCGGTTTCTTATTCTGATGTTCCAGCTTCGTTTAGTCTGCCATGGTGTTTGTAGATGGATGGCTCTCCTGCCTCCTAGCCCAGACTCCTTAACTAGCAGATGTGACCTCCTTCATTTGTTACTTTGTGTCCTTCAAAATAAGACATAATACATACTAAATAATTCCCAAATTTATGTGTTATTTATTTCCTATATTTGAAGATATACATAATAATAATAATTCATTCAGGTTACAGAATGTTATTAGCCTGAATATGCCTCATCCCAATTCTAACAAATTCTCTTAACCACTTCTCTGTAGATAGGTATTTGGAAGACATGATTTCAGTGATTAAAAATTAAGCATGGTTATTATAGCCTCTGAAGGACATAACTGGGTAACTAAAAACAATGTTGTTTTTAGTTATTGGAATCAGCTTATGGTGTTCATATGTTCCAGTTACATCTTTTTTGGTGGAGAGGGGCAGTCAGTCAGCCCTACTCCAAATGGTAGTCTTACATGTGATTCAGTTAGTTCTCCAGGAAAGCCTCACAAGCAAGTGGCTTATAATTTCAAACTGTTAAGCATGCCTTCAGTCTTTAAAAGTAATATACACAGTGTCATTAGATGTCAGCTGGAACTTGGTTTTGATGATATACCATGATTCTAGCAAGCTAAACTATAACCATCGGGTCATTTGATAACAAATGAAAACAAATTTACAGTCTTTGAAGAAGGAGAGTACGGTCTCAGGAAATGGGAAGAAAGGACTTGATAGTCAGAATTCCAAACAGGAGCCCCAAAGAAATCAAAATCATGTAACAGACTGAATATAGGATTTAGAATCAGACCTGATTCAAATTCTCAGCTTCAGCACACATTATGTGTGGGACCTTGAACAACAAAGTTTCCTCAGCTATGAATTGGAGATTGAACCTTTAACACTAACCACACTTTTTATTTTAGATGATAGGGAGTTTTCATGTCTCTGAGAAACTCATATTAAATATGTTAAAATCAAACAGCAGAGAGACATTTATAATACCAGACAAAGAATAACAGAGTAGTGCCTGCCTCAAAAGCTAATTCTTTGTGAAATTAATTTTAGAGGGTTCATTATATTCCTTGCTCTGTATGTTCAGTGATTTTATAATGGGATGAACAAAAAAAAGTTGCCTTGTGCCAGTGTGGAAAGGAGTAGAGAACAGTTTGGAAAAAAGAATGAGTTTAGAGTTGTTGGATATTGAAATGTCTCATTAAATTAATATTTTATAGCCTCTGCAATAATTCTTTTACAACTTAGGGCATAAGTATTAAAAGACTCTTGTTAGAACTATTCTCTTCTATACATTACAGGGGAGAATTTGCCCTATGGCTTGACGGAGATCTCTACCATGGAAGAAGCCATTCTTGTAAAACATTTGGGAATCATACACTTTCTAAGAAGGAAGATTTCTTTATCCAAGACATTGAAATCTGGGCTTTTGAATGAATATTATGCTCTCTGTCTTAGCAGGATAATGGCCCAAACCTGACATGGACAAACAAGCATTGTTTGGAAAGTTCAAGAAGCAATACAATGTAATATGTAGCTCGTGTTTTAAAATTAGTTCATATCACCATTTATTATAGCTATAATTTTGGAATTTATTTTTAAAATCATGTTTCTGTCCCAGACGTTTTTAGGTTTATACCATGGCATGGGTCCATGGAACATAACAGCTTAGGTTTTGTCAAAATTTTGGTAGCATTTTGATCATAGTGACCACCTCATCTATAATCCATGTTTTCTCAGTCTCCTAATAGGATGGTGCTCTTTTGTTGAACCTATTTTGGTTTTTTGTTTTTTAAACTATATTGATTGTTTTACTAAAGTAGTCTAACTTGAGATATCTAGGGAATGAATACATGATACTGCCATTATCTGTGAGGTTGGCACAAATGACTATTGGACATGCTCAACCTAGTTACTCTTAGGAAAAAACATGCCAAAACAACACGTACTTCATAGATCACTGAGTTCTAGTTTTAACTCACACTACTGCATTCTCTTTATTAATTTTGCCTGTAATCTCAATTTCATTTTAATAAAAATGAAATTTGAGGAGAATTCTTATTGTAATAGACCACAGTGCACATGGTCTTCAGGTTTGGGCATATGCTTTCATCATTGAATTGTCTGATGAAGAGTTATAAAATGACAAAGGAGAATGAGAACTTGATGATTCTACTGGATTTAATATATCAAGCAAGAAAATATCTATTTACATATTTGTAGCTTAGCAGGGCATTATCATAACTAAAAAAATATGAAACAGATGCATATTTCGTCAACATATTGTGTCAGGTAAACTGTTTTATAGTTCTATTGTTTTAGCCTTGTTGCACACCAACTTCCAAAATATAGATTCCTATTCAAAAGGAAAAAAAAAAAACTTGTGATTTTTTTTTAAGTGGCATATGTTATTACCATTAGCATTTGCTGTTACAAAAGGGCAATGATTATAGTAGAATATTGTAACTCAGTAGACTTGTTGAATATGCAGACTTACTGTCAAGTGACCTCAAAAAAAAGAAAAGATAGAATATATCAGTAGTTCTTATCCTCTTTTGTAGGAAACCAATAATAAGCCATTATGGCAATAATTCATCAGTTAATTTCAAAGCTTCATGTTATGCAAAAAAAAAAGAATCCTGCTGTTATACATGTGACAGTGACCCTGTGCTGAAATTTCAGCTATTCCAGATAAACATTGTATATTATCTTGTAAATTAATGTTTAAAGGTAGTTTTGTTCTTATAGAAAGTGTTGATTGCCAGGTTGCTTATAGCACTTTAAATTATTCTAAAAATGAAATTATAAGCCAAATATGTTGGCTTAAGTAGTTTTAGTTGTATAGTACTTGAATATATTTAGATCTTTTGAAAATTTAGATAATATCTAAAGAAAGCATAATGCTAATGAAAAAGAAAATCTGATATTCTATTTAATATGCTATTGCTGAATATGCATAGAAATGCAGGGCATCGTTTCTTTGTCTATGTAAAGCTCTCATTAAAAGTTACTAACAGTGTATAGATTAAATGTTTACAATATAGGGAACTGTAAATAAGTATATCAGTTTTCCCCCCTTTGGTCTTCCACAGCAGTATTATTGTCTTTGTGGAGCTGACTAATCATAGAAAAATCCTGTATTGGATTTCAGTTACAATAAGGTCATAGTGGTGTATACCAAATAAAATTAAATATATAAATATAAATTTGAATTTGTATTTATTGAATAATCAAGTTATTTTCTATTTAAGAAGTCTTTGATTAACCATACTACTGTCTTTTACATGTGAAAAATGGTTCTAGAAACTGTGGTGGTTGTGGTAATATTACTAATGATGGAGGGATGAATTTAAGTGGAGGGAACAGCACAGTTTAGAAAATGGGGATGTAACAAGGTACTTGGCATGTGAGAAGCTCATGTAAACATGAGTGTTTGTTATTTTTATTTTATTTTTTTTTATTTTTTTTTATTTTTTTTACTGATTCAAACTCATTTATTATTTTTTTTTTTAAATTGCAGACATAAATATTTTATTTTATTTTATTTTATTTTTTTTTTGCCTTTTTAGTTTTTTATTTTTTAAATTTTAAAATCTTTAATTCTTACATGCATGTTATTTTTAAATTATGTCACTTTTTTTCTTTTTTTAGTGGAGAGTGCCATAGCAAGGTAAGACTAATTTCATAAAGAGCTTTGTTTTTGTACAATGTCAAGAAATTTATTTATCTCACAGGAACAGTTAAGAAAATTTGAGTAAAAGAATGACATGGTCAAATTTCCGCTTTAAAGAGATATCTGTAAAAGTTATTAGTAGAGAGAAAAATAGAGATAAGGAGACCAATAAACAAGCCTGTTGAGAAGTCAGGAGAAAAATTATGAGGGCTGAATACGAATAGTAGCGATGGTGATAAGAAAGGAGGCATGGATTTGAAAGAGACTGAGGAATTAGGGTTAACAAGATCTGGTTATTAGTTGTATGTCAGAAAAGGTTAAGGATTGCTGTCGGGTGTCTAATTTAGGAAGGGGGTACATTATTCATTGGGCTGGGTACTTTACAAAGAAAAGAAACAGTCAGCAGATAGGGAAGTTAGGTGTGTTGTGAACCTTAGTATAATACAACATGAGAAACTAGACAGTAGACTGGGAGTGGGGATTATTATTCTGTTCTGATAGATTAAAAGTTTTAAATCAACATCATACAGGTAGTTGTTGAAGCCACAGTCTATGTATGAGATATCTTTGGAGATTATAGACTGAGTGAAAAGAAAATTCTTGACATAAATTTTGGGGTATAGTAATATCAAGGGACAAGCTGAAGAAAAGGTTCTAAGCTTCCATCTCAAGCAGCTAAAAAAACAGCAACAAATTGAACCTAGTGGAAATAGAATGTAGGACAAAGTAAAGATATAAGTAAAAAAATTTAGAACAAGCATACGAAACAAAATCTCAGAATAGTAAAATTGTGAACCTCCAGCAAGATTAAGAAAAAGACAAATCACTGTTAAGAACAATTTAAATGGCAACATCATTGGGGCCATCAGGTCTTAAAAAGATAGGATATTGTGAAGAACTTTGCATCAATAAACCTGACAGTGTGGATGAAATGGAAAAATGTTTTAGAAAATAATTTATTAAAACTGACCCTGTGAAGAAATACAATTTTTGTATTAAAGAAATTGAATCTCTTAATTTTAAAAAAAAGTCCTTCCCACAGAAATCTCAGGCTTGTATGTATGTTTCTAGTGGGTAATGCTTTAAAGTTTTTAAAGGAAAATAAAATGATCAGTTTTACATGAACTCTTCCAGGCTGCTAAGAAAAGAGAGAACTTCAGTCTCTTCCATGGTCAGCTCTGTGGAAGCATAAGAAACATTTGATCAACTTCAGTCCCTGTTTATGATTTTTTTGAAAACTTAGCAAACTAGGGAAAAAATGATCTTCCTCAACCTGATAAAAAAGTTATCCTTGAAAAATATACAGGAATCATTATCTGTAATGGTCAATTATTCAAAGTTTCCTCCCAGAAATAGGAAACCTGACAATAATAACTACTTTCACCACTTATATTTAGTATTGTCTTGGAAGTTCCAGCCATTTCAGTAAAGCAAGAAGAAGAAAAGGCATAAGGATTGGGAATGAAAGACATGTCATTTGTATATGACATAATTGTGTACATAGACATTTCCAAAAAGATCCAACTGTTGAAACTAGTTGATTTAACAAGGTCACTAAAGACAAATTCAGTATTAAAAAAAGAAAAAAATATATAAAAACTTTGTATTTATTCTTTCTAAACCAAAAATAAGAAAATGAAGCTTAAAATACTGTCATTTTGTAATGCCATTGAAAATATCAGATATATAACAAAAAGATAAAGACATAAGTGGGAAGTACATACCATTAGGGACCATACTGACATAATTGAAGGAAATTATTTCTCTAAAATCAATCTTGTATTGGCAGTGAAAATCTCAGCCAGAATTTGTGGAAATAAGCTATTCTGTGATTTAACATGGAAATGGAAATGCAAAGATTAACTAAAGCAACAGTGAAGAATGGACTGTGGTCTTAAATACCAGATATTCATGATCTATTAAAAAGATGATTAAAATAATTAGTAGTGGTCAAAGGATATACTAAATAACCAATCAAAGTTAGAGAGTCTAAAAACAAACTGAAGATTTTTTTAAAAACTGGCACTGCTGCTCAGTGAAGAGAAAGGTCTTTTCAGTAAATGATGCCGGTTTAATGGGATATCTGTATGGAACACCAAATCTTAACCTATCTCATACTGCATGCAAAAGTTACAAGTTATAGATATAAATGTAAATGGTAAAAAATAATAATGCTTTTAATTTGAAAAGTATAAGAGATACTGAAGAATAATCATCATGGCTTTAGAATACCCATACATAGGGCAGAAAAGCATTAACTGTAAAGGGAAAATTGATCAATTATACTACATTAAAATTATAAGAACTTTTCATCAAAATAAAACATTGAAAATGAAAAGGCAATCAACAGTTTTTGTAATACACAGAGCAAATGAAGGTCTCATATACACATTATATAAATGACTATGAATCAGAAAGGCAGACTTTGTCAGTTGCCAGTTCTGGAACTGTAGGAGATGCCAGTTTGATCCTTGGGTCATGAAGATCCCCTGGAGAAGGAAATTGGAACCCTCTCCAATATTCTTGCTTGAGAAATCCCATGGACAGAGGATCCTGGCAGGCTACAATCCTTGGGGTCATAAAGTGTCAGAAACAGCTAAGCGACTGAGCATGTACCCGCCAAGAGTATTAAGTTAGCCAGTAAAACCTATTAAGTGAAGTGAGTTAACTTTAGAAAATTTTTTGCCAGTATTCTACTAAACAAAGCTAACTTTGTCCAGCAAATTTTATTCGTTGAATGTACCCTACAGTAATGTTTATATTTGTTTACCAAAATATATGTACCAGCATGTTTACAAAAGAGCTGTTTGCTTGCTTTCTCTTCCCCAGTCATATCCCCGCTCCCTCCATGTACTTCCCTGGCTCACCTATTTTACTAAGTCTAATTCTGTTATACTTAATGTAAATGTTTGCTTGCATCTCCTAAGAACAAGGATATCATTTTTAATAACCATAGTAAGTGATTGAATTCAGGAAATTTAACATAATCCAGTAATATGATTTAATTAAAAATCCATTTTTTAATTTCACCAATAGTCCTAATAATATCTTTTAAAGCACTATTTTTCCTGATCCATAATCTAATTCAAGATTCTATATTGCATTGAGTTGTTCTTTTTGATCTCCTTTAACCTGGGAAAGTTCGTTAGTCATTCTTTCTATTTAATGACAGTGATGTTTTTGTTGATTGATACTCAGGATTGTTGAATATACTTCAATATGGATGTCTGCATTTTTTCTGTGTTTAGATTATACATTTTGGACAGGAAAAGAGAATTGATGTGTCTTCTGTAGCATATTAGGATGCACACAATGTATGTTTATCCTTTATTGGTGATACTTTTGTTAAAATAGTATCCACCATGTTTCTCCATTGCTATCAATTTTTCCCTTTGTAATGAATAAGAAATACGTAGGGAGATACTTTGATATCATAGATACCCTATTCTTCACCAAATTGTCACAGTGTTTTTGGTATCAATTAAGCATTTCTTTCCTGAATTACTAAAAGATTACAAAATGATGATTTTTCTAATTTTTTTTATTCCCAGCACATTTGTTTGTCAGAGTTTATTGTAAGGAAGAACTTTTGTTTCTCCATCATTTGAAAATTATGTTGTTATTGTCGTGGTTTGTGTGCGGGTTGGAAGAGAACTTCCAGACATGAGGCAGAATGAAAGGAGATGGGCTGATGGGTTTATTCTTTGCTTTTTTCAATTCAGTGCATCAAATAATCTATTTCTGTCCTAGATTTAACCAGTGGGAACCCCATCATACTGACTTCTGTGTGTTTCTCCATTTTCTTGAGCACTTGCTTGCTTTAGGTGCAGCAAGATGTTTCAGACTTAACCTGTACTTTCTGTAACCCAGTCCTAAAATCAGCCATTTCTTCCAGTTAGATGTGTTTCTTCTTAAGAAGAATGAAATTTTGAACATTGAATATATTTTACTTGTTGCTGCTGGGGTGACATTACTAGAAGCAGTTGCACCAGAGCAAGAGGGGCTGATGCAGGTGCCCAGCGTGGGCCAGGGCATGCACTGGAGTGGTCACAGAACCAGCCAGAGCCTTGGTGTTTCCAGTCTGCTTCCTGTGCCTTTGTTCCTGGGAGTAGGCAGGCTGCACTAGCAGAGTCTCAGTTCTTTCACCCTCTGATAAGTCGCGTACGAGGAGTCACCTTCCTAGCATTAGACTCCAGCTCTGGGGGTATGTTTCAAGCCCTCAGTCCCCAGCCAGGATCCCCGAGCCTGTGACTTGCCCCCTCCCCTGTGTGTTCCCTGCTCAGGGTGTAGCTCTTGACATGACGGCTTCTCTTCCCTTCCTGCCTGACTCTGTGTGGATCTTTCTTTAGAGCCTTGCTTGTAGAATAGCCTTTCTTACCATTCTCCAGTTTGTTTTCGGAAAGAGTCACTCCATGTGTGCTTTCGATGGGTTCCTGGGGTGGAGGTGAGCTCAGCTTTCTGTTCTGCCATCTTCATCTACCCCCACTCTACCTTATATTTTTTTAGAGCTACATTCATGTGGAGGTACCATACTTTTTTCAACCATTTTCCTATATGTATTGTTTTATTGCATTTTATTTTACAATTAAAAATAGTACACACTGTGTTATGTATTTGTGTTTTCATATTGTTTGAGTTGTATCTTGAAAGGAAATTTTAGGATTGGAAATTTTTTCTTTTCTTTGACAAGGCTTTACCAGGCTGAATGAAAGAAGAAAAGACCATCCGTGTAACAAATAGCTTAAATGGAGTTATAATCAACTCTGTACTCTTCAGAGGATTTATTCAAGTGAAGACATGTCCGTTCAGGACTTCATGGCTTTTTCTTTTCTTTTTGCCTATGTGGAGAAATAACAATGTAGTTAACTATACCAAGGCAGAAGAGTACTATTAAAAAAGAATATAATGTTATGATTTTTTAAGACACCATTAGATATTTTAAGATTTGGGTTTAATGAGATGTGATTTTTTTGTCTTTTTAAAATGGATGGATACTTTTTTCTAAATTTAATTTTGGTTCTGGGTCTTCGTTGCTGTTCCTGGGCTTCAGTTGCGGCACACAGGCTTGTTGCCGTGACTTCTCTTATTTCGGAGCATGGTCTTTAGAGCTCACAGGCTTCAGTACTTACAGCACAGGGACTCAGTAGTTGTGGCTTAGTCTCTCTGTGGCGTGTGGAATCTTCCCAGACAAAGGGTCGAATCCATGTCCTCCACATCGGCAGGCAAATTCTTTACCACTGAGCCACTGGGGAAGTCTATAATATTTCTTATATGGGATTTTTGTCTCTTCAATCTTCATTACCACGTATGTTTCATATTTTAAAATGAGAGTATCCTACTAAGATCAGTTGAGCAGACCCTGATCCATATTGCAATAACTCGTGGCCTTTATACCCACATTGTCATTTTCCCTCATTTATCTCTTTCTCTAAGCATATGGGATAGGGAGAAAAAGAACCAGGCGTGGCTTTCTTGACATAAGCCGTTTTTGGCCTAAGTTATTTTTTCTGATCAAGCCTGGCCACAGTGCTTGACCTTGAACAGATCCCAGTAGTAAATGGATTTAAGGGGACAAAAAAAATTTGGAAACAAAACCATTACCAGGCAAGAGAAATAACAAGAGCAAAGATAGCAGTTGTAAAGACTGCTAGTTCTCTGTCCATGGTTAAGGCTAGCATAAAGCACTGTCTTTGCAGAGCTGGTTTGCAAAACTTAAATCCCAACAACCAGATCAACTGGAATCTAAGGGATAATGATGTTGACCTTTTCTGACCTTCACGTTATTAGTCAACTAAAGTTTGAACTCTGCCTACCACCCAAGCCCCTTCATGAATATGCCTGTACCAATAGCTTAAAGTTCCCCAGTTTTGCTGTTAAGAGAGACACTGTTTTGGAAAAGATCCCTGGTGTTCTCCTTACTTAGAGCAAGTAATAAGTCTTCTGCAATTTGGCTTGGTTGTATCTTACAGCAAACCCAGTTTTCAGGTAACATTTCTACACGATCATGCCTACTTTATACTTATTCATAATTTTTTTTTAACTTTACAATACTGTATTGGTTTTGCTATACATCAACATGAATCCGCCACGGGTGTACACGTGTTCCCAATCCTGAACCCCTTCCACCTCCCTACCCATACCATCTCTCTGGGTCATCCCAGTGCACTAGTCCCAAGCATCCTGTATCCTGCATCAAACCTAAACTGGCGATTCATTTCTTATATGATATTATACATGTTTCATTGCCATTCTCCCAAATCATCCCACCCTCTCCCTCTCCCACGGAGTCCAAAAGACTGTTCTATACAAATCTGTGTCTCTTTTGCTGTCTCGCATACAGGGTTATCGTTACCATCTTTCTAAATTCCATATATATGTGCTAGTATACTGTATTGGTGTTTTTCTTATATACACAGCATTTAGTATACATACACAATACATTGTGATAATTGTGTAAGAGGAAAGGCTGGGGTGGCAAGGATTCCTAAGCTGGTTTGGGGAGAGGGTGAAGAAAACTTAGAAAGTCATCTGAGCTAGACTTTAAAGCTTTGTTGTTGTTGTTTTTTTAAAGGACCCTGTGTGTCTGTTCTTCACACTCTACCCAGCCCATAGCAGTTATTCTGGTGTGGCAAAATGTTGTGAAAATGGAGGGAAAAAAATTTGTTTTGGGTGGAAATAATAGACATCCTCAAAGGAGGAGAAAGGACAGAGATTAACATTTTTTACTGAAGCCCTAAAATGTGCTAAAAATGCTCTATGGGTAGGACTGAAGATAAATGTGAGGGGTAGTGATTAGTTGGTATGTATGGCCACACATGGTAGCTTCACAGTTCTGAGCTATATTCAGAAAGAGGTCATTTACTTGGAAAGAACCAGGTAGTTGGCAACATAATTGGCAACAGCTGAAGCCCTCCAACCTCTAAACTACAGTTTGTATGAGGAAATAAATTCCCTTTGTTATTTAAACCAGTTTCTGTTACACAACTGAAAGCAGCTGAGCTTTATGTCAGAAGATAAAGGTTAAAACCTGAAAAAGTGACAAATTCTCCCTGTTTTGCTCTAATGTGGTCTAAAGAATAACAGCCATAGTCGCACCACCTTGGAACTAGTTAGAAAAGCCAATTCTTGGGCCCCATCCCAGACCTACAGAAATCTCTGGGGTGCACCCAGGGATCCTTAGCAAGCTTTCCAGGGGACTTTTCAGCATGCCAGACTTGAAACCTCTGCAGTGCTAAGCGACTCCTTATTTGCATTTCTGACAAGCAACAGGTGTTGCTGATGCCCGTGGAAGACAGATCAGCCTTTTAAGTAGCACCTCTGAATTCTCTGTTCCCTGAGATGTTGAAGCAAACAATTCAGAGATTTGAAGAGTGTGCGCTGTTTTCCTCCTCGTCAGAGGTAAGCAGTAACTGCTTATGAGCTAATTCTGGCTGTTTTTTTTTTTTTTTTTTTTTTTTTTCCAAAAGAAGAGGTGGCTAACTTGGAGAACGTGTTTTTTCTCTGTCTCTGTAGATAAGGGATAAAAGTATATCCTATTGTTACCAAAAGTGGGGTCTGGCTGCTGGCAGGACTGGAATTTCTTGGTCAAAAAGTCAGTGTGATGTTGTTCTTGTTCTGTTAGAGACAAGTTGTTTTTATGTGAAGAGACGGGGATGCTCCCCAAATCTGGGCACACAGTGCCAGGAGATAATCCTTGGTGGTATTCCCAAAGAGTTTTAAGGTGTTTCTTTCTTATGAAAGAATTCAGAGACAACGCAGAGGTTAAGAAAGTAAAAAGTTTACTTAAGCAAGAATACACTTAGAGAGAGAGAGCAGGCAGTCTGGTGAGGAGCTGGGTGTCTACAAATGGTTGGCTTTAAAAAGATACACAACGTGAAAGGTGGGTTAAGTTTTATCTGGGGTAAAATGAGGATTGCAGCCCAGGAGACGGCACCTCAGATATCTCTGAGGAACTGCTCCAGAGAGGGGTGTGTTGGGGGGGTGGGGGCTGTGTGTGGGTGGAGGGCAATATATGTGATTTTGGTAAAGGGCACATTCATGCAATAAAATGTTTATCCTTACGAAAAGGTTCTCTGCTAGTCACGGTGAGGAGCTGATGTCACCATGAAGGGATTTAGTGCTTTTCTAGCTATGAGAAGATACAAGGATTGGGCTCATAAAATTAGTTCCTGAAAATGCCTATCTAAAGACCTGTTTGGCCTTGAAGGTCCCTGCTCCTTTCTCCTTGGAATAGATTTTGTTTGCGTCCTCCAAGAGTTTCTATTTCCCTCAGTCCTGTGGAAGTTCTGTAATGAAATCCCGCTGACCTCAGAGTCAGATTCCCTGGGGATTCTCAGTCCTTTTGCCAGATCCCCGGATTGGAAAGTCTTTGTGCGGCCTAGAACTTTTGGAAGAGTGCGAGGACTTCTTTGGTGTGATTGTTCTCCAGTTCTGGATAGCCCACCTGGCGGGTCTGTGATGGAGCTAATGGCAGCCTCCTCCAAAAGGACCATTGCCTCCACCTGCTGCACCTCTCAGAACCGCTGCAGCCAGACCCCCTGTCTCCACGACAGCCACTGACCCGTGCCTCCACAGGAGACCCTCAAAACACAAGCAGATCTGGTTCTGTCTTTTGTGAGGGTCACTGCACCTTTCTCTGGGTCCTGGTGACCACAAGGTTTTGTTTGTGCCTGCTAAGCATCTCTGGCGGGTATGAGGTTTGATTTTAAATGTGATTGTACCCTTCCTACTGTAATAGGGTAAGGGGTAGGGCACAATTTTTGAAAGAATGACATAGCCCAAGGACACAACAGAAACTGATTGGAATCAAATGGGACCATGATGGCAGGCAAGACTAGACCTTGATCCTGAGTCAGCAAGTGAAATGACACACCCAGAGGTGGCATGACAGTTCCAAGGCACTGATAAAAGACCAAGGAGTGGGCTGTGGCCTAAATCCCGGAAATC
The DNA here is from genome assembly GCF_016772045.2 of Ovis aries. NCBI lineage: Eukaryota > Metazoa > Chordata > Mammalia > Artiodactyla > Bovidae > Ovis > Ovis aries. The sequence goes on along the minus strand of NC_056062.1, from coordinate 70,797,675 downwards.
TCCGCCCTTTCCCCAAAACAGGTGGAATAGTCCTCCAACTCATTAGCATATGAAATTACCCAGGCTATAAAAACTATGCCACATTTCACGGCTACCGCATTCACCCTTTGTGATGGCCCACACACTGTGGAGTGTGCTTTGGAATATATTTTAAAATAGTATTACAAAAACAAGAACATAAAAGTATGTTTTATTCTTGTGCCATGTTTTAAGCTTTTGACATAGGTTTCACTGTTATGATAAAAGTATACATCTTATGTGAAATTCTACTTAGAAATATTAGTAATATGTAATTTGACAAATCTATTATGAAAACAAAAATATACAAACTTTCCTCTTTAGGAAGATATTGAAACTTTCAGTTTGAAAGAATAATACATGAAGCAAAGATAACTCCTATGGTAGTTTAATCCATACTTTGTATTAAGCCTAACAATTTGCAATTAGGAGCACCTATTATTTTGCAGGATTATACTTTGACATTAATTTCAGTGTGTAACACCAAAGTGCTATCATTCAGTAACTTTCATTGAATTTCTTAAGAATTGTAATCTCACATTTTATTCAACTTGTTTTTAGAATTATATAAGGCACACTAATCGAGAAAAATTGACAAGGAACAGATTAGTGTGAAGTAAATTTCCTTGTCATCATTAAACTATACTTTTTTCACTTTAGCTGGACTAATGTTGCTATTTTTAGACTTTCAGTTATTTTCAAAATTTTGTTAGAGCACAAAGTAAAATGAAACAGTAAAATGACTTGATTAAAATATCTCAAGTTTGTTTCTGATCTACCCATGACTCAGATTCTTCTACATTCAACATTCCAGTTCATTGTAGCATTTTCTGTTTTTCTAATCTGATGTGTATTGAGGTAAATGTAGACAGCATGACTCATTAAGGTTTTGAGAAAAAAATAAACTTCCCCAAGCAGTCCTGTAAAGGCAGAGAAATCTAAATCTCTCACCTCTGCTTTATCATAGAGAAGGTGAACAGAACTGCTTTCTCTGCTGGCTCTATGACCACCAGCGATGCCTGTTTTCATATGATTTGCCCAAATCACATCAGAGAAGGATGGCTAACTTCTATTGGAAACCTATTCAATTCAAAGACCTCAGAGCAATTTCATCAATTTCAGTGTCTTATCTGAATACAACTCTTTATTTATGTGCTTATTTTGTAAGTGATGCTATCATAAAAATAATAGAACAAAGTCAGGCTGCTTAGAAAATTTTATGTTTAGCTTTGCCAAAATTAATGGAGTGCTTTTTCTTTCCTAAACAATGACATATCATAGTATGGTTTGCTGATATTTACCCGAATTCATCTTAGATATAATTATTTACATTAATATCTATAGCAATTTTGCAAAGAATAGCCAAATATCTTTGCCCAAAGGGTAAGTGGAATTTTAAATACTTTTTGTGCACAAATAATCCTCAGTGTGCTTTCTGAAATGCTTTGTGTGTGCTTCCTCAATCTTCAAACTCCCTCAGAAATAGAGTGCTCAAAAGTTATTTATGTAAAAAAAATGGTTTAATATTTAGTAAGTTATTACAGAGCAGTTTGCATTTTACTTTCTCACTACGTTAGCATTTAGCATTAAGACAAGAGTGGGTCAAGTTTGGCTTGTGTGGTTGAAAGTTCACTTGAGTAGAGTAATCACAACATGGTCATCCCGGCCCTGCCATAACATCTCTCCTTCAAAGTCGACCAGCCCGTGTTTCCTGGCACGCATGAGAATGCCCACAACTTTATCTGAAATACGGACATATCTGTCAAAGAGATCCCCAAAGGTGACCTGGATCTTGCCGTCCCGTCTGTGGCGAGCCATCGAGCGGATGATGAAACACATGTCCAGGATTTCTCTGTAGATGTGTTCCTCGGCTCTCTTGGCCCGTTCGGCAGTTTTGGTTCCTTCCTTGGGGCGACCGTAGCCTTCGTCTCCTTTGTGCAGGCGGGTAGACATGGCCAACTCATAATCGAACTCATCACTGAAGGGATTGAGCTTCTGGGATTGGATATGTTCATCAGCCCATTGTTGCCATCTCCCTTTCAGATTGCCCACTTGACTGTATTTCCGCTGGGCTTTGCAGTTGAGCTTCTCTGTGAATCTGTTTGCCCTAAGAGAGAGGGTAAAAAAATCAAGATATTCATAATTTAGCAAGGGTTGCTTTCTATTTGTACTTCTTATGCATCTTAATGTAAGTTATAAATTTTTCATCATAAAAGACATGTAAACAATTCAAAAAAATAAGAGATGGAAGAAGGAAAGTCATAGAGGATGCCACCATTGTTCTGAGTTTGAGCTAGGTCCTAGATTATTTTCTCTGTGAGTAACAATAATGTTTTAAGCCCCATAAAATAATATTAAACTCTATTTCAAGGAAGAACTTCCTTATACAAAGGTAAGACAAATATGTGTAGCTCAGACTTGCATGTTGGTAACATTTAGAACTGGAATCATAGCAATGGGTTAAGGGAATCCACTTTATACATCAAAAAATTTGCCCAAAATAAGGTTTTTATCAGCCACATACTTTGTACTATTCACTCGTATAGATTTTTAAATTATTTATTTGAATTGGAGGATAATTACAATATTGTGACGGTTTTTCAACATGAAGCCATAGACATACATGTGGCCCCCTCCCTCCTAGACCCCCTCCCACATCCCTCCCCACCCCCATCCCTCCTCCACCTTTGGGTGCCCTGCGTCATACAGCAAATTCCCATTGGCTCTCTACTTTACATGTGTTGATATATATGTTTCAGTGCTATTCTCTCAAGCAATTCCACCCTCTCCTCCTCCCACTGTTCCCAAAATTCTTTTTATGTCTGTGTCTCCCTTGCTGCTACATTTGCCATGTATAGATTTTTAAATACGTATTTGTAATGAAGCATATCTATGTTCATACCTATAATGTTCCACACATTTTGAAATATCTAGTAGTATAAATAGGAGACACTAGCAAACAATAGTTTTCTTGCCTTGAGAATCCCAGGGATGGGGGAGCCTGGTGGGTCTATGGGTCGCACAGGGTCGGACACGACTGAAGCGAGTTAGCAGCAGCAGCAGCTAACTGTAGTAACATTTATTGAATACTATGTGCTGACATTCTTCTAAACACTTTCTACTAATATTTCCACAACCATCTTATGAGATAGGTACCGTTAATCTCATTTCACAGATGAGGAAATTGAGGGCAGAAGGGTTAGGTAACTTACTTACAGTCAGGAAGTTGTTGATGGAGCTGAGACTCGAACCAAAGTAAAGCCAGCTCCAGAGCCTGTGTGTAACTACTGTGAAATGCTGCCCCAGCCCAGTGGAAGAGGTGGGATTCAGACCCCAAATGTCTGAGGCCAAAGACTGTGCTCTCTCTGCTATGTGATGGTGCCACTCAGCCTGCCAGGACAGTGTGTAATAAGTGGATGAGTTTTGTCTCAAATGTGTGGGTCTGCCTTTGCAGCCTGGGATGCATTTCTTACTAAAACAAAAACCATCATTAGTGAGTGTAGACCTAATTTAAAAACAACAAAGTTTGTCTTTAACAGACTTTCCTGTCATTTCTCTAGCTCCAATCTTACAAGTAAAGCATGAACTCTTGGACTATATAAAAGTCGGAAATCTGTATTCTTCATCCCCACAAGTGACTCACCCATCTTTCTCCCCAACACCAAGTGGCTTCATGTCTGGAAGCTTTGGAATTGGAGATGTAGGGTAGAGCTGAAATTGCTTATGTGGCTACAGTCCATGGGGTCTCAGAGTTGGACATGACTGAGTAAGCACACACACATACACACATGTGAATGGCATGCATGAATTCAATAACGCCTCCCTGAACTCTCATAGTTTGCTGGTCAAAACCCAGGAGCAGGTCAGGTGCGGGTGTTCCTCACCATCCAAACTGATTTCCTAAAATCTGATCAGTCAAATGCAGGAAACTAACAGATATGGGTAGGGAGGCATACTTGTATTATTTTTCAAAGAGGAATGACATCCACTAGATGGCGAACTTTCATTAATTCCCATGCTTTGTGTCCCTAGCTTGCTGCATTCAGTTTCACTGTCATAATAGAATTGAAACCAGGAGCACACTGCCACAGATAACACTATCATACTTTGTAAACATATGGACAAAAGTATATGACTAAGTTAACTGGGAAAAATAGCATCCGAAAACTGTTTACACAATTATTACAACTTAAAAAAATCACGGATGTATGGAAGGGCTTCCCAGGTGGCTCACTGGTAAAGTATCTGCTAGCCATTGCAGGAGCTCCAGGGGACAGGGCTCCATCCCTGGGTGAGGAAGATCTCCTGGAGGAGGAAATGGCAACACACTCTGGTATCCTTGCCTGAGAAATCCCACTGACAGAGGAGCCTGGCAGGCTACAGTCCATGGAGTTGCAAACAGCCGGACACGACTGAGCAGCTAAGCACACACGTATGTATGGACAAGTGCTAGGAACTACACTGCCCTGAAGTGAAATGCATTTTCCTCAGCCCTGCTGGTCCTTGTCTTCATCTGCGTCTCCACAGACTGTCCCTGTTCAGCTGCCCAGAGTGTGGGCGGCTAGATCTCATGATCAAACAAGAGTAAATACCTAGTCCCCTTGGAATGATGGCAATCCATGGCAGACACAGCCTTTGATAACAAGCCCCAGTGTCATCCTGGCATAACCCAAAGCTCATATCAAACGAGGCTGGAACAGCTTGCTGGAGAAGAGACTTGAACATCTCAGAAGAGAGTGAAAAGAACATCATGATTCACTAACTCGTCCTTTTTGTCTCCTGAGCCCCAACTGCGGTACTATCCTGTAGTATAGAACATAATATGTCCTCCCTTTAAGGAACTTCCGGGCATTTTGACATTCCTTCCAACCTTTATGAAAGTATGTATGACACCTACTGTGCACCAGACACACTTTTTTCAAAATTATATTTCTGTGGCTTTGCTGGGTCGTCGTTGTTATGCGAGGGTTTTCTCTAGTTATAGCAAGTGGGGGCTGCTCTCATTGTAGTACGTGGGCCTATTGTGGTGGCATCTCTTGTTGTGGATCACAGGCCCTAGAGTGCACAGGCTTTAGTAGTTATGGAGCACGGGCTCAGTTGCCCCACAGCACGTGAAATCTTCCTGGACCAGGGATCAAACCTGTGTCCCCTGCTTTGACAGGTGGATTCTTAACCACTGGACAACCAGGGAAGTCCCAGACACTCTTTTAAGTACTAACTGAATATTCAGTAATGAAAAAGAACGGTGAATAATCACTAAAAGACATTCATAACAATAAACAGAATAAAACAAATTTGAGCATATGCTACAATTTTAACTATGGAAAATGCATATATGCACCAGGTTGAAGAAATCAAGAGTACATGCACAACTGAAATTATGTTAGAGACAGTTGTTTTCTTTTTTTCAAAATTCTTTCTGCTGGTATTACAGTTGACCCTTGAACAACACAGGTTTGAACTCCATGAGTCCACTTATATGTGGGCATTTTTTCATAGTAAATATAGTACTGGGCTTCCAGGTGGCACTAGTGGTTAAGAACCTGCCTGCCAATCCAGGAGACAAGAAACATAAGTTCCATTTGGGAAGATTCCCTGGAGGGTGGCATGGCAACCCACTCCAGAATTCTTGCCTGGAGAATCCCATGGACAGAGGAGCCCGGCGGAATACAGCACATAGAGTTGCAAAAAATGAAGCAACTGAGCATGCGTGCACACACTGCGGTACTGCAGGAACTGCATCTGCTTCTTCTGGGGAGCGATGTATGATGGGGGTGGGGGGCTCTGGTCCTTCAGGCACTTGGAAATTTGAGTATAACTCTGCAGTTGCTTCCCTAGTGGCTCAGCTGGTAAAGAATCTGCCTGCAGTCGGGAGACCTGGGTTCCATCCCTGGGTTGGGAAGATCCCCTGGAGAAGGGAATGGTTACCCACTCCAGTATTCTGTCCTGGAGAATTCTGTGTATATATATAGTCCATGGGGTCACAAAGAGTCCAGACATGACTGACTTCCACTTTCTACGGTTACACTGTATCCATGTTTCCACATCCATGGATTCAACCAGCACAGGTTGAGCAATACTCTAGGAAGCATTTATAGAAAAAAAAAAATCCACTTATAAGTGGACTCACACAGCTCAAACCCATGTTGTAAGAGTCAACTGTATTGATTTTATAACTTAGAGAAAGCACAGAATTGAAAAATATTCAAATTAGTATCCAGAAATAATTTGCCTAAACTGTATATTATATGGGTCTCATTCTTTGATATATATATTTTCCTTTGAACTAAGAACTTAAATTTCCTGAGTGTTGAAATTCTATGTCATTTGGGATAAGGGTTGGGTTTGGTTAGGTAATAACACTATGAAGAAGAGAAACATCTAAAAAAGCACCTTCTAAATATTAATGTCCATTTGTTATATAGTCAAATGATAATTCCCAATAACGAGAGAAGGAAAGTAAAAGAATTGGTCCTATAAGCAAGAATTAGAAAATAGGATTGCTTAAAAAGTACTAGAAGGAAATATACCGTAATGAGTATTTAATTTTATCTATCTTGTACATGTTTGGTATTACTTTCATATTTTCAATTTTTAAAAGGTCTGAAAGGATCAGGTTTAAAAATAAGGATTAGTAAGTCTCAGACCCTGAGCATATCCTTGATCATTGAATGTAGGAATCAATATACAAGCTTATGCTATTTTTTAAATTTTCAAGTGAAATGTGAATGATAGTTCAGATTGAACTTTAGAAAGATGACCTAGTATAAATTCATAGCAAAGCAATACTGAAAGACTGGCACCACGTTCATATCTTAGGCTAAAACGCTTCTCTGTCAGTAAAGCCAAGAACTTCTGCCACATTTCCAATGTCTCAGGGAAGTTCTAGGGAGAATCTGCTCCTGTGTGCATTCATGTGCTTACTCTTCTTACAGGAAGTATATAGCGAGTTTGGTTAATGGGAGCGGGACATCCACAGGGTCACACTTATCAGAAGCAGGGTGCCTGTGCATTCCCAGCTGTGCTCTTCATTCTGTTATCAGCCAGGTGTGAGAACCAGGCCTGTGCTGCTCTGCTCCTTGCAGACTGGTAACCATCCTGAGTTCATGGAATATCCTTAATAAAGTTTGCACCAAAACATTACACTTTGGGAGTTTTCCAGGGATTCCACAATGGAGGTGATGCTTGGGACTCCATCTGATTCGTTGAGCCTATTCTCTGCTGAGAGATGAGTCTAACACAGTGGTTAAGAACACAAGCTTTAAGAGTAAAGTCATTCTTCCCTGGTGCCTCAGATGGTAGAGACTCTGCATGCAAGGCAGGAGACCTGGGCTCGATCCCTGGGTTGGGAAGAACACAAGCTCTGGCATCACTTCCCAAGGGCATCACTTACTGGCTCTATGATGTGGATACGTTTCTGTGTTCAGTTCCCTTTTCTATAAAACACCCCCTCATGCTCAACCATTTCATTTTTACTGAATAGACCTGGGAGGAGGGTGGATGCATGACTTTTATTTTAATATTGTGCCATTACTGTATGTAATACACTATGTAATACTGCGCCATCACTGTAATGGGGGACAGATAAAAGTTGCTTTGTCTGAAGGACCTGGACAAAACAAGTCACATAGCTACACAGTCAAAAGACTTTTAAAAATAAAGCATATAATGGAACTCATTTTCATAGTAAAGCCCCAGTTAGTAAAATTATTTTGGTAAGGAATATTTCTACTTTTTATCGAACCTGAATTGTTTGTCTCTATTATCCGTAGGACCACCCAGAAAACTTCTTTCTGCTTAAATATCCATGACACATCATGTTCTCCCTATTAGTGGCTATGGGGAAAGAATGGTGCTTAGAATTAAAAATAAGTGAACAAACCCCCCTCATATAGGCCTAGTCATTGATGCCACACATGTCTCCAGCAGTACGTGAGCATCCCATCAGGTAAAAATCCCCATTAGGCTTCCGCGGTAGCTTCCTGGGCATCGCTCGCATTGGCTGACATTCAGAGCTGCTGTTGCTGTGGGCAACATCCCGGTACGCTGTGTGCTCTAAGACTGTGTGCTCTAAGGGAAAGGAACCCAAGAAGCAAGGGAGGGATTTCACTCCCATAGGTAGGTACGTAGGTTTAGTCACTCAGTCATGTCCAACTCCTGTGACCCTATGACTACAGCCAGGCAACTTCCTCCATCCATGGGATTCTCCAGGCAAGAATCCTGGAGTGGTTTGCCATTTCCTCCTCCAGGGGATCTTCCCAGCCCAGGGATGGAACCCAGGTCTCCTGCATTGCAGGCAGAATCTTTACCCACTGAGCCACAAGGGAAGCCCTATTCCCTTCCCCAAACCCTGACAGCCAGTCTCCTAGTATCTTGTAGTGTTGGGATGACCAGGGCTGGCCCCTTGTATTATACAGAGCACAACTCTGTGCCCATCACTTTACATGACTGATACCAAAATAACTATGGATTATCGCAGCTTATTTTTTAGATGAGAATGAAGAAACATTAGGATTTTCCCAGGTAACCAATATTCCAAATCTAATTGTCTCTCATTCAAAGCCTATGTCCTGCTCTAGCGCACAGAGAAGGTGTGTTTTGGGGAACCATGAGAAGAGCCTAGTACGCACATTCCCACTTTCAGGTGAGACAGTTTAGAGTAGTGGTCAGGAAGGTGGGCTCTGGCTCCAGAGTGCCTGGGTTTGAATCCCATGGACAGCACAATCCTATACAAATTCCTTAATATTTCTTTGTCTCGGGTTCACATCTATCCAGTGACGATAACGATTATGCCTACCCTGAGAGAATGTTGTGAGGATTAAATGAACACATGAACAATTCTTAGGTGCCAAAAGAGAGGCCATGTGTCAGAGACTGGTCCCAGCTGTCATTTCCCTACCCTTGGCCAATTCAAAAGACGCTGACAGGAACATCTTCATTGTGCTACCCTCAGTTTTTATTCTGTAGGATTCTATTATTTCATTTTCTAGCATGCAGACCTCCTAAATCCATGAGGCTAAAATTTAGATTATGGTTCCATATGACCTGGTAGAATACTGCTTTCTGATTATGAATTCCTATGTGAATGTAAGTAGAACACAAATCCGGATCTCTGAGTGTATGCTCAATGCACTGAGTGAGAAGTAGCATCATGTCTGGTTTCAAATCGTGACATTTGGAGATGGGCATGTATGTCTCAGGTCGCTAACTTGGTGAGTGAACTTTCCCTCCGAGCTTCAGTGCTCTGATCCCTAAAATGAGATATTACCAACCTTACTGTGAGAGTTCAAAGGACAAAGCAGGTAAAACACCTATGTGTGTGTGTGTGTGTGTGTGTGTTAGTCACTCAGTTGTGTCTGACTCTGTGCAACCCTATGGACTGTAGGCCACCACGTTCCTCTGTCCATGGGATTTTCCAGGCAAGAATACTGGAGTGGGTTGCCATGCCCTCCTCCAGGGGATCTTCCTGACCCAAGGATCAAACCCAAGTCTCCTGCATTGGCAGGCAGATTCTTTACCACTGTGCCACCAGAGAAGCTCTCTGGGAAGCCCGTAATAGTGCTAATTCTTTCAAAACATCTTTTAAGGTCACAAACTGTAAGGCAACTTTTTGTCAAATAAGGTTCCCAATTTTGTTTTTTACTGATTGTTCCATAAGTTGAAAAGCACACCTTCACATATAACTGTTTCCTGAGGGAGTCAGCTTGTAAGCATTTCATCATATCTGAGACTTTCCCCATATTCTGATATCCTGTGATTGTAGAGTGAGAAATCCTGACTTTCTGTTCCGTGGAGGGAGAGTTATTGTCTTGAAATAAAGCATGTGTTTCTTGTTAGAATAAATGTATAAATGTATCAGTCTGAGTCCGTGTGTTGGTGTGTGCATGTATGCATTTAACTCCTTTGGGATTGTGCTTCCCAGGTGGTGCTGGTGGTAAAAATAAAAAAACCCACCTGCCAATGCAGGAGACATAAGAGATTCAGATTCGATCCCTGGGTCAAAAAGATCCCCTGGAGGAGGGCGTGGCAACACACTCCAGTGTTCTTGCCTGGAGAATCCCATGGACAGAGGAGCCTGGTGGGCTACAGTTCATGGGGTCACGAAGAGTCAGACACGACTGAAGCAACATATCACGCATATACAGCACACAAGTATTGTGATATTTTAATTACCTAGCTTTAATAGCATTCTGCCTTTGTTTATAAACTGAAAAAGCTTTCTGAAAGTGAAGAATTGCTAAATAATAAGCTCTCTATGAGGGCTAATAACTTCCATATAGTGAGCTTATGTGCAGGCACTGTGCTGAGTTCTTGGCAGCTTTAATCTCATCTACTTCTCTCAAAACAGCAGAATTTATTGTTGCCATCATTTTACAAAGGAGGAAATGGGTTAAGAAGAAGAACTGGCTATTTGTGTGTGTGTGAGTGTGTGTGAGTATGTGAGATGAGAACATTTAAGTGCTATTCTCTTAGCAACTTTCAAGTGTACCACGGTATCATTATCTATAGCCAGGGCAGAGCTGGGGTTTGAACTTGGGTCTGTCTCACTTCAGAGGTTGCTCTCCAGTCAGACAGCAGCCTCCCACCTGTGTCCAGGTTCACAGAAATCTGTGTTCCATGGGCACCATTTGGGTAGATGCGTCTCTTGATAATATTACATCCACTGATTTGAGACAAGAGAAAGGTCTCTCCCCTCAGTCTACCAGGAAATACTTTTTTCTCTGCAGAAAAAAATAAGCCAATCCTTACTCATTATAGAACTGACTTCAAACAATAACCCCTAGCGGACACCTGTCTCTGGTGGCTTCATCTTTGTTGTGGCTAAACCTCGAGGGTTCAGAACAGAGGGGAGAAACCAAAGAGGGCGAGCCCTTGACCCGGAGGCCCATGACTGAGCCGGGCACTGCCCTCTTCGCCCAGCCCCGGCTGCCAGCCCTGTGGCGAGTCTCCCCCTGCCTCGGGCAGGGCTTGGCTGCTCTCTGGCATCCCTCAGCTGCTCGGGGCGCGGGCAGGCGGGCTGAGGCGCTGAGAGGCGCGTGCACTTACTGGGAGGGCAGCGGGCGTTTGATCCTGGCCACGGCCACCGGCTCTCCGTCCGGCTCCGGCCTCTCGTCCGGCTCGCCGCCGTAGCCGCTGTCCTCTGTGTCCACGCTGTCGCTCCTGCACTTGGGCTCCTCCTGCTCCATCGCTTTCCAGCCTCTGGTCAGCTCGGTCACCAGCCTGGCACACTTCCTCCTCCGCGTTGGGGAGCCGCGGCTGCGGAGGAGTCTGTCCACGTCGCTCTCCAGCTGCCCGGCCTCCGGCGGGTCGCCACCCTGCTCGTACCGGTGGCTGAGGTGGCCCAGGTCCCCTCCTCTCTCGTAAGCCTTGCTGACCACCGTTTTGGTCACCTCTTTCCTCTTGATAGGAGAAACTGTGCTGGCTTCCTCTGAGCCGTGCCCATCCTCTCCACAGCCCTCCGGCTTCGGGGAGGAAGGCTTTGGGGCCCTCTGAGCTTTCCAGCGGGTGGGGGCGTCTATCGCTGGTCCAGAAGCATCGGGTGGGTCCTGGGTGCCCCCTGGCATCCAGCCTGCAGGCTCCTGGGCCTGCCTGATGCTGTTTTCATTGGCCCACTGCTGCCAGCCTCGGGCCAAGGTGATAACCAGGGTGGCCGTGTGCACCTTCCGGAGGGCACTCTTGGCCGGCCCGTCCCCCCTTTCCTTTTCCCCGGGGGCCATGCCACCCTTCTCTGCTGAGAGCCTGGGTACTGGCTAAAATGAGAGTGGACCGGTGGAGGGCCCGGGATTTAAATAGAAGCAGGGTGTGGGGTGGGAAGAGAGTTTGGTGACTGGAAACTATGTTAAGCTCTTCTTGCCAAGATGCGGTGCCTTCCCCCTGACCGTGCGCTTTTTTTAAACCCTGACGGCTCTAGTTTCATCACAGCAGAGGGACATCTCTCCTGGTAAAGGACAGTGATAGGATCCTGCCCTTTCTTCTCCAAGAGCCGGAGTGGGAACTACTAGATCCGATCACGTGCTCAGCCTTAAGTTTTTCTTGACCTTAAAATATGGTCCGACCATTTATAGGAGCATAAAATAGTGTACAACTTGTACTGGGAACATAATAGGCTTATTTCCATTGAAACCTCAGCAGTGCTCGATACAGCTTTAATTAGTCCCATTTTATGGCTGAATACAGTCACGCATAACTTCCTATAGCTAATAATATCTAAGACTGGAACCCAGATGTCTGATGCAAAGCCTGTGCCTCTTTTCATCCTATTCCTCAAAGGCATCCGACTGCCTCTTCCTTTTGTCTTCAACTCTATTTGATGTAGACCTTAGAGGTCATCTCATCCAAGCTCCATTTACCAGATGAGAAAACCCAGGCCCAGATAAGCAGGGAGAAAAGGGCCTAGTATTCTAATTCCAAGTTTGAATTACTTTATAGACAAGTCATATTAATACACAAGACAATAGTCAAAATTTTAGCCCAATTATTTTTTAAATCTTTAAATTGAGACCTATACACACAATGAACTTCAGAGACTGCTATTACAACAAATCTTTTCAAATATTTTGTTAAATAAGACTATTTAAAGACAAAGTAAGTGAATGTTATCAGAAGCAAGCCCCACTCGGCTATTTGATTTTAATAACACAAACTTCCTTGGCATAACTTTAGGTTCATGCAGAAAAAGCCATGCTTTCAGTTCTGAGAACAAAGACTGGAATATAGTTTTGTTTTGTTTTTTAAATAGGACTGGATAGATGGGTCATTTGTATAGAGAAAGAACTATCTAGGATGTGTCCTAAACCAGGTAAAAATGTGCAGGGGTCAGCACTGAGTATTTCTTGAGGTAAGACAAATAGAATTTTTTTCATACCAAAGTTCTATAGATTTTTATACTTTCCTCCAATCTTCACATGCAGCTAAACACACTGAAAATTGCTGTCCAAGAGCATTAAAAAAAGGTAAGAACTGTAATTACTTCTGAAATTGAGACAAATTTATTTTTTAAAAATGTTGTCAGTTTTTCATCCTGTAGGTCATTTACCTCCTAAGATTAAGACAGTTGGGAAGATGACTTAATACTCTATCTAGAAATCTGTCAGATGTTTTCAGAGTTCAACAGCATCTGATAATGTTAACTATGGTCCAACAATTCGGAGACAAAATCCCAGTTGATTAATTAAGAAGAAATTGGATCACATGAAGAGAAAACTATGACACAGATTTCGATCTGAGTCTGAAACTTCTGGCATTCTTTCTTGGAATGTAGAGACACTGCAGGCGGTTTGGTTCCTGTTAGATTCCCTTTACCCACTTGCAACGCCTTGGGAGAGGAATGGGGTTCCTCAGAGACATCCATGCACTCAACCCAGGATCAGGCTGATTTATAACTCTCAAAGGAGCTTTTCTGCTTCCCTGTCCACACCTGTTCCATATGCACTTCTTACAGGGGGAGAATGAAAACAGCAAAATGTTAACAGTCTTTCACGTATTAACGGGCATTGCAGCTGGCTGCCTGGGGCTTACAGCTGTCAGCAGACAGTCTTGGCAAAAACCAGGGAACTCCTAAAAGAATCTAGTCATTTCTTCTGAGATTTTACTTCCACGCCAACTGTGGTCTTTCATTTATGCTTCTTCAGAAGAGACTGTAAAATCCCTTTCCCCCTCATGTCTGCTTTGGGCATTCCTTCCCTACAGAAAGGTCTGTATACTACCTACTAGGTCTTTTATAAGAAATGTTTTATCTTTCTCAACCTAGATCTCAATTCTTGAGTTCAACATTCTTCTGCTTTAAAAGAAGGTATAAAAGAAATGAACATAAAAAAAGACAAAGATATCGTAAACTAAGTAGTTTACATTGTGAGTTTCCTATGAGACCCAAGATTAGAAACTAGGTGAAGATATAGAACCGATTAACAAAGTATTTACCACCTAAGAAATTTGTGGTGTGAAAGTGTTTTATAAAAACTATTATTATTTGATCATATGGGCAATACTAGGGAAAGGAGGGAGTTAATATTTATACACTTCTCTTCATGATATGCTTAGAAATCAGGTAAAGTCAGCTATCATCACCAGCTATATAATCTTACTAAAGAAACTTTCGAAAGCCACATTTGCTCAAAGCTCATATGAAATAATAATTTCATTGATCCTTTCTATATAAATAAATAAGTCCTTTTCTTGTTCAGTTATAGAAAAGTGGGAATGAAAAGACTTTAATGGACATCAACAAAGGGCTTTTGATTTCAACTGAATTTACTTAACTCAGTACTCATGGAAAGAATACAAGGGTGAGGCCTGATGGTGGTTGCTGTGAGGAAGGGTGTGAAACTGATTAAAGCAGGACTACTTTCAAGGTCTTCCTATCTGGCCAAGAGAGAGTGGTGCATATAGCTGCCTTTAACAGTCTGGGGAGAGCTGCATTAGAAATGGGGCTTCCCAGGTGGGCTCAGTGGTAAAGAATCCACCTGCCAGTGTAGGAGATGCAGGTTCAATCTGTGAGTCAGAAGATCCCTTACATAAGGAATTGGCAACGCACTCCAGTATTCTCACCTGAAGAATCCCATGGACAGAGGAGCCTGGTGGGCCATATGTAGTTCAAGGGGTCACAAAGAGTTGGACACAACTGAGCAACTAAACATTAGAAATAAAAAGCTTTATTGAGCACAGGTGAATGATTTTATTGGGAAGACTTCACAGAATTGGTGGTCCTTTATCTGAGCCTTCAAAATAAAACTTTACCAGGGGGAGAAAGGGCACACCAACCCGAAGAAATGCTGTGAACAAAGTTACAAAGTTATGGTGTACCTAGAGACCTTCTCATGGCCCAGCATAAAGACCATAACCCTAAATGCCTGGAGGATCAAACAGGCCATTTAACACACGAGGTAAGCTGAGTTGGAGCACAACTGTGGGTGTGAGGACTCGGGAAACTGATGAGGTAATGTCTCAAGAGAAGTAAGAAATCTGGGATTTTATATGATCTCTCCCAGTTCCTTACACGGTGAAGAATTCCTTACACTGTGATGGTTAATACACACAACTTACACACAATAGTATAAGGTGAACCTATGCAGTTCTTGGACCAGATTCTGTGGGCCCCCAGTTTCTGAACTTTAGAGAATATACAGTGTTTATGGGGTAAGGGCAAGAGGCCAGGGCACATTTGAGAAATAAGTTGGAACTATGTTTTGAAGAACACCTTGCTAAGGAATAAGTATTTTATCAAATGAGACTCATTGCATCATTAAAAAGAAGTAAACCTCAATGTGATATCAAATTTGCATTACCAAATGGTCAAATCAAAAACCAGTGAAGTGGGCTGTGGATTTGAAAAAGACAAGTCTAGGATAGGGAGATAACAACCTAAGATAACCTTATCCTAAGGAGATAATCCCTGCTTAACAGGGGTTATGAAAATAATCTTGGAGGGAACCATAAAGAATGGTTCTGAGAGAAAGATCTGAAAGAAGGTTCAGGAGCCAGTGAGGGTCAGAGCAGACTCACTAGTTGCCATGGGTGATGGATGTTGGGGAATGATTTAGAGGTTTTAGTTTGAGTGACAGGTGTGAGGAGGTGACATTAGCTGGGAAAGGGCTGGAGAAGAGGAGGATTTGTGGTGAGAAGGAGTTTCCCTTTGGAGTTGCAGAAGCGCTGGGGCGTTTACGTGGAGACGTGGAGCAATGAGGGGAACCAAGGACGTGAACCCTGTGGTTGGGCAGAACCAGGTGAAAACCCAGACTGCAGGTTAGCAAGATTTTTCCAAGATTCAGTTTCTTCATGAGTATCAGAGACTCTCGCTCACGGAGTCAGCGTGAGAATTAAGAGTAACACACGTGAGGCACTGAACACCATGCCTGGCACGTGGAAGCTGGATAAGCAGCTATTGTTATTGTCACCTTGAGGTCGAGCCATGGAGTTACAGAATTAAAACTCCTTAGACAATTCTGTGTGACCCAGCACAGGACTGATACCGAGCCTTCCGGTGGGAGGGTCAAGAGGGGTGACTGGTAGGAACTGGAGGCTGCAAAGGGAGTGCTTATTTATAGTGTTTTATTTTAAGGTAATTTATAGTGAGGCCTTTAAGGCAGTGTCTGAAAGGTTCCCCCCAGCCTGGTCAGGGGTCAGATGAGGTCTCAGTTACTTGGTAGTAATTACCAAAGAGTTGTGCACAGGTGCCTTCCTGGAAACTCCTGGAATATGGAGCGCAATGGTTTCTAATCACTGAGGATCACATTAGGGTCTTAAGCACATTAGGATGACTGTGAAGCTTTGGAAACTAGAGCAAAGCCAGAATGGCTACACCCGGGAGCCCAAAGGGCAAAGGGAACCCTCATGATGGCTTTGAAGACAGGAGGAGGCAGCCACTGCTGAGAAGAGAGCTAGTAAGGTACCGGCGTTCTGGGAAAAGGATTGCAATAAATGGAAAACTAGGAAGCAGATGAGACTGTCAAGGAGAACTTAACTGATATCATAACCAGAAAAATTAACCAACTTCCAGAAGCAGAAAGGAATCTGCTTAAAATGGAACAGCATATATTGGACTGCTCTCTGCAGCCCAATAGCAGCTAGTCTTTTTCAATGTATCTTACATGAGGCTCCTGTAGCTGCTGCCTCACAAATGGCAGTGATCCCACTTTTGATGGCGTGTGTATCTTACAAAGTTTTGTAAATTTACCTTTGAATACAGGTGATTTGCATTGTGAAACTTGTGCCATAACATGAGGCAGATGGGGTGGTCTTGTTTTTGGTGGCCTCTACCCTGTTTTCTTGGCTAACCCTGTGATGAATGGTGGCCTAACAGCCAGGTGTAACTCAGCCTGGGCTACCCAAGAAAGGAAACATCTTAAATGATTGGATGAGGATTTCTAAGCCTATCTTTAGAGAGATGGTATTTCCCATTTGGCTCCAGCCTAGGTTTGCAGCATACTTTGGGTTGAGACAATATATACTACTGATAAAGGCTCTTTGGTTACATGAACCTGTCCTAGAAATTCAGTGACTGTTGAGCAAATCTGTACACAAAGATAAAATTGTGGGAGTCGGGGTGGGGGGGACTAGCACCGAGCTGTCTCTGGAGACAGGCCTTGCTTGGGTAGGGAACCTAACCCACCACCAGGGCTGACAACCCTGCTTCTAGCTTCTAGAGGCTTTGGGGGCCAGTAGACACTCCACGTGCAGGTCTCAAGGGTGTGGTGACCAGTAGCCCATGTATGGGTCCAGGCAGATTGGATCTCCATTCAGGATCTGTGTACCAGGAAAGTTGACTTCTCTGAGACTCAAATGCCTTGTCTGAAAGTGGCAAAAACATGACTTTTCCCCAGCACTTTTTGTGTGTTCATATGAGATTGTTTGTGAAGCAATTAGCACAGTGCCCAATACACTGCATCAGAACATCATGCGGAAGTGGTTCACAATGTCCTTTGCACTCTTACTGAGGCTAATGAGGCCACCTTCTAAATAAATGATCTTGATTCACAGTCAACACATCAAACCTAGTATGTACTAATAATACTGCATAAGCTTTTACATCATAAACAATACATACACTGCCAGAGAAAACTTTAGAGAACACGTCACCGAAACCGTGATCAAACTACAGCCACACTGGTTTAGTTTAGGAAACAAACACACAGATGCTTATGATATTAAATCTAAACGGTGGTGTCTTAGAAACTGGCCTCGTAATTATGACTAAATTCACTCTTCTTTGAATAATAGTTGTTGAGTTTTCACTATGTTATTAACACCAACTTGGTTCAACTCATGTTTAATCTATTAACTCCAAACTGCACAATTTAGAAGTGTATCTCATTAAATTGAATGACACCCTGAACTGATAATACCCATTAAAGTATAATGTTTCTAATTTCTCTGATCTTTCAGTAGTATAGAGTCAACCTACAGTTCAGTGAAAGTAAAGTGAAATCAACAGCTGGTTTGGTCTGACCATCACCCACTTAATTACTGCGATATCTCCTCAATATATTTCACTCCTCATTTTGCTCTATGCAAATCCATCTGCACACATCTCCGTTGTTTACCATAAAACTCAATTCATGTCTCACTCAGCTGATCAAAACACTCTAACCACTTCCCAATACCATCCAGGAAAAGTTAAAAAGGTCTTAGCCTCATAGTCAAAGCTTGCTATCATTTGCCTTCACTTTTTACTCCTTTCCTTTATAGTTTGGGTGAATCTGGAATTGCAACTGCAAAAGCCTTTTTCTTCCTGTTTTGGAAGCTATATGATTGAACAAGAGTGCTTATAGAGGAGAAGTTTTGTCTGTGCTGAGACAGTTCGTTTAATTTTTGCTGTTCCTACCTGTATAAATCTTCTTTGTCCTGGACTTGGTGTGAGAATTAGTAATGTATACCGAAGTCTTTCATAAACTGCAAAGGGTGATAGGAGACGAATCACCATGCTCAGCTGTTTCTTTCTTTCTTCCCCACTGCACGCATGCAAGCGTGCTGTATTGCTTCAGTCGTGTCTGACTCTGTGTGACCCGATGGATGGCAGCCCACTAGGCTCCTCTGTCCATGGTAGGGGGACACAGGCAAGAATACTGGAGTGGATTGCCGTGGCTTCCTCCAGGATATCTTCCTGACCCAGGGATTGAACCTGTCTCTCTTACCTCTAACCTGCATTGGCAGATGGGCTAGCACCATGAGGGAAGGCTTTCTTCACCACTGGATAAGATAGTACTATGCCCATCTCTGGGTGTATTACAGCTCTGCACCAGTCATTGTTTTTAAAGATGCACAGGTGATTCCTCGTGTGATTTAACATCTTAATGTGATCCTTAGGGATAGGGATTGTAACCACTGAGCTCTGAGTGCCACTGGTGCCGCCTGTCTTCCTTACTACATGATGTCTTGTGCGCCCATGTAGTCACTAAGCACCACATGTGTGCTATGGAGGGGATGGGTGTCAAGAGATGAATCTGACTGGTATCTGCCCTAATGAGCCTCACAGTAGGACATGGAGAAAGTGAGCAATTGGGTGTTATCATTATGATATATGGGTTATGATAGCAGTGTATCTGAGGTCATAGTAATATCTTTGGGATTAGGGAAGGCCTTAAAAAGAAGGTGCTACTTGAGCTGAGCATGATGAGTCATTGTCCAGTGGAAGGAGCTGGGCAAGAGTAAACCCCAGAGAGAAGCTTAAAGATTCAAGGTACGGGGGAGGAAATAGCATGTCTTACTGAAGTGAAACCTGAGTTTCCCTACAAACTACAGACTGATGGGGTCGCCTTTCTTTTAAGAACCAAAGAAAATGATATACATCCCCCTCCACTCAATGTAGACAGAAAGAGTCTAGTGGCCTATCTTAGAAATCTTTTCAAATAAGTGTGTGCATGGATGTATCCAGAATGTGACCGCTTCTCACCATCTTTACTGACATTAGCCTCCCCACCTTCACTCACCTAGTAGCTTTCAAGCAACCATCGACTCTTCTGTGAATCATTGCATTGTCTCCTTAACTGGTCTCCCTGCTTTCACTCTTATCCAGTCCATTCCCAACATTAGTCAGATCCTTTAAAAACCTAAGTCAGATTATATCACTTTGCTGAAAATTTTTCTATGTTTTTTTTTGCTTCAAAGCAAAAGTCAAAATCCTCACAATGGTCTGCAGGGTCTTACCACGCTCTCCCCTTGTTAGGCCCCCAACTCTTCCCCTCTGACTCTCCTCCACCCATTCTTCACCCTGCCTTGGCTACTCTGATTTCCAAACTGTCACCTGCCCCCAGACATGGGCGCTTGCTCCCTTTGTCTTTTTTAAAAATACTTACCTATATTTGGTATTTGGCTGTACTGCATCGCGTTGTCTTAGTTGTGGCGCGTGGGATCTTGGCTGCAGTGTGTGAACTCTTAGCTGCAGCATGCGGGATCCAGTTCCCTGACTAGTGAGTGAACCTGGGCCCCCTGCTTTGGGAGCACAGCGTCTTAGCCGCTGGACCACCAGGAAGTCCCTAGTTCCCTTGGTCTTCACCTCCTTATTCCCCGCCCTTGGTGCCATTGCCTCCGTATATTCAAGCGGCATAATAAAGTCTCTCTAAACAAAAGGGGTTCTCCTCTTAAGAGCACTGCTACCTCCTGCTGCAGTGGAAACCGAGAAGGAAGTACAGTGGCGTTTGTAGCTGGAGAGATAAGTAGGATCAGATTGTGGAGGAACTTGAAAGCCTTGATAAGAAATGTAGATTTTATCCAAATGTTGTAAAGCTTTACCTTAAAGAATGGCATGATCAGGATTGCATTTTAATACATTCACTTTGTCAGTGGTATGAAGAATAGGGGCTTCCCTGGTAGCTCAGCTGGCAAAGAATCCACCTGCAATGCAGGGGACCTCTGTTCGACTCCTGGGCGGGGAAGATGCCCTGGAGAAGGGATAGGCTACCCACTCCAGTATTTTGGGGCTTTCCTGGTGCTCAGTCGGTAAAGAATCCACCTGCAATGTGGGAGACCTGGGTCTGATCCCTAGGTTGGGAAGATCCCCTGCAGGAGGGCATGGCAACCTACTCCAGTATTCTTGCCTGGAGAATCCGCATGGACAGAGGAGCAGGGAGGGCTAAGGTTCACGGGGTCACAAAGAGTTAGAACCAGCTAAGCACAGCACACATGGAGAGTAGATTCAAGGATGGTGTGTGGGCCCGAGAAGAGGCTGAGATCATGTTTATTCTTTTATCCTGAGGAAACCCCCGCCAAGGGCAGGATATTTGGGGGTCTCTATAGGCTCTCTGGAGAAGCAAATGGCCACCCATCTTTCCTTGCCTGGAAAATCCCATGGAAGGAGGAGCCTGGAGGGCTGCAGTCCATGGTATTGCAAAGAGTTGGGCACGACTGAGCGACTAACACACACAGGCTCTCTGGTCTTGCCCGCATTCCCTTTAGACTTTTCTAATGCAGAAACTGAAAGTGAATTCGCTCAGTCCTGTCCGACTCTTTGCGACCCCATGGACTGTAGCCTACCAGGCTCCTGCATCCATAGGATTCTCCAGGCAAGAATACTGGAGTGGGTTGTCATTTCCTTCTACAGGGGATCTTCCCGACCCAGGGATCAAACCCGGGTCTTCGGCATTGGAGGCAAACGCTTTAACCTCTGAGTCAGGAGGGAAGCTTCTAATGCAGAAGTCCCAATCAATTAGTTGCATTAACTAGTTGAAAGTAAGGCAGACTCAGATTATTTCCACGCTCCTGCAGGGAGAGTGAAGGGGCGGCCCCACCCACCAAGTCTGGTCACTAGTAAGTGTCCCTCCCGTCCTCCTCCCAAACCGAAAAAATTAATTGCAGGTGCTGACTGAGCCGAATTCTAGCCAATGGACGGCTGTTCCTGCTTTCCGCCATCACCACCCACCCAGGAATGTGATTCCTGAATCTGGACTAGGGATTTCTGGTTCCAGGCTAACTGCATGGGTGCTGGGCAGAGGAATGCAGAAGTCTAGGTAAGAGTTGATGAAAACCTACTTTTAGATGGTAGTGGTAAGGTAAGAAAGGAGGGCATAAGTACTGCAGGTGAAAGTAATAGAGCTGATCACAATGAGATGTTAGATGCAAAGGAAATGAAGGCATCTGGGATGGGCATAGCCTTTTTGGCTTGGGTTTGTAGGTAGATGGTGGTTTGATCCCCAAAGAATAAAAATACTAAGGAATACTAAGCTTAGGGATTGGGCAGATATTAAGTTTTGGACATGTTGGAGATAACTTGGAGATACCTTGGGGGACATTCAGGGATGGGAGCTCAGGAGAAAGGTCTGGGCTCTTTTATATTTAGATCAGGGGATCATTTTAGATCAAGGAGACTAAGGGGATCATTTTAGATCAAGGAGACTAAGGTCGTGCCAAGTCACAGAGCCAACAGAGTTAACAACGGGATCAGAGTCAAGCACACCGACTCCAGAATCAGGGCTTTGAATAGCTGTGCTCTGACGCAGATTCCTTTCCTCCTCCTTGCTGTCTACCCCCACCTTCAAGGACAGGACTTCTGAAGCTTGTGACATCACTCTCTAAACAAGCGTCTTAAGATCTAAATATAGAGCTTCTTAGCCCTGGCTTTCTATCTGATCCTGTAAAGCTTTCCTTTCAGTCATGCCGAGTGTCATGATGTGACCCGATAGAGGTGCTAACTGACTCGATCCTGGCAATAATTTTGCAATGCGTGTGCATCCCATCAACACATTGTGTACCTTTACGCTTATACTTCCCTGTATGTCAATTGTATCTCAGGAAAGCTGGGGATAAGGTATCTTGAAATTGTCCTTACTCCTTATTTTAAGAACTTCTGTTTACTTCTCGATCCATTCAACTCAATTCTGATTTCTGCCCACAAATTCAGTTTAGTCAAGGCATGGATGCCTTCCTCATTGTCAAACCCAGGGGGTATTAAAAAAAATTTTTTTTAAATTTTTGGTTGCACTGGGTCTTCCTTGCTGCTTTAGGGCTCTCTCTAGTTGAGGTGAGCAGGGCCTACTCCTCATTGAGGTGCACAGGCTTCTCATTGCAGTGGCTTCTCTTGCTGAGAAGCTCAGGTTCTAGGCATGCTGGCTTCTGTAGTTGCAGTTCGTGGGCTTTGGAGTGAAGGGCAGTAGTCTCAGCGGTACGTGGGCTTAGTTTCTCCATGGTGTGTGGAATCTTCCTGGACCAGGGATCAAATGTGTGTCCCCTCCACTGGCAGGTGGATTCTTATCCACTGTACCAGCAGGGAAGTCCTCAAAGGACATTTTCTGTGTTCACTTACTTAAACTTTCTCTAGCATCCTCTCCTGTGTGTGTATGTGTGTGTGTGCATGTGTGTGTGAATATATGTATGTGTTGAGGGTAAGAGGGTCATGACAGAAAGTTTGGAAAACCAAGAAAGAATAACTACTCCTAATTATATCACACTCAAACACCTTATTCATAGGCCAGCATGAATGTAACATACAGAATTAAAATATACTCCAAATCCTGAAAATTTCGTTGTGCTAAAAGTATTCCTTTCAGTTCAAGGCTGTCATTTTTTGAGGAAAAAAAAAAAAGCTGAAATAGCCCAATTTACGTGGCTTTCTACACCACGTTTACCCTTTTGTCCTAGAAATCATCTAAAAGCAACAGGTAATTTTTTTTTTTTAAGCCTCTCAGATTCTATCTTCCATCAAGTAGGACACAGATAATCTGCAGACAATTCACTGGAAAAGACCCTGATACTGGAAAAGATTGAGGGCAGAAGGAGAAGAGGGCATCA
Source organism: Ovis aries (assembly GCF_016772045.2). Classification (NCBI taxonomy): domain Eukaryota; kingdom Metazoa; phylum Chordata; class Mammalia; order Artiodactyla; family Bovidae; genus Ovis; species Ovis aries. Next base: position 70,774,440 of record NC_056062.1, on the reverse strand, counting down.
GAGGATGAGATGGCTGGATGGCATCGCTGATGCAATGAACATGAACTTGGGCAAACTCCAGGAGATGGTGAGGGACAGGGAGGCCTGGCGTGCTGCAGTCCATGCGGTTGCAAAGAGTCAGACACAAGTGGATGACTGAAGAAGAACAATAATCTGCAGACCCTGACATATGTGAAATGACTGCTAAAACTAACTGAGATTGGTTAGAATCTATCTAGCATAAAGTCCAGAGGTATACTGAGATGGCCTGGCAATGGTGGTTTGCAGAAGGAATTTGCAAAAACACTTTTTTTTTTGGAGGGAAGAGCTTTGTCATGTAGTCAAAAAGCTGCATGGCTGTTTGCTGCAGTAAGTGTAGAAATCTGGTGTCAGGGCTGGCAAGCAAAATGCTTCTAAACTTTGACTTTGAAAAGCAGGTAATTGAAATAGGAAGAAGCAGTTAAGGTACACAAAGAACGCAATGGAGGCATCGTATTTGCAGGAAGCAGTCAGGTTTCTGTAGAAGCAACAGGAGGTTCTCTGGATTGAAACACCTGCAAGATGCTCTGATGCACCCTCTTTCCTCACAGGAACTTCCTTAAATGCCTACTCCAGAGAAGTTCAACCCACTTGAAGGATGTAAGATGGTACGATAGTAGCCCAGAGACACTTTAAGAAAAATCCGTGAAAAAGAATAAAGTTACCAACAAAGAACACTCACCAGAAAAAAGCTGCCACAGAGCAGGGGAAAAATGTGAACCTTCAGCCAAAAATTTAAAGACAAAGAAACATCACCTCTATGAATAAGAAGGGAGCAGCAGATATAATAATTCCAGGGCGAGATGGCAAGACACCTGTCAAAGACAAAAAAAAATTACAGAAAAAATGCTAGAGGTAGAGAAATGGAAACAGAACAGATGAATCTGGTATTATTCTCAAAGACTATGAATGAATAGTTGGAGAACATGAAAAGAACACGCATGGTAGTCACTCGGTAAATATTTGGTCAGTGAATGAATGGGTGATGGGGGAAGGAGATGTTACTGCATTCTTTTGTATATCTTTAATAAAGGATTTATTTTTTTAAATAAAAATGAAACAAAAGAGTGAATGATAGAAGGGCCTCTGATTTTTTTCTAATTTAAAATGTATAGGAATCTATCTCCATCTCCCTGACAGTGTTGTGATTAGATGAGGACTGAAAAGACGCTTACTCCTTGAAAGAAAAGTTATGACCAACCTAAATAGTATATTCAAGAGCAGAGACATTACTTTGCCGACTAAGGTCCGTCTAGTCAAGGCTATGGTTTTTCCTGTGGTCATGTATGGATGTGAGAGTTGGACTGTGAAGAAGGCTGAGCACCGAAGAATTGATGCGTTTGAACTGTGGTGTTGGAGAAGACTCTTGAGGGTCCCTTGGACTGCAAGGAGATCCAACCAGTCCATTCCGAAGGAGATCAGCCCTGGGATTTCTTTGGAAGGAATGATGCTAAAGCTGAAGCTCCAGTACTTTGGCCACCTCATGCAAAGAGTTGACTCATTGGAAAAGACTCTGATGCTGGGAGGGATTGGGGGCAGGAGGAGAAGGGGACGACCCAGGATGAGATGGCTGGATGGCATCACGGACTCGATGGACGTGAGTCTGAGTGAACTCTGGGAGATGGTGATGGACAGGGAGGCCTGGCGTGCTGCAATTCATGGGGTCGCAAAGAGTCAGACACGACTGAGCGACTGAACTGAACTGAAAACCTGTAGTTTTCATGGAGTCTTCTCTCAGCCATGTGTGCTCAGTGTGTTTGACTCTTTGTGACCTCATATACTGTAGCCCACCAGGCTCCTCTGTCCATTGGATTTTCCAGGCAAGAATACTAGAGTGGGCTGCCATTTTTTCCTCCAGGGATCTTCCCAACCCAGGGCTGGAACCTGTGTCCCCTGCATCTCTTGTTCTGGCAGACAGATTCTTTACCACTCTGAGCCATCTGGGAAGAGCTTCCTCTGTATCTCCCCAAATGAGGACAGCGTTCCTGATCCTTTTTCTCAATCTCAAAAAAGAGCCACCTGGGTGATTTCAATCTGATTTGCCCTTTGGAAGGGGCTGACTTGCCACAGTCTCCTCTGTCTGCCCTCAAATGATGCCAGGCTTGGAGACGCTGCTGGCTCCCACTTGCCACACTTTCAGCTGTTTCCATGGGCCAACTCAACAAATACTCACTGAGCTACAGGTGAGTATCATGAATGTAAGAGATACAAAGGGAAGCAAGGTGGTGTCTCTTATAATCTAGTCATGATAATTATAGGGGCCTCCAATGGCACCCCACTCCAGTACTCTTGCCTGGAAAATCCCATGGATGGAGGAGCCTGGTGGGCTGCAGTCCATGGGGTCACTAAGAGTCGGACACGACTGAGTGACTTCCCTTTCACTTTTCACTCTCATGCATTGGAGAAGGAAATGGCAGCCCACTCCAGTGTTCTTGCCTGGAGAATCCCAGGGACGGGGCAGCCTGGTGGGCTGCCGTCTATGGGGTCGCACAGAGTCGAACACGACTGAAGTGACTTAGCAGCAAAAGTGTTAACCTAAGGATTTTTGTCCAATTCTGTATTATTTTGCTAGAGCTGCTGTCATAAATTGCCATAAACCTGGTGATTTAAAACAGAAACTCACTATCTCACAATTCTGGTGTCCAGAGTCAGAAGTCAAGATGCTGGCCTGGCTGTGCTCCCTCTGAAGGTTGCAGAAGAGGACCCTTCCTCGCCTCTTCTGCCTCCGGGCTGCTCCGAGCTCCCCGGGCTTGTGGCGTCACCCCTCTGGTCTCTGCCTCTGTCTGCATGGTCCTCTTCTTTGTGTGCATGTCTTTTCCTCTTCTTTCTGTGTCGGATCACCTTCTGCCTTTCTCTTTTATAAGGAGACTTGTTGTTGGATTTATGTCCTACCCAGATGACCCAAGTGACGCAGTGGTGAAGAATCCATCTGCCAGTGCAGGAGACACCAGAGACATGGATTTGATCCCTGATCAGGAAGATTCCCCTGGGGTAGGAAATGGCAACCCACTCCAGTATTCTTGCCTGGAGAACCCATGGACAGAGGAGCCTGATGGGCTACAGTCCGTAGGATCACAAAAGATTGGATGCAATTGAGCGTGTGTGTGCCTGTGCACTTATGGTCCAAGATGATCCCAAGTTCCTCAAAATTCATTACGTCTGCAAAGACCCCTCTTCTGAATAACGTTATATTCACAGATTCCAGGGGTTAGGATGTTTACATCTCTTCTGGATGGCCACCATTCAATCCACCACTGTCTTTTTGCAGAGTGTTTTCCCATCTTCCTTCAGCATCCTGTTGTCTTTTAGTCCTTTCTGTGTTATATAGGCTGACTTTGCATTAGATGAAACCCCAGTTACCAGCTACCTGTATGACCTTTGGTCATGTTACTAACTTCTACTGGAATTCTCTATCCAAACAGGAAGTGTAAATATGCTTTTGACAGGATTGTTATAAAGAGTAAATGGGGCATGGATGGTAAAGCTATTAGCCTGGCTCAGTAAATACAGAAAGAGATGATTTCCCTGTGGTTAGCATCTGTGACAGGAAGGGCTGGGAGGACATCAGCTTTTCAGTGTGTCGTTTTACAAGGAGGCATTGCTCTCTCCTTTATCGCTTTCTGAATTCTCCCAGTGCCCAGGGGAAGTGCTGCAGACTTGCTCCAAAGTCAAGACATGAGCTTTGCTTGCAAAGTCTTGCATTGAGCTGGCAACTCACTATTTTAAGTTTTAGGACACTGGCAGGAGGTCTGAGCTATGTTAATTTCAGAACACTCTGACAGGTTTATCTTCAGATTTCTTTCTTCTTTTTGTTTAAATAGAGATCGGAGCCTACTCAAAGAGGCAAGGCAGCTGTGCAGGGAAGTATCTTGTTTAACATCTGTCATTTAACACCACTTGTATCCCATAGGAGGAAGGAGAGGCTGCCAGAGAGCTAAATTTAAGTTGCAGGGGTCTAAGCAGCATTTGAAGAAGAAGAGAGATAACAGCTTCCTGTCGGGGAGAGACGACCAAAAAAGAAACTTTAATTTAGCCTTTCTTATGCTTCTGGTGAGAATAATTTACCTCCTCTAAAGTCCAGGGAACATTATTTGTAGTTAGTTAAGATGTTTTAAATCCTTGTACGTCTTTTCTTCAAAGTAAGTAACTTTCCTTTTAAAACACCAAGGAGTGTTGAACAACTGTGTGTCTGAACTCTATATTGCTTCTTGTGTTAGGTTTATTCACCTGAGATAATCTCTTGGTTGCAACTCACAGAAACATGTATGTTATCTTCATTTTATAGACAGGTAGGTAGAGCTCTGGAGGAAATGATTGTCCTCGTTGAGGAAATACGTGGCGCTACAATTGAAATCCAGCATCTTGATTCAAGTCCCAATACTCAAAACATCATAAACTGTTTGCTAAGTGGCTCAAGACAGGTTCAGGCAGAACACTGTTGTTCAATTCCTAAGTTATCTCCTGCTCTTTGCAACCCCATGGACTACAGCACACCAGGCTTTCCTGTCCACTATCTCCCAGAGTTTCCTCCAACTCATGTACATTGAGTTGGTGATACCATCCAACCATATCATGCTCTATCACCCCTTTCACCTCCTGCCTTCAATCTTTCCCAGCATCAGGGTCTTTTCTAATGAATCAGCTCTTCGCATCAGGTGGCCACAGTATTGGAGTTTCAGCTTCAGCATCAATCCTTCCAATGCACATTCAGGACTGATTTCCTTTAAGATTGACTGGTTGGATCTCCTTGCTATCCAAGGGGCTCTCAAGAGTCTTCTCCAGCACCACGGTTTGAAGATGGACTGTATTAAGCAGACATTTCCCAGCACACATCTCAGCACTTGCTGCTTTATTCTGCCTTTCCTAACCTACCAATCAGTAAATAGTCTAGACCCTTTCTGAAACGTTGTTTTGGGACTTGCAAAATGTTACTTAGATTATACACCATCTCTTGCAGGTATAAACAATGCAGAAGCAATAGCAGGTCTCTGAGCCTTTGAGTGGCAGCCTGTCATGACAATCAAATTAGAATGGGAGACAAATTACACCCTTTCTTCTGACACAGTTTTTAAAACCACCATGTGAAACTTCACGTGCACTGTAATTTCCAAGCACTTGCTTTCTGAGTATACTTGTCATTCTCTGTCAATGCCTGTGTTACCTTCTTATTGGAATGACCTTGTATATTGTATTTAAAATACTATTCAGATATTTTTAATTATAATGGCCTTTCAGGAGACTTGTATCTGGCAGCCTCCTATTATATTGTTCTTTGTTTTGAAGCTCAATATGCATTCAGGGCTTTTTTTTTTTTTGTCCTACTTTACCAAAGCCACTCACAGTTGGTTCTTGGCAAATACCACAGATGGGGTCAGGCTGTAATTGAACTTTCATAAATCATCCTCCACCACATGCAACCAAATTCCTGCAACCTTTTCTTCCCTCAGAGACATTTTTAAGCCACTGAGGGATGAGATAAAGAAACAGGTTTATCTCCCTTGGTACATGTTTTACTTTTCATTCCTTTATCAACTAACAGTTTGGGTTTTGTGACTAATGCAAATAAGCTGTTTTCAAGTCAGCTGCTGAGGAAATAGAATGAGTTGTGAAAACTGTATGTGTCCTCAGATATTCATGATAGTAAAGTAGAGGATATACAGGATCTATACATATATATTTGTTACTCAACTTACTGCGCAAGTCTTGATGTTTACAAGTCATGTCTCAATTAGAAGACAGGTATCTGCATACATGGGGCTTCCCTGGTGGCTCAGTGGTAAAGAATCTGCCTGCCAATGCAGGAGATGCAGGATCTTCCTGGGTCAGGAAGATCCCCTGGAGAAGGAGATGGCAACCCACTCCAGTATTTTTGCCTGGAGAACCCATGGACAGAGGAGCCTGGTGGGCTGTGGTCCATGGGGGTTGCAAAGGGTCAGATACGACTTAGCAACTAAACAACAGCAACAAGTTTGCATACATATAAATGCTTATTTATGTTCTTGTATTAGATGTCCCTGGATTTGTAATATACTCTAATCAACCCTAAGATGCCAACATCATTATTTTTTCTTATTGTGGTAAAAAATATGAGAAAAATATATTTTTTTACCCAATCAAGAATATTTGATTTATTGATGGTGAAAAAGAGGGAACATAAACTTCCCTTTAGAACAGAGGTCCCTGACCTCTGGAATCTAATGCCTGATGATATGAGGTGGAGCTGAGTTAATAATAAGAGAAATAAAGTGTACAATAAATGTAAGGGACTTGAAACATCTTCAAACCATCCCCCAACCCCAGTGGAAAATTGTCTTTCATTAAACCTGTTTCTGGTGCCAAAAAGGTTGGGAATCACTACTTTAGAACATTATTAGGTGCTGAAAATATCTAACATCAACACAATGCACTAATGATGATGACTATGACTGTCAATAAGGCCGAGCACCGAAGAATTGATGCTTTTGAACTGTGGTGTCAGAGAAGACTGTTGAGAGTCCCTTGGACTGCAAGGAGATCCAACCAGTCCATTCTGAAGGAGATCAACCGTGGGATTTCTTTGGAAGGAATGATGCTAAAGCTGAAGCTCCAGTACTTTGGCCACCTCATGCAAAGAGTTGACTCATTGGAAAAAACTCTGATGCTGGTAGGGGTTGGGGGCAGGAGGAGAAGGGGACGACCCAGGATGAGATGGCTGGATGGCATCACTAACTCGATGGATGTGAATCTGAGTGAACTCCGGGAGATGGTGATGGACAGGGAGGCCTGGCGTGCTGCAATTCATGGGGTTTCAAAGAGTCAGACATGACTGAGTGACTGAACTGAACTGATACTTATACCTTCTTTTACACCTGAACCTAGCTAAAATAGTATGTATGCTTTTTTAATGACCACATTAGGAAGGTTACAGGACAAATATTCTTTAAGACTATTTCAAAGACAAACAATGCTGGAGGGAAGTGAGGAGATTTTTGGTGACAGATCTTCCTCTGGAAAGTTTTCAAAATCACTGTGTTTTCAACTGTCTTACACACTAAAGCTAAGACAGTGAGAATAATCACACAATTGCATAAGAAATACAGCAGAGATACAAAATCTGGACCATATCATGTCTTTGGTATATCTTGTAATGAATAATTTGGAGCAGCCTAGGCTATAAGGAGAAATAATATGATGCAGGTGTACACAGACACAACTAATACAGTTGCTAGAATGTTGAAATACTCATGTAAATAGCAGCTGTGCTCTGACCCAGGCACCTCTTGACACTGACCTCCCCCACCACACACCATCCAGCAGCCAAGGGTTAAGACTGTCAATACTCAGGTTTAATTCAGTGCTCAGGCTGTCTGACATTGTACAGGAGGCAGGAATCAAGACCATCCCCAAGGAAAAGAAATGCAAAAAGGCAAAATGGTTGTCTGAGAAGGCCTTACAAATAGCTGTGAAAAGAGAAGGGAAAGATAAAGGAGAAAAGGAAAGATACACCCATCTGAATGCAGAGTTCCAAAGAATAGCAAGGAGACATAAGAAAGCCTTCTTCGGTGATCAATACAAAGGAATAGAGGAAAACAATAGAATGGGAAAGACTAGAGATCTCTTCAAGAAAATTAGAGATACCAAGGGAACATTTCATGCAAAACTAGGCTCAGTAAAGGACAGAAATGGTATGGACCTAACAGAAGCAGAAGATATTAAGAAGAAGTGGCAAGAATACACAGAAGAACTGTACAAAAAAGAGCTTCATGACCCAGATAACCACGATGGTGTGATCACTCATATAGAGCCAGACATCCTGGAATGTGAAATCAAGTGGGCCTTAGGAAGCATCACTATGAACAAAGCTAGTGGAGGTGATGGAATTCCAGTTGAGCTATTTCAAATCCTGAAAGATGATGCTGTGAAAGTGCTACACTCAATATGCCAACAAATTTGGAAAACTCAGCAGTGGCCACAGGACTGGAAAGGGGCATTTTTCGTTCCAATCCCAAAGAAAGGCAATGCCAAAGAATGCTCAAACTACTGCACAATTGCACTCATCTCACACACTAGTAAAGTAATGCTCAAAATGCTCCAAGCCAGGCTTTAGCAATACATGAACCGTGAACTTCCAGATATTAAGCTGGATTTAGAAAAGGCAGAGGAACCAGACATCAAATTGCCAATATCTGTTGGATCATTGAAAAAGCGAGAGAGTTCCAGAAAAACATCTATTTCTGCTTTATTGACTATGCCAAAGCCTTTTGCTGTGTGGATCACAAGAAACTGGAAATTCTTAAAGAGATGGGAATACCAGACCACCTGACCTGCCTCCTGAGAAATCTGTATGCAGATCAGGAAGCGACAGTTAGAACTGAACATGGAACAACAGACTGGTTCCAAATTGGGAAAGGAGTACATCAAGGCTGTATATTGTCACCCTGCTTATTTAAGTTATATGCAGAGTACATCATGAGAAATGCTGGACTGGATGAAGCGCAGCTGGAATCAAGTTTGCCAGGAGAAATATCAATAACCTCAGATATGCAGATGACATCACCTTTATGCTAGAAAGCGAAGAAGAACTAAAGAGCCTTGTGACAAAAGTGAAAGAGCACAGTGAAAAACTTGGCTTAAAACTCAACATTCAGAAAATGAAGATCATGACATCTGGCCCCATCACTTCATGACAGTAGATAGGGAAACAATGGAAACAGTGAGAGACTTTATTTTGGGGGCTCCAAAATCACTGCAGGTGGTTACTGTAGCCATGAAATTAAAAGACACTTGCTCCCTGAAAGAAAAGCTATGACCAACCTAGATAGCATATTCGAAAGCAGAGACATTACTTTGCCAACAAAGGTCCATCTAGTCAAAGCTATAGTTTTTCCAGTAGTCATGTATGGATGTGAGAGTTGGACTATAAACAAAGCTGAGGGCCAAAGAATTGATGCTTTTGAACTGTGGTGTTGGAGAAGACTCTTGAGAGTCCCTTGGACTGCAAGGAGATCCAACCAGTCCATCCTGAAGGAGATCAGTCCTGAATATTAATTGGCAGGACTGATGCTGAAGCTGAAACTCCAATACTTTGGCCACCTGATGCGAAGAGCTGATTCATTTGAAAATATCCTGATGATTTGGAAAGATTGAAGGCAGGAGGAGAAGGGGACGACAGAGGATGAGATGGTTGGATGGCATCACCGACTCAATGGACATGGGTTTGAGTAAACTCTGGGCTTTGGTGATGGACAGGGGGGCCTGGCATTCTGTAGTCCATGGGGTCACAAAGAGTCAGACATGACTGAGCAACTGCACTGAACAGTCTGTCTGAGTGGTTCAAGAGTGTGAATGTTACCCATGAATAAGGTTATTTAATAAGTCATTTCAGTGCTGGTGGAGTTTCAGTGGTTGATATGATCTGTAACCACCTTAAAAAGAATCCTGATATGTCTTCTCTTCTCTATGTTGCAGTTTGTTTTGCTACATCCTCATCTCAAGCTCTAAAAATGTCAATTTACCTCCCTCTGTTCTGTAAAGTTCCAACTTGCAAAACTATTCCAGGGAGTCTGATATTTGGAAATCTGAATGAATACCTTAATGGAGCTGCTACAATACTCTTGCTGAGACAGGAAAGGGAGATAGAAATGAAATGGAGTCTATACATATGTTTTATAACAGTAATCTGAGGAAAGCAGAAATATTATCAGAAAATACTTAGAAGATTTGGGTACATAGCTGCAAATTTTGTTGGTTATGATGAGCTGGCTTCAAACACATAGGAATAAAGGAGAGATTTTGATCTTCTCTGGAAGATAAACAATGGCAGTCTGTAAATTAAGTAAAATAGACCTTATGAGTTTTTTTCTTTAAGTGAGAGAGGAATAGTAACAGAAGTTTGAAATAGCTATGAATAACCTTGCTTGTCTTTTTGCAGCAATGATTATACAAGGTTAAAGCAACATTTCATGTGGAAAGATCACTTTAAACTTCCAGCATTATCTAAATGTCTCTAATGTCACGATTACTTCTTAGGGAAGGAGACTGAAGACTAAAATTTCAGAGGATATTATCTGTTTCAAAGGCTGTTCAGAAATGCTGTCTTAGGACAGGTTGAGCTCAACCTCTATCTTGCATGGAGTCCAATTAATTTTGTCCCCTTTACGACCTTAACTCTTCTGCATTCCTAACTCTCATCTTCCAAGGAAAACTTTCTTCTGGTGAGTAGTGGCCAGTCCACATCGACAAGATGCTGTACTGTTGGTTGACAGCCAGTGTGATTTTGCTTTCTTGCAGGGCCCTGTGTACTGATTCAACATGAAATGTACCATCCCCCACCCCATTACCTTTCCCACCCTACTCGAGTGGCTTCCCAGATCCCATTATTGAATGCTATTCGTGAAATTCTGTGTTTTCTGATACGGTGATAGACCGAAGATCATAGCCTGAGTTTTCAGGCAATGACTGGACAGTATGATCTCATTTTTCCCTCTTGGTATGTTCTCCCTGTGGGCTTGGCTTTCAGAAACAATTCAGTTGCATCTTAGTCCAAATGTCCAGCTGAGTGGCTTGCCCTTTTCTATGCTACAGAGTCTCTCAGGGCAAATCAGGCTCTCAGCCTCCCACTTTCACATCTCATAGCAGCAGGCAGAACATGTTTTTTTTTTCACTACTTTTCCAGCCACCAACTGCTTTGCTCAGCAGGCAGCTATGTTACGGCTGGAAAAGATAACCATCCAACAGACCTAATATTTATTTAACTAACATCAGCCTCTGGGGCTCACTTACAGAATGAGCCTCAATCATACATTTTCTGTACATGCTTAAGCATGTCAAGGATTTGTGATTAGAAACATTGATAGAGTGGGATTTATACTCACTCAGGCTCCTGAATGCCTTTGGGGCTCTCAGCTTATACTCAGGACACTCTTGAAATATGGAGAGGAAACAGCAGTGGGTGTTATAGTATAATTCAAAATATAAGCCAAGATCTATGTTAGCAATGAATCCCGTTGGTCCAATTAACATTTTTAAATGCATTTAAGGGAAAGTAGCCTTTCTATGGGGTCGCACAGAGTTGGACACGACTGAAGCGACTTAGCAGCAGCAGCAGCCTTTTATTAAAGCATCTAGGGATAGACTTAGGTGAAAAACAGGTGAATAAAACCAAATAAATTTTAATTTTTTAAAAAGATAAACCATTAATTTACTATGTTTTAGTCCCTTATAGAGTCTAATGTATAAAAATATTTGGGCAGATTTTATTTTTATTGGCTTCCATGTTCTTAGTTTTTCTTCCCCAAGAGTCAACTTATTTCTTAACTAGACCAGCTCTCAGGATAATCCATATATCATTTCAATATAATTCATAACTCTTGCACTTTACGTACTACCCTGAACACTGAAGAAGATGACTATTTCCCTGTCACCACTTACCTGTCTTTTAAACTTTCCTCCACCTGTCCTTCTGCCCCGTCTTCAGTGCTCACTTCACATGCCACTATTTGACCTCTCTTTTGCATCTTTCTATTCTTATCGGTTGAAGTAAATGTGTTCTAGAGAGCAGAAGCCATGTGACAAGCGTCATGACAATATTAATCACCTCTAAAATACGTGTGTTGATGGTATCAACAAATACGCTGAGTTTGCTTAGTTTAAAAGCAGAAGCAGAGGAGTTAGCTCTTGGAATATAATTGTCCCTTGATATCCAAAAGTGGGTATTTCCAGGACCTCCGGAGGCTACCAAACTCCGCAGATGCTCAAATGTCTTGTATAAAATGGCATAGTCTTTGCATGTAACCTATGCAATCCTTCCATATATTTATTGGGCTTCCCTGGTGGCTCAGATAGGAATGAATCTGCCTGCAGTGCAGGAGACCTGGATTTGATCCCTGGGTAGGGAATATCTGGAGAAGGGAATGGCTACCTACTCTGGACAGAAGAGCCTGGCAGGCTACAGTCCATGGGGTCACAAAGAGTCAGACATGACTGAGCAACTAACACTTTTTACTTTATGCAATCCTTCCATACCATATGCATATACCATCTCTGTGTTACTTATAATACCTAAAAGAATGTAAATGCTGTTGTAGATAGTTGTAAATACAATGTAAATGATGTGTTCATAGTTGCTGGTGCTTGAAAAATTCAAGTTATGCCTTCTGAAACATTCTGGAATTTTTTTCCAAATGTTTCTGATCTGTGTTAGTTGAACCTCTCTCTGGTGCGGAAACTGCAGGTACAGCGACCACTGGACTCATTCTTGGGATGCTAACTAGGACCACAGCCGCTGTGCTGGGAGATATCCAAGTCATATAGATCGGCCATGGGTAGACACTTTAATCAAGAGTGGTCAGCTGAACTTTTGGTCAGTAGTTCTATGAGGTGTCTTGGGTCTGCAGCTTACTGATGTGATTAGACAACTCCAGTCCCAGTAACTGTGTAATTACCTACATGAGAGACTGTAAGAGAGAAACTTCCAGATGACCCTGGTCACCCTACAGAACCCTTTTCCAGATGGAAAATGTATCTCAATTTTTAACCGAATGAAGATTGTCTGAAGGTTGCAGTTTTGTTAAGACTCCTCGTAGCCCCTTTCAAGTAAACAAGAAGTCTTTTCAGACTCTTGGAGGCATCGTCTCACATATAATTGCCAGATAGAATATAGGCAATGTATAACATTTGGCAATACTTACATGAAATTAAAAGATGCTTACTCCTCGGAAGGAAAGCTATGACCAACCTAGATAGCATATTCAAAAGCAGAGACATTACTTTGCTAACAAAGGTCCATCTAGTCAAGGCTATGGTTTTTCCAGTGGTCATGTATGGATGTGAGAGTTGGACTGTGAAGAAAGCTGAGTGCCGAAGAATTGATGCTTTTGAACTGTGGTGTTGGAGAAGACTCTTGAGAGTCCCATGGACTACAAGGAGATCCAACCAGTCCATTCTAAAGGAGATCAGTCCTGGGTGTTCTTTGGAAGTAGTGATGCTAAAGCTGAAACTCCAGCACTTTGGCCACCTTATACAACGAGTTGACTCATTGGAAAAGACTGATGCTGGGAGGGATTGGGGGCAGGAGGAAAAGGGGATGACAGAGGATGAGATGGCTGGATGGCATCACCAACTCGATGGGACGTGGGTTTGGGTGAACTGCGGGAGTTGGCGATGGACAGGGAGGCCTGGCGTGCTGCAGTTCATGGGGTTGCAAAGAGTAGGACATGACTAAGCAACTGAACTGAACACTAAAACTTCATTTATTGTTTATCTGAAAATCTAATTTACCTAGACCTGTATTTTATTTGCTAAACTTGGCAACCTAGCATACCCTGAATCTCAACCCAATATTGAAAGGAGCTGGTTTCAAAGAGATTCTTTATCTTCCCTATCCATGGTTGATTCCTTGAATCCTTGTTAGATCAATACGGGAAGTAAATTCCCTCGAGCAATCAAATGTATTTATTAAAATCCTGTAAACCTTTCTCTAAAATCTTTAAGCAAACATTTATCCCCAACACTCCCAAAACATATACAAAATATGTAACTCATTCCCACAAAACAGTCCAAAGGAAAACTAGAACTTGGGCTTTGGGGAAATTGATTGCAAGTAAAAACAAACTTTGAAAAAAGCAAGGCATTACTTGTTTTGATTTGTCTCTGAATGATACAGTGAAAGAAAAAGAAACCAAAGAACTGGAATGATTTTCAGTGACCAAAAAAGGCCTTAACATTCATGGAAAAATAATCCCAATACCATTTAATTGTTGGAATTGACTCTTAGTTTATAAAAGATTCTTTTCTAATTTGAATTTCATAAGAACCAATATGATGCAGAAAAGCAATAGGTCATTTTTGAATCTTATAGACCTTAGCTCTGATTGGGATTCAGTACATTTTTATGTGGTTGAATGATTATTTCCATTTGCCCACAGAGAAACTGAGGTTCTGAGAAATTATGTTAACTGCTCATGGCCAGAATTAGATAATATGTGAAAAACCCAGGAGTTGAACTTGGTATTCTCAGTCTTGATGAAGTGGCTGCATGGTACCATTATACCATGCAGCCTCTGAAAATTCTGTAACAAATGAAAATCATTTTAAAAAATAAGCAAACAGTATCGTAGATGAGCAAAATGCTGATTCAGGTAGTATTATTGACACCTATTATGCTATGTGTCAAGTACTAAGTTATGTGGTTTTGCCACATTTTCTCACTTTCCAAGGACTATCAGCAACAATTTAGGTGGAATCCACATTTAAGTTTCTGAGCAGTTAAACAAGCACCAAGCTGTACATTTATTTAGTCATTCAGCACATATTTACTGAGTACCAGTTAGGTATTAGCCACTGTGGTAAGGTTCTAAGAATGCATTCATGGCCCTGCTGTCTTTGACTTTAGAGCGTAGGAGTTGATGGACCTAACATAGTTTATGCACTGAAACTGTGGTACCTTATCACTGCAGAGTTCCTTAAATGATCTATGTGGTTTTATTTTCAACAAATTCTAACAAGCTCAGTTACCTATTTTGCTCTTCTGCCACAGGTTGGAAATGGCAATAAAGAAGACCCACTTCCAGCACTAAGAAGCCGCAGCTGACAATCTGGCAGTGGTGGGACACAGTGGACCCATCAATTGCCTGTAAGTGTGAAGTTATCTAATATATTGGCTAAACATCCATAAAACCCTGTACCTCATTGCAATGTAAGCCATGAGACTGTCGCTGGGTTTTGATGTGTTAATTTTTAAAATTTGATTTGGTTGCACTGAGGCTGGTTTTCAGTTGCAGTGTGCAGAGGCTACTCTCTCGTTGGCGGTGCGTGGGCTTCTCATTGCAGTGGCTTCCCTTGTTTCAGAGCACAGGCTCTAGACACTCAGGTTCAGCAGTTGTGTGGCTCACAAGCTTTGTTGCCCTGCAGTGTGTGGAATCTTCCCAGGCCAGGGATTGAACCCATGTCCTCTGCACTGGCCGGCAGATTCTTAACCACTGGACCACCAGGGAAGTCCTTGATGTATTCATTTAGTTGGTGTTTTTATCTATGACCCAGATATATATGCTCACTAAGCTACTACATAAAATAATGCACTTTAGAAAAATATATCGAAGTAATACATAATTAAAACAATTATCTGGAAAATCTTCCTATATAGAATGTCTTGGTCTACAACGGTGTTAAACAAGATAGTAGTATTTGGGGACAGTAAAAACCAACTACATGTGTAAAGCAATGAAAGTCGTCAATTTCTACTTTCATTTTAAGGCATGGATTATTCTGCAAATTTTATTGTTGATAACATCCTTGGCAACTTGTGCATTACATGCTAATATAGGTTGAAAAATCTAAGAACAAATAAATCCAAAATAAATCCAAACACCATAGATTGAGCAGCCAGAAGAATCTTTAGTAGGCTAGAGGCTCTCCAGCAGAGTTCGATTATACCCTAAGGCTCGTTGTTCAGAGGTCTGCAGTTCTCCAACTTTTGTCTGTTTTTCTATATGTGAGAGATGGGACCTAAAAAAATTCTGGAGGTAAATATAAGCAAAATTTACTATGATGGCATTAGAGTCAGCATGAATATGGAGATACTACTTACTCTTTTTGCATTTTCCCTTGATCCCTTCCCTTTTCAAAATGTATCTGTCAATAAAATGAGAAAACAAATTTTTAGAATTCATGAAATTATAATCCACAAATACCACCACAAAGCAATCACTGTTGTTTTGCAAGAGAATAAAGCATAAATTAGGATCATCTGGTTAGGCGCATTTGACAAATGCTTTTACTAAAGCTCTACCTTGCTATATGGAGTTGATTACGAAAGAGTTTCGTCTCCTTTGTTTTCATTTTTCTCTTTTCTGGAAACAGCATGTCAATTTTTGTTTGAGAAATCATCTTACTTTGTAGTTGAAGGGGACTAAAAACCCACCACCTGCCTAGTTCCTCCCCTCCTGGTAAGTGACTGATCTCACAAACCAGCATGTTTTATCCTCTTTGGATGTAGGAAGGAACCTTATTAATATAGTGAGACTCAATTCCAGAGTTTTTCTAGAATTATCGGGAAGGAAAGGTTTTGTTTCTATTGGTATTGCCAAGTTCTATTTTTTTTTTGTTTTTTTTTGGTGAAGAAAATGATCTTTTTAAATTAAGGCATATTTGATTTACAATATTACAGAAGTTTAAGGCAGAATGTACACTGTATTTCAAGATCTGGACCCCTAACCATATCACAGCATAGTGAGTCAATATTTTCATAGATTATAAACCACTTAAAGTTATTATAAAGTATTGGCTGTAGTCACTGTGCTGAACATTACACCCTTGTACCTTATTTATTTTGTATCTAGTAGTTCATACCTTTTAATCCTCTTCCCCTACATCGGTTCTCTCTCCACTTCTCTTCCCACTGGTAGCCACTGGTTTGATTTCTGTGAGTTTGGTGTTTTTCTTTTTTTATTCATTCTTTTTAGTTTCTACATAGAATAGAAAACACAATATTTGTCTTACTCTGTTTGACTTAATTCACTAAGCATAACACCCTCAAAATCCATCCATGTTGTTGCAAATGACAATATTTCATTCATTTTATGGGTGTGTAGTATTCCACTGTCTGTATGTACTACACCTTCTTTATTCACACATCTGTTGATTGCTTACATGTCTTTGCTATGTAAATAATGCTGCTATGAACATTGGGGTGCATATATCTTTTTGAATTAGTATTTTTATTTTCTTTGGATATACACCCAGGAGTGGAATTGCTGGTTATATGGTAGTTTTATTTTTAATTTTCTGAGGAATTTCCATAGTGTTTTTCACAGGGGCTATAGAGACCTACACTCCCAATGATAGTGCTTGAGATTCTCTTTTATCACATTCTCACCAACGCTTGTTAGTTCTTGTCATTTTGAAATAGCCATTTTAACTGGTGTGAGGTGTCACTGTGGTTTTGATTTGCATCTTGCTGATGAGCATCTTTTGATGTGCCTATTGACCATCTGTATAAAGTGAGCTGTTTTGCTACACAGGAAGACACTGTATGAAAGTAAAATCGACCTAAAGGAAAGCAAATCAGAAGATGGAGAGTGTCCGGATAACACTGTTTTAGCACCTTGGTCAAGCCATACCTGAAGATGTTTTCCCCTAAGACTCTTCAGTTATGTTAATTAATAATTCCCTTTTAAAATGTTACACTGGAATTTTATCATTTAAAATCAAACTAAATCTAGGAGTAAACAAAATATAAACCAGTGAGTGACATTATAGGAAAATTCATGATTCTGTTTTAAGAAAAGGATATTCTTTGATCCCTTAATTACAATTACTTTAATTAATTAAATAATTTATTAACTATTTGTGCCACTGACTTCAGAGCACTGTGAGATGTCTTGAGGAAGAGTCATTATTTGTCCTTTGCACATATTTAATTAAATTAAGGAGTTTGCTATACCTAAGAATGTCTTATGGCCTAGCATCACAGACAAGTATTTAGTCACCTCCATTCATGAGAAATTCCAGAAGAAAATACAACAGAATACTAAGCCTAATGGATGATAACTTCTTGAAGAACATAATATGGAACTCAAAAGCAAGAAGTACTTGAATTACTTGATTTAAGATGGCCTACCCATGTGGGTGGGCTTCCCTGGTGGCTCAGACGGTAGAGAATCCACCAGCAATGCAAGAGACTTGGGTTTGATCCCTAGGTTGGAAAGATCCCCTGGGGGAGGGCATGATAACTCACTCCAGTATTCCTGCCTGGAGAATCCCCATGGTCAGAGGAGCCTGGCGGCCTACAGCCCATGAGGTCACAAAGAGTCAGATATGACTGAGCTACTAAGCAGCACCAGCACCCATGTGAGTGTCACAGAAGAAGAAACAAGTTGCCTTATTTTAGCTCCAGATGCTCATGGTCAGCTAGTATAAAAGTTACATCATGGAAAAGATGCTATTTAAATAGTGGCTGTAATGGGCTGTGAGTACTATGGTCAGTCTTTGCATTGAGAGTATTATTAGCCACAGGATTATTGTACTAGTGGTGTTAGGGCAATAAATATTTATACCCTTCCAAAGGGTTGTACTCAGTTTTCCTGCCAAAGAACTTGTCCTTCAGGGTTAAGAAGGACGTTGTAACTGCATTCACAGCCATCTGGCCCAGATATCTGTGGGGCTCGAGTGCTTTCTTCTCTGGGCAGGGAGACATAGTTTCTCTGGCAAGTTAACAGGTCACCTTTGCCTTAGATGGGGCTCTCTTCTGAATTCCAATCAGAAGTTATTTTTGATGATCACAGGCATCCTTTTCAGGGATTTCTTTTTTCATAGTTTCTGACTTTCAACCCACCAAAATCACTGTGTGTGTGTGCATGAAGAGCAACTAGTTACTTTAATTTTTTTAATTAAAACTTTTTTATCTTTTATTTTTAATAAAAATTGTACATATTTAGGGTATCAACATGATTACTTGATATACATATACAGTGAAGTTGATATTATAGTCAAGCTAGTTAACATACTTCCTTGCACAGTTACCGACTTTGTGTGTATACGGTGAGTGCATCTGAAATCTATTCTCTTCGTATGTATCTAGTATTAAATAAATACAGTATTGTTGAGAATAGTCATCATTGCAAGTGGCTGCCTTTAAACGTATGAGTGACTCTGTCATATGCTAGATTGGAGCCCGGATGAACTTCTGTAAGGAAAGGAATTTCACAGTACTGGAGACAGGTGAACTGTAGTGAGGGATAAGGACACAGCTAGACAACCTACCCAACGAATCAATGAAAGGGTTATGTCTTCACTCTGGTCAAAGCCAGAGGGAAAATACTCTGATATATTTTATTAGTCTCTGTTGCATTTAATAAGATGGGCTTGTGTTGTGGTGAAGGGCATGGGTTCTATAGTTAGAGATCTGGTTTTAAACCCAGGCTGAGCAACTTACTTGTTATAGGACCTTGGGTCACTTTCTGCACCTCTCTGAGCTTGGGTTTTCTTATTTGTAAAATGCGAAGGCAACAGCTGAGAGGTCGATGTTTAATGATATTGGTGAAGGGCTAAGTGCCCAGGGGGAGCTCAGCAGCTCACTGTTAGACTCTGACCTTCCCTGAAAGTGGCCGGAGAAGGTGACCCCTTGCTCGAGTTGTCACTATCTGTCTTGTCTGTTAATTCAGCTCCTCAGTGGTAGTTGAAGAGAGACATGAAACCTTGGCACAGGTTTTGCTGAAGTCTGGACTAGGAATTTGGATCGTGATAGATGTCTAAGTTCTAACTTAGAATGAAGTGACCAGCTCACTGGATTCTCACTTCTCTGACATTTTGAGAGCGAGCCCAGCCTGAGGGTTTGGATTCACTTCCTGAACCCTGCCACATCCCTACACAATAGGCTTAAGCATAGGTGTTTCCAATCCCTTTGATAATAAAACTTGTGTCCATCTAGAGGACCAAACCTGCCATCACTGAGATAGAAAGAATGACTCAGAGATTTCCTGTCCTCGCTCATTCACTCAGAAACTGAGTTGGGAGGTCTGGAGGCTCCTTGGAGTTGGATCTCTTCCCTCTAGGAGAATTGGACTCAAAACTTTTCAGAAAATGAATAAATGTGTTTTTGTTGTTCAGTCTTGATGATCTGGTAAATCTAACAATATCTTTGCCAAGAAAGAATATATACACAACTTGTGATCTCTGCTGATTTTCCCTTCTTTGTATGTGATCTCCTTTTAATTTTCTGGGCTCAACTTTTCACTTACCTATAATCCACAGCAGAAGGTCTTTTCAAAAGCAATCTCAGGTTTGCTGAATTCATCAGGGACTGTGGAGACTTTGTTCTGCCTTTATTCATCTAGTGAGATGCCATTTGTTAAAGCCTTTTTAAAGGATCTCAGTTATCTTAACCCTCTCTTATAGTTTACGTATTTACCAAGGATATGCTTTAAAACTCCACAGTAGGGAAGCACAGGCAAGTCAGTGTTTGTCAAACACAGACAAAAGTCTAGAATATAATGTATTAATAATAATTTGTATGTACTATGAATCTCCATCAGTCAGATTCAGTTCAGTTGCTCAGTCATGTCTGACTCTTTGGGACTCCATGGACTGCAGCACGCCAGGCTTCCCTGTCCATCACGAGCTCCCAGAGCTTGCTCAGACTCATGCGCATTGAGTCGGTGATGCCATCCAACCATCTCCATCGCAGGTTCAGTAATGATAAGCTAATGCCAAGCTCATCTCACCTACATGAGTACCCACTCTCCTCATTGTCACACTGTGTTGAAATAAGCCCTAGAATAACATCGGATTTTATTAATAAAGTTTATACCCCAATTCCCTGGTGGCTCAGACAGTAAAGAATTCACCTGCAATGCAGGCGATGCAAAGGACCTGAGCTTAATCCCTGGGTCAGGAAGATCCCCTGGAGTAGGAAGCGGCAACCCACTCCAGTATTCTTGCCTGGAGAATTCCATGGACAGAGGAGCCTGGTGAGGTTGCAAAGAGTCAGACATGACTGAATGACTAACATTCACTTCATTTTTTTCTTTCTGAAAGATCTGTTATTTTTTAATACATCAATTATGCCATAATCACACCTAAAAGAATAAACCGTCATTCTTTAGCATCACAATCGATAAGTTAGAGTACAGATTCTACCAAACTCATCATATTTTTAGCTGCATAAACCTGTAGCTTCTTTTCCTAGGTTGATCTCTAGAGCTAATCGTCAGTATCTGTGGCCACCAGTGGATGTACTATGTGCCTATTGAGAATACTTGGCCACCACGTGATCCACTTCTCAGGACGTGGGGCATTCCCCAGGGGCTTTGTGTGCCAAGCAAGGTCCAGGAGGGCTGCCGGCTCTGAGAAGCAGGGCAGGGGTGGGCCTGGACATGCACATGCATTCATGAGATATAGAGCCAATGGTAGTTGTTAAGAGAGGCAATCAGAGAAGGCTTTCTCTTCATCCACTAGTGAGCTGGGTGATGCAGAGGTGTGGGCAGGGACCCTCCGTATAGATGGAGAGATGGCATCCCTTAGACTTGTCTCCACACAATCACCCCACCTCCCACTCCGCATATTGTGCAACCCTGTGGGTGGGATGTGCAAGAGAAAGGCTGGAATTAGTGTCTCTCATTCCAGAATGTCCTTTCCAGTCAACCCCTGGGGAGGGGGTTGTGGAAAGCAAGGATAAAACCCTGCTGGTATGGGAGGGACCTGCTCTCTCACTAACACCTGCTCTCCAGCCTTTCTCTCTCCAGAGGTGCTGAAAGGGGGGCGCATCCCAGTGAGGTCCCTGTGCATGTCTGTCTGCTGGCAGTGATGCAGGTACCAGAACCAGGGGGCTGGAGCCTGCACTGTGCAGTGCCCCCGTCCACAGGCGCCTTCTGGGAGAGGGTGGCAACTTCCTAGCAACCTTAGGTGGAAATGCAGAGAGACGGGGTGCAGGGACCCTGCCACCAGTGTCCCCTCTAGGCTGTGTGCAGGACATGTCCAGAGCGGGTCAGCACCTGGGATGTCTGGGCTGGTCCAGAGCTTGGCCTGGGGAAGAGCAAGAGGCATGCCCCGGGATTGGGTGTGTTGCTTACAGCCCTTGGGGACGGGGTTTTCCTTACTCCCTCTGTAACAAAGTTAATGTGGCGCCACCACAGTCACATCAAGGAGCAGAGGGACCCCAGCCCACCTCTCCATCCTCATTGCTGGGCACCCTTCCCCAATCCTCTACAAACCAGCCATGAGCAGCTTCTACCGCGTCCTCAGAAATACCCCGCTCTCTTGATTGCTGGCCTTCATGCTTTGTCCTCTGTTTGGCACACTCATTCTCTCCCCAAGTGCCCTTCCCTCTCCTCCCTCCAGTCTCAGCTCGAAGGCCCCTGGCTCTGGCAAGCCCCTTGTCTACCCCAATGGGTGAGAAGCTGCTGCTACAGGCTCCTACACTGCCCCATATTTCCCTTACTCTACTTCATTTGGAGAGGGAGGCTGGAGAGCAGGTATTAGAGAGAGAGCTTGTCCCTTCCATCCTGGAAGTGAGTGCTTGTTTATGTGTATATTTTCTATGTTTGACTGTTAGCATCTTGAAAGGCAGGGCCCACCCCTCTCTTTCTCACCCCTTTAATCCCAGTGCTTCTACAGTGCCTAACACAAGCAGGTCCTTATTGAATGAATGATTTCAGTTTATAAATACACTCAAGGAATAGACTTGAGCCAGTTTTTTTAAGCTTTCTAAAATGCTTTAATTCTTTTCTTAAATCTGACACTTTGCGACCCCGTGGACTATACAGTCCATGGAATTCTCCAGGCCAGAATATTAGACCGGGTAGCCTTTCCTTTCTCCAGGGGATCACCCCAACCCAGGGATCGAACCCAGGTCTCCCACATTGCAGGTGGATTCTTTACCAGTTGAGCCACAAGGGAAGCCCAAGAATATTGGAGTAGGTAGCCTATCCCTTCTCCAAGGGATCTTCCCATCCCAGGGATTGAACTGGGGTCTCCTGCATTGCAGGTGGATTCTTTACCAACTGAGCTATCAGGGAAGCCCAACTCAAGGAATAGATTTGAGCCAATTTTTTGTTTAGCTTTCTAAAATGCTTTAATTCTTTTCTTAAATTGGAGTATAATTGCCTTACAATATTATACAGGGATGTGAATCAGCTATATACATATGTACATATATCCCGCCTCTCTTGATCCTCCCTGTCACCCACCTACCATTCTACTCCTCTAGGTTATCACAGAGCACCGAGGTGAGCTCACTTGAGCCAAAATTTTGAGCAAACTCGAAAACATCAAAAGTCATGACCAGTGGCTCCAACACAGGACAGAGGCCACACCTCCTGTCCCTGATGCCCTGGGGGCTGTCTCAGGTCCCTGTAGGGCTGGGAGAGTCATCTGACCTCTCAGAACCCAGGACCTGGGAGCCTTAGCTGATGGCCACCACCAGGTGCTGGAGTGGACCCTGGCAGCATGGAGAGGCTGTTCTAAGTGCTGCTAGCCCAGCCTCTCCTTTAAATCATTCTTAGTCGATGATGCAGACCCTGCAGGAGCAGTTGATGCCCAGTGGAGCTCAGTCTATGGCCAAACCATTCTCATTAAACAAACAGACATTTCTTTTTGTGTTTTGCTCTGAAACCTGATTTTCTGAAGCTTCCATACATTGGCCCTCATTCTGGAGAAACTCATAGGGACTTAATCTCCCCTGAGATAATGGACCATGAAATATTTAAAGAGAACTATAAACTTGTGGTCATGATGCCTTTATCTGTAATGTAACTGAGGCATCACCTTGAATCTAAGCTAAAAGGGAAATGGGAATTAATTACTTTGAAGGAGAAATGTTTTTTTTTTCCTATATGTGTAGTTATTATTCTTTATGGGGAATATATTTATAAAAATTATCTAAAATAGAACCCTGCTAAAAAGATCCCATTTATCTGTCACTTTTAACTTACTTTTCCATTCCTAAATACTGCTTCCAGGGACAATTACCACATCTGGCAAATGGACATCATAAATGTACTTCAAAGACAATCCCAATTTTAAAAATATCCTATAAAAGACACTCAGCTGAACTTATCTATGGTTTGAAAAAAGATGTCACCAAAATTCTCGGATATTTTGCTATAGAACAGAACCTTGGGCTCAGTGCTCCATTACTTTATTAATTTGGGTTCATCTGATTCTGATAATGGATTAAGGTTTGCTCTAGTGATGTCTTCATTTTCAGATTGTTGTCTGCTGAATTCATATACTGGCTTATTCACAGGTTATAAACAACCAACTCTGTTGCTTTGTTTAGTTCCTAAATCACTTCCCTATTTTTAGATCATTACCATATTTGAGAAGAATAGATAACCTTTGATTCCTTGTGCATGTGGCTGCCTGAGATGCCAGCAGCACTTAAGGTTAATGTAGCTAAATTTCATTCATGGAATAGAAGTGTGGGGCTGTTTGTATGTGTGGACATCTACTTCAGTGGAGTTTTTTTCTAAGAACAGATCCCATCTGATAACTTTAGCCCAAGTAAATTTACCTCTGCTGGAAGCTGCTGCCCCTCTCCGTGAGTGGCTCTGTGGCAACATCCCCTCTGCCCACTAGCTTGTGCCCTGTAACTTGAAGCTACCTCCAGTTGGTTGAGTTGGTGCCTGATCTCCATGCCCTTACAAGTGCAGCCACCATACCTTTCTTATTTAATGCCATTCCAAGTCAGTTTTCCAGGAAAAATGATTGACTCATGGAAAAAGAGCTTGTATTAAAAGTAGGGGAGAAAGCAATGAATTTATCCAAATACCTAAATCACACAAAATGGATATTCGTATCCTAAACTGTGTTCCATACATTGAGAACCTAATGGCTGGTGGGACTGGCACACATCCTACCAGCATGTATTTCTTGACAGAACATTTTCTTATTCTGAAACAGCCAAGTTATCCTTGGAAGACAGCTTCATTTTCCCCCAATGTACCTTTGGAAACTCTTTCTTTTTCCATGATCCAGCGGATATTGGCAATATGATCTCTGGTTCCTCTGCCTTTTCTAAAACCAGCTTGAACATCGGGAAGTTCACGGTTCATGTATTGCTGAAGTCTGGCTTGGAGAATTTTGAGCATTAACCTATTTCTGCTTTATTGACTATGCCAAAGCCTTGGACTGTGTGGATCACAATAAACTCTGGAAAATTCTGAAAGAGATGGGAATACCAGACCACCTGACCTGCCTGTTGAGAAATCTGTATGCAGGTCAGGAAGCAACAGTTAGAACTGAACATGGAACAACAGACTGGTTCCAAATAGGAAAAGGAGTATGTCAAGGCTGTATATTGTCACCCTGCTTATTTAACTTCTATGCAGAGTACATCATGAGAAACTCTGGGCTGGAAGAAACACAAGCTGGAATCAAGATTGCTGGGAGAAATATCAATAACCTCAGATATGCAGATGACACCACTGTTATGGCAGAAAGTGAAGAGGAACTAAAAACCTCTTGATCAAAGTAAAAGAGGAGAGTGAAAAAGCTGGCTTAAACTCAACATTCAGAAAACAAAGATCATGGCATAGGTCCCATCACTTCATGGGAAATAGATGGGGAAACAGTGGAAACAGTGTCAGACTTTATTTCTTTGGGCTCCAAAATCACTGCAGATGGTGATTGCAGCCATGAAATTAAAAGACACTTACTCCTTGGAAGAAAAGTTATGACCAACTTAGATAGTATATTCAAAAGCAGAGACATTACTTTGCCAACAAGGGTCCATCTAGTCAAGGCTATGGTTTTTCCTGTGGTCATGTATGGATGTGAGAGTTGGACTGTGAAGAAGGCTAAGTGCCGAAGAATTGATGCTTTTGAACTGTGGTGGGACTGCAAGGAGATCCAACCAGTCCATTCTGAAGGAGTTCAACCCTGGGATTTCTTTGGAAGGAATGATGCTAAAGCTGAAACTCCAGTACTTTGGCCACCTCATGCAAAGAGTTGACTCATTGGAAAAGACTCTGATGCTGGGAGGGATTGGGGTCAGGAGGAGAAGGGGATGACCCAGGATGAGATGGCTGGATGGCATCACTGACTCGATGGACATGAGTCTGAGTGACCTCCAGGAGTTGATGATGGACAGGGAGGCCTGGCGTGCTGCGATTCATGGGGTCGCAAAGAGTCAGACATGACTGAGCGACTGAACTGAACTGATACCTATGGGATAAAACATTGGTTCTCAATCACCCATAGTTTTGTCTCTAGGGTACACTGGGCCATGTCTGGAGACATTTTTGATTGTCACTACTGGTGATAATTGGCTACTGGTATCTAGTGGGTAGAGTCAGGGTTGCTGCTAAATATCCCACAATGCACAGGACAGCTCCCCCCCTCCCCCACCAACACAGAATGAGCAGGCCCCAAATGTCAATAGTCTCAGACAACTTGAGACACCTTGAGCTGGAGAATTTATTTCTAACTGATTTAAAATTTATCCCAATTGTCTTTACCTTTACTGTTTTAAATTGTTTTCTAGAGTCCAAGAATGACTAAAGTTGGTACAAAGCTTCTGCTTATCAGAATCCCCTACACTGCATCTGAGATTAACTCACATGGCAAGAGTAAGGCATATAACACATATTGCTAGTATATGCCCAGGAATGTATATTCCTAGGTGAGACTGTCTCCATGTCTTTTCTATGCTTAATGAGAAGAGACTGAAAATGAATAAGGAATTACTTTTTCTATGGCTGCTATAACAAGTTATCACAAACCTAGTGTCTTAAAGCAGCACAAATTTATCTTACAGACTGTAGGTCAGAACTGTGGGCTAATGTCAGGGTGTTGGCAGAGCTGTGTTCCTCCTTGAGGCTCTAGGGGAAATCCATTTCCTGGCTTTTTCTGGCTTCTATAGGCTGCCCACGTTCCTTTGCTTGTGGCCCCGTTTCTTCACTGCAAAGCCACTAATATTGCATCTCTCTGACCAGGCTTCTGGTCATATCTCCTTGATCACAGCCAGGAAATGTCCTCTATCTTTAAGGACTATTGTGATGACATTAGGCCCACATGTATAATCCAGGATAGTTTCCTAATCTCAAGATCCCCAGCTTTACCACATCTAGAGTTCCTTTCACCTTGTAAGGTGATACACATATGCACAGGTTCCAGGGATGAGGATATAGACATATTTGAGAGCCAATATTCTGCCCATCATGGAATAATAACTAATTTCAGCATCACCTAATTTCCACTGAGCTATTGATGTCCTACAAACTGGGGACAGGCTAAAGCACACACACTTTGGGAAGAAGGTTATCAGTCATCATAGAATTCTCCTGTGAACAGCTCAACTGCAAGGTTGTAGCTGGAGTGGGTTTGCCTCCAACAGAAATGGATGTTTCAGTTGTCAGACATTCTGGAAAAACACTACTAAATGAGGCTTAGAATAGGGTGAGGAAAACACTTTCTTCTTTCTGTGGGACTGGGTTCCCTTTGACCTACACCTGGAGATGTGGTGGAGGTACCTGGAGCATAGACAGCTGTTGGATGGACCCTTGGGGCTGAGCAAGTGGCCTGATGTAGAGGAGAGGACATGCCATAAACTTGGTTTATCACTACCTTAAAGGAGCGGGGGACTATGCAGTATCTTTGAATTGCTTTTAGAATAAATTTAGTATCATCATTTCTTTTTCAAAAGTAGCTTGTATCTGCTAGGCTATAAAAAGTGAAGGGGAAGAGTTTCTATTCTACTTGAGGATGGCTCTCCTTAGGGAAGGAGAAGCAGTTCACAGAATTCAGAATTAAATGCCTGGTGAAGGGAGGATCTGGGAAACACACAAAATACTGAGATACTTAGGAACTGTTAGTAGAGGGAAAACCTATGCTAACCTAAACATGTAGATGGAATGTTTATGTCCTCCCCCACCACAAATCTGTGTTGAAACTATCCCCACGGGGATAGTATTAGGAGGCCGGGGCCTGTGGGAGGTGATTAGGTCATAGGAGCAGAGCCCTGTGAATTGGATTAGTGCCCTTATAAGGAAATGTCCAGAGAACACCTTGCTCTCTCCCACCCTGTGAGGACACAGTTAAAAGGCAAAGCAGGCAGATGCCTTGACCTTAGATTTCCAGACTCCAGACCTGTGAGAAATAAATTTCTGCTGTTTAGAAGCCACCCAGTCCACAGTATTCTGTTAGAGCATCCTGAACTTGAATGGACTAAGAGAACCTGGAAAAGATTGTGCATCAA
This sequence comes from Ovis aries, assembly GCF_016772045.2. Taxonomy (NCBI): domain Eukaryota; kingdom Metazoa; phylum Chordata; class Mammalia; order Artiodactyla; family Bovidae; genus Ovis; species Ovis aries. The sequence goes on along the minus strand of NC_056062.1, from coordinate 70,746,752 downwards.
AAGGATGAGGGGTTCCAACTGTTGTGATTCATGTATGAAAGGGAAATGTGACCTCCTGGGTGCCGAAGTCTGGGATGTTTGGGCTATGTGCTAAAATATGGACTTCCCTGGTGGCTCAGATGGTAAAGAGTCTGCTTGCAGTGTGGGAGACCCAAGTTTGATCCCTGCGTTGGGAACATCCCCTGGAGAAGGAAATGGCAATCCATGCCAGTATTCTTGCCTGGAAAATCCCATGAACTGAGGAACCTGGCAGGATACAGTCCACACACTTTATAAGAAACAGTATAAGTGTGAGATTGGAAAGCATTTTGGTAATAAACATGGCGTTTTACATTGGCGTAAAACTCTCTTAAATCACAAGGTTTTCCATTGTGATACGGTGAGGGTGTCATTAAGTTTTTCCTTTGAAGGTATTGAGTAGGGTGGGTCTTCTGGAAAGAACCCTGGATGGCTCATGAGGAGCCAGGATTTTGTGTCTCCTGTTTTCACTCTGCAAACTGTCCCTGAGTAAGCTCTTCAGGGAGCTCAGCTTGGTGCTGTGATGACCTAGATAAGTGGGAGGGAGACCCAAGAGGGAGGAGATATATGCATGCATATAGCTGATTCACATGGTTGTATTGCTGTAACTGACACAACATTTTAAAGCAGTTGTGTGTATGTGTGTGTGTGTGCACACATGCACTAAGTCATCGGACTCTCTGTGACGCTATGAACTATAGCCTGCCAGGCTCCTCTGTCATGGAATTTTACAGGCAAGAATATTGGAGTGGGCTGCCATTTCCTACTCCAGAGGATCTTCCCAACCCAGAGACTGAACCTGTGTCTCTTGCATCTCTTGAATTGGCAGGCAGATTCTTTCCCACTGTATCACTTGGGAGGCCAGCAAAAGTGATTATACTGCAATTTTTTTAAAAAAGAAAAAAAAACAGAATAAGATGACCATTTATATAAATACATTTTCTTTCAGGTCCAATTGGTTCCTGCTATGTCTGCACAATACAAAGTACATTAGAAGTAAATTTCACCCCTGGGCTTTGTCAGGTAGAATCAAAGGAAACAGTTTCTGGGCTTTACATCAGACAAAGGTTTGGGCAAAATGAGGCATGGCGTGGGTTCTGATCTTTAAGCTTTCCCTTTGCTGTGTTTTCTTTTCAAGCTTTTTATATTCATGTATCTTGTATCTGGTTCTACAGAGGGAATGTAGCCATTCCACTGGCTGGGACCCCCATTAGCTCTCTAGCTCTCCCCCTTATTCTCCAAAGGAAAGGCTGAGGTTGTGTGCTAAAACATTTCTTAATTGCAATTTTCTCCCGGGAGCCACAGCAGCTGCCTTTCTCTAATACACACATCCTTTAAGCTTTGGCATTCGGGTGATGACAGAAATATACTGGTTTACGAGTGCCAACACCCAAAGCCACCATAGGGCTGGAGAATTCACCTGCCAGAGCATTTGACACTTGCGTCAGGAAAAGGCAACAGCTGAGAAAAGCCCTGTGAGAAATAGTTTCTCATGTATGTGAGAAAGGCTGTCCAGAATTATAAATCAGTTGGATGTCTGTTTCTTCCAGTGAATTCTCCTGAGGGTGGAAGAGACGGGGAGTCCATTCAGCTCAATTGGTGCTTGTGTACAGCCTGATAGCATACCAGGGATGAAGGAATCATTTTGCATCATGAGACGGAAGCCTTTGATTCCTCGTCCTTAGAAGCTTAGCTTAGACTGGAAGACCAATTGCTTCCAGATGGAAATGTCTGGGTACAGTCCTCTCTATTTTTAATAGGAGAGGTCGTAAGCTCTGAGCCTGTCAAAGGAGACCAGCTCTTTCATTTGGCCAGTCACGACAATGGTATTCAGATATCCTACCCTTGGCTTGTGTCCTTGAGGTCTAATCTTGTGTAGCTTTCCTTTCATTTGGAATGGTATCCAGATGCCTTTAGATGCTAACAAGAAATAGGCCACCCAGTTTATGGTATTTTGTTTTAGCAGCCTGAATGAACTAGGACACTCTCTTGACTTCTGGGACATTAAACTTTACAGATATTTATTCCACATCTTTGACTGGGTCTTGATGGTTCCTTGCCCTGTCCCTTAGAGGTCAGGTTCCTCCAAAGCTGGCCAGACTTCATATATTCTTCCTGGTCAGTCTGGCCCAGTTTTATATTTTCTGCAATATCTTTATGGTGATGATTCCTGATTCTCCATTTAAGTTTGGACCATGCTTTTAACTTTCAGAGTAACCGAACAACAAGGACAGTTGCTATCTGCCTCTGCAAAGATTGGACCCTGTGCTGCCGTAGCTGCTGACATTCAACACTCTCCGAGGGGAACGCAGGGTGGAGAGTGGGGCACTCTGTACTCCAGGGAAACTGGTGGAACAGGTCTTTGGATAGTGAGATATTTTCAGGAACTGATTTCATGATCCAAATCCTTGTATCTTTTCATGTCTTAGATAAGCTCTAAACCCCTTCATGGTGACATCATCTCCTCATGACTAGCAGAAAACCTTTTGTAAAATGAATGCTTGATTGCCCTGAACTCCCCCTTCACCAAAATCTTATATATTGACCTTCCCCTACTGCCTTTTTGTAGCAATTTCTCAGAGCTGTCTGAGGTGCTGTCTCCCGGGCTGCAGTCCTCATTTTGCCCCAAATAAAACTTAACTCGAAACTCTCATGTTGTGCATCTTTTTAGTTGACACCTTCTAAAATACACCAATACCTGGTCACCCAGTTTCTGCCTGCACTGGAGGTTGTTGTTTGTCATCGGTATTTATAGACTGTGCAAAATGGCTTTTTACATTTTTTTTTTATAATGAAAAAGAAATACTGAACCAGGAAAAGTTTGGGGAAAATCCTAGAATATATAAACAGAAGTGGAAAGAAACTGACCACTTTGCAAGAAAATCATGTAAGCAGTTTAGAAAAGGGGGCTGAACTATTCACCTCCTGTAGTACCCATTCAAAAGGGAGGCTCAATAGCTACAGCTGTTTCAGTTTTGCCAATTTCACCCTCTAGATTAGACACGTGCCTGCCATATATTTTAATGGGAACCGTATGTGTGCAGTCCATGAGTACTTGCTGCTAAGGAAGTGAAGTGCTGAGTCCCACCACCCACCCACATCTGCGGCTTCACAAGCCACAAGAAAGTGGAAAACAAACACGCCACTGGCATACCCGGAAACCATGGAAGTCTGGCAAAACCCACCAGAAAGGAAAAGAGAAATGGAGCGTGGAGACTGTGCTGGTGGGAAGCTGGAGCGTTACAAAAGGTCAGGTCTTAACATTCCCGTCTTTGGGGGAACTTTGTCGCTGGGATCTTTGGTTAAAATTTTGGAGGCTGTTTCTAAGACTCTAGGATCTGGTAATGAAACATAAAACACATGGGCAATAATGATAGCTTTCAGGTCATTGTTTTGATCAAATGCTTGTTTGAGATCCCAGGAGTTGTTGGCTAAGACATGGCAGGCCTTCCCATAGTACCAGGTTTGAATTTTAAAGAAAAAAAACCTCTTTTCATAAGCACAGACAAGGATAGTCACTGCAGCGTTCTTTAGGATGTCTCTGAATTGGGTAAAAGTCAGTGGTCAGAATAGTGGACTTGCTGAATAGATTATAAAACTTTTGTACAATGAAATCTGTAGAACCTGAGGGACTGGTGTGAAACTCTTCCCAAGACGTTGCTAAGTGAGAAAAGAAAAGCTGCAGCAAATTAGGTGTGTAAGCTTTTGTTCAACTGACTGAGGATTCGCTTAAAAACACAATTTCTTTAAAAGCTTAGTATGTTTGGGCTCTGTTAGATGTCAGTAAATTTTAATAAAGACCAACTCGTTATCTTAAGTCGGTGCCACTGACTTTAGATACTGGTGAGTGGGCCCCAGAGTAAGCTCTGTCCAGCTGTCCAATATCTAATATTGCTCCTAATATCTCTCCAGTTTGGCCTGTGTCTCAAGATGGGTCAGAAGTCCTATCTCACCTTCCCCTTCTCCCTAATCTGCAGTCCAATGACTGGTTCTTTTCCTTGGGGTTGACTGTCTCCTTTTAAAATAGTCACAGGAAGTTCACAGGTGGAGGCGTGTTTAAAAGAAGCCTGAGGGAGAAAGTCATCGATTCCTCCTGCTGTCTTATCTCCCATTCCACTTTTAGCTTCAATTCCATCTTTATCCTGGCTGGGGCAGATCACTTAGGATCTCTAACCCAGCAAGTAAAATGCAAACAGAACTGAAAACATCTCCAGTTACTTGTAGGTAGAAAGGGTCTGTCTTTGCATGGTTTTATGGTCTTCTCTCTGTGTCCAGTAAGGTGAGCATGCATATAAGTTCTTTGTAAAGGAAGTTTGTTTCTTCCTGGAGCTTAGTGAGGAGTAACTTGATAAATCCCTATGTTCTAGAGCTTTTCTGCAAAATTTCCTAATAGTCCAGCCTTCTTAGGCATGCGCTCTGTATCCCCAGGTGCAATAGGTCAATCACCTCTTAACAAGCACTTCCAACTTCTTAGCTTAGTTAGGATAGAGGTCTCCTAGCGCTGCTCGTCCAATTCCCTGTTGCGGACTCTTATTTATTAATAACCCTAATTTCTAAGCACTGGTTTCTATATTGCATGTAACTTTCAGTCTCAAGTGGCAGAAACCTAGCTCAGTATATTTTAAAATAATTGCTCTTTCATTTGTGAAACAGGGTAGTTTTTCTTGAAGTGCAGCTGGTTTCCATCAAAAACTTGGTAGGTTTGGGGTTAACCTACTGGAGTGATGCTCTTATACCCAAGTGCACTTTCTTTCCACCTCTGTGTTCTGGTCCTTGTCGGTTTTCATTCTCAGACTTCCTATACTCACTTTGGGCTATTAGAGATGTATTCTGTCTCTCAGGCTGGTATCCTCAGAAGAAAGAGAAAACTGTTTGTCTGACAGCTTAAGCAGTTGTGAAGTTGGCCTGTTGCCTCTAACCGACCTGAATGGCCTGTGCTCACCCTGAGTAGACAAGTCCCTGCGGATTCCAGGTGACGGCCAGGTCTCACACTCAGCCCTGGAGACAGGTTTGCTCAGCCACATTTGAAACACTCAAGAAAGGGGGTGGTTTCCTGAGGAAAGTGCTCGTATTACAAGAAAAAGAAATCATGGATGCTGGGCATAAAACATAAAAAGTAACGATGACAGAAATATGATAGGGACAGAAAGCTATTTATAGAAGGAAAGAATGGGTTAGAAAAAGAGGAGAGAGAAATGAAAAATGCTGAGGAGGCTGAGTTTTTGAGAGACGGGGTGTTTTTTGAAAGAGCTGGGAGGAGATGCTAATATTAGAGACGCTTGTTATTTTGGGATTTTGGGAAGATGGTGTTTTTAAACTTAACTGTACTATGTTTTATGGCTATATAATTTCTTCTCTCTCACTTTTCAAGAAATATAAGCAAAGACTCATACCCTTTGTCAAGGCCTTTTGGGGATATACTTGTGCTGGCTTGTGGACACAATACTATGTTAATTCTGGTCTAGAGTGCACCCAGCTTTGGGTTACATAAGATACTTGGAAACAATTGCTAAATCTTTATGGAGGATGACTAGACTCAGGGTAACATTGAGTACAGAATCTCTGCTTTTAAGCAACAGTTTCTCTAAGAGCTCTCCCTTTGTCTTTTATTTTCTTTTTAATTTTTAAATTGGAGGATAATTGCTTACAATATTGTATTAGTTTCTGCCATACATCAACATGAATCAGCCATAGGTATACAAGTGTCCCCTCCCTCTTGAACCTCCCTACTACCTCCCAGGCTATCCCATCCCTTTCCTAATAGTCTTCCTTTTTTTTTCTCCTTAACTAGTAAATTTCCTTTTAATGAGGAATTAAGGGCCATTTGCAGTACTACCTATAGCAACAGTTAGAGGTGAACAGTTAAGGGTGGTCAGCCCTACAGGATGAAAAGGCATTGAAAATCTTTTATTCTGAAACCAATAAGAATTTATTGTCTCTGAAAATAATATAAAGCAGAAATGCACTTAGCTGCACATGAGAATCATAAGGGAGCTTTAAAAAATACCAGTGCAATGGCCCTTCTCCTGGTTATTTTGACATAACTATTCTGCGGCAGGCTAGGCGTCAGCATTTTTAAGAAGCCCTTTGTATGTGCTGTGCTCAGTCACTCAGTCATGTCTGATTCTTTGCAACCCCATGGACTGTGGCCTGCCAGGCTTCTCTGTCCATGGAATTTTCTAGCCATGAATTCTGGCGTGGGTTGCCATTCCCTATTCCAGAGGATCTTTCTGACCCAGGGATCGAACCTGCGTCTCTTGTGTCTCCTGAGTTGGCAGGCAGATTCTTTACCACTAGTATCACCTGGGAGCCCTTTAGGTGGTTCAGAAGTGCTCCTGGACCTGAACTGTTGCTGCAGAGGTCATGCCATCAGGTTTGCAGATGAGGGTCACAGTCACGTGAACTGCATTTGTTGAGCTCGTGCCTTTTATCCAACACCCTCCTGTTAGTGAATTATTTAATTTAGGTTAATAGGACATGGGAATGCCTAACTGGAATGCTTCTCTCAGGAAGTAAAGATGGTGTCCAGTATGCTCTCTGGGTTGGCCCGAGGAAACAGGAGTTGACCTGCAGAGTGACCCTGCCTATCACACTCTAACAAAGTGACTAAACAAGGAACTTCATGAACATAATTCCATGTTGTGCCTGCAGTAAAGGACAGAGCTGGCCCAGAGTTAGAGGTCAGCATGTAAGTATCAAAAACCTGCAGCCAAGGCCTCTGAGGTCTACGGAGCCAAACATTCCAGCAGTGGTCTGACAGCAAAGCTGTTTTGACTTTCTGTACCTGTAGAAAGGAGGACCCTGGCCACTGAGTTCGTATTTAGCATATATGGCAACAATAACTCCCATGTAGGGGAGCTGCCAGGGACTTAGGGGAAAGAGTTGATGAGTTAGAAGCTCGGATGTTTCATTTCCTTTCCCGTCATCCGTCCCCTGCCCCACAGGCCCCTGTTCCCTGTTTGCTGGCTACCACCAACCCCCATTGCCTTCCCATTTTTATTAGTCCTAGCAGGGGATTTTTGCAGAAACTAAGCCTGTGGCCCATGATTTGTTCTCTGAGTAACTATTGAAACACCTGTATGTGAATAAACATCAACAACTTTTTTGCACCTAATGTATTCACTTGAAACTGTTCATTTCTTCCTAAAACATTCTAGTATGTCATTAGAGTCTGATAGGTAGTGTTGCAGACACCTCTGTGCAGGGGAACAGACTGTCTGCTACAAATCTACTGTGTTTAAATGCACCTTTCCCTGGAAGAGCAGACTATACTTTCTGGTGGCATTTTTTTAGTCCTGTGGGTATTATTTCCTCTAGAATGTTGTTGTTTAGTCCCTGAGTCGTGTCCAACTTCTTTGCAACCCATGCCCTATAGCCCGTCAGGCTCCTCTGTCCATGGGATTCTCAGACAAGGATACTGGAGTGAGTTGCTATTTCCTTCTCTAGGGAATCTTCCTGACCCAGGGATCAAACCTGTGTCTCCTGTGCTGCAGGCAGATTCTTTACCGCTGAGCCACCAGGGAAGCCCTCCTCTAGAATACCTTCTCTTATTTTGCCTGATAGTTGACAAGGTGGATCTTTGCCAGGGAGCAGAGTTGAGGTAGGGGAGGCTCTTTTACAAACGCCACAAAAAGGACCAGCTGTTGGACTGCCATTACATTCATCAGAATGGCCAGTTACCCATTCTCTAGCTACTGCTAACGACATTGCTTGGAAATTACTTTATTCTGTGCATTAAGGCTGCAATAAATTTTAAGCTCTAACAGCTTTGCATGGTGCTGTTAATTGTGTCACTCTAAAAACCTATTGATTCATCTTTGGTCGGTGATGTTCTGGGAAGGGGGAGGCAGATGATTGATCTCACTGGCAGATGCTGTGATTGTCACTCCTAAGGTGGCTTTCCTGCCTGCACAGTAGCATCCTGTAAGCTTAGGTCTGGGTAGCAAATGCCTTATTGACTGTTGCTGCATTGGTTATCTTTCGCTCCTGGTGAGGTGATTGCATTGCGTTAAGACACAACAACAAAATTTAATAGCATGTTGAAAATGACCTTTGTGATGTTTCTGTCTTCCAGTAAAATACTTCCTCAGTCATTTGGTGGTTTTCTCTCTCACAAATAGCCATTGCTGCAGGTGAGGATCACTAGAGCTTCCAAACTGAGGGACTGGAAAATGGCGTTTCACTTGTTTTGTAATGAAAAAGGTTTGACAGAGGTGAGCTTCTGCACAAGAAAAAGTGCTGTAAGAGTCCTTAAAGGGAAGACAGGAAGCAGAGGGAATGCATGCCCTGGCTTTCAGGTTGCCAAAACCTCCCAAAACACAATGGAGCCCTCTTAGACAAGTATGTGTGTGTGCACTCAGTTGCTGACTCGACACTGTGCCTTTGAATTGTCTTTCTTGTTGAAGGTGAAGGAGGTTGTATTCTCTCCAAGATCTGTTTCAGACTGTCTATCACTCTGTCACAGACCACCCTCCGATAATGGTTGGTTTCAACTATCTTTGACAGCACTGAGAGTTGGTTGGGCTCAGCAAGGGGACTCCCACTCGAGGTCTCTCATGGGGTCAAAGTCCCTCTGTGGCTGAGGCTGGCTGGTCTCTAAGGTCTCCATACGCACCATCTGCTGCCTGCGCTGAGGACACCACAGCTGGGGCTCCTCGGGCGTCTTTCTCTGGGTCTATGGGCTCTTTCCATGTGCTAACTCCATCATGGTGGTTTGAGGATAGCAGCGCTTCTTACATGATGACTCAAGTCCCCAAATACACTTGTCTCATGAGAGATCGCCAGGCGGGTTCCTGCCTGTGGCTCTCTTTCTGTTAGAGCCTAGGCTCCTACGGAGGCCCGCTGCCATATTGTGTGCAGGCCTTTGGAGAAGACCCTGCGGTGAGTAACTGTGGGCTCTGGGCAGTGGTCCCCCTTGGAAGCAGATCCTCTAGCCCAACGAAGGCTTAAGGTGACCACAGCCCCAGCTGATACTTGACTGCAGACTCCCCAGCCAGATGCACCCAGCTAAGCCTCCTTCAGATTTCTGACACTGTGAGGTAATTAATACATTTTTGCTGTCCTAAGGGACACCATTTGGGGTTAATTTGTTAGACAGCAATAGATAAGACGTACAACCTCTTTCCTGCTCTTTCCTAATCTTCCATCTGCCAAGTAGTCACTTAGTTGTTGTGGAATGAATAAATGAGTGAGGAATGAGTACCACATTGTCTTTAACTGTAAAATGTGAAAGTCCATTGCTTCTTGCAAAACACATTTGCTTTTGTTAGGGAAACTTTATACATCCATATTGGTTGTCCACAGAGCTGGAAATTGCCAATGGCCATTCCCTAATCTCCATTCAATAAGTCAGTGATATATACACATAAACACATATGCACAAGTACACATAGCCTATGTGTATATGTATCTATGTATTTGTATATATGTACATACACACACTGGGCTGCCATATATTTTTCATGTCAGAAAGCATTCTCTTTTCAAATAAAATAAGTCAGATGTTATGTTGGTTTGCCACATCCAGAAATTATTTACGTCCTAGCATGGTGGCACAAACAGTAAAGAATTTGCCTGCAATGCAGGAGATCCAGGTTTGATCCCTGGGTTGGGAAAATCCTCTGGAGAAGGGAATGACTACACTTTCCAGCATTCTTGCCTGGAGAATTCTGTGTGCAGAGGAGCCTGGGAGGCTACAGTCCATGGGGCCTCAAAGAGTGGGACATGAGTGAGCAACTATCACTTCACTTTTCAGTGTAAGTATGGTATGCTGCTGCTGCTGCTGCTGCTGCGTTGCTTCAGTCATGTCTGACTCTTTGCGACCCCACAGACTACAGCCTTCCAGGCTCCTCCGCCCATGGGATTTTCCAGGCAAGAGTACTGGAGTGGGTTGCCATTGCCTTCTCTGAAGTATGGTATAACCCCATAAAAACATTTCGTTTTTTCCTGACATGTTATGTACTTGGCTGTTTTGCTGTTCATAACATTTATTTTTGCCTATTTACTTCTCACCTCTTTAAGTCACTTTAGTTGTTATCTGGGAGTTATAAAAATATTTTAAAGCAGACTGATTTTTACTACCCAATCACTGGGTTATGATTTTGAACTCTCCCTTAGAGGATATATAGAGGAGATATAGAGGAGATATATATATACATACACACACACACACACACACACACACACACACACACACATATATATATACATATATAAAATCTAGAAGTGATTTTTATGCCAGTCAACTCTGTTGAATGTATTTGTTTTGGAGTAGTGCTCAAATTATTTTTTCTATTCTTTATGTTCAGTTCAGTCACTCGGTTGTGTCTGACTCTTTGCAACCCCATTGACTGCAGCACACCAGGCCTCCCTGTCCATCATCACCTCCCAGAGTCTACCCAAACCCTTGTCCATTGAGTCAGTGATGCCATCTAACCATCTCATCCTCTGTCATCCCCTTCTCCTCTTGCTTTCAATCTTTCCCAGCATCAAGGTCTTTTCAAATGAGTCAACTCTTCGCATCAGGTGGCCAAAGTATTGGAGTTTCAGCTTCCAATGAATATTTAGGACTGATTTTCTTTAGAATGGACTGGTTGGATCTCCTTGCAGTCCAAGGGACTCTCAAGAGTCTTCTCCAACACCACAGTTCAAAAGCATCAATTCTTCAGCGCTCAGCTTCTTTATAGTTCAACTCTCACATCCATACATGACTACTGGAAAGATTATGTAGAAACGTACTAATAATTCATTGAAACCTAAGTCAAACCAGAAAGAGTGAGTTGCTTGGGATTTCTTTTTTAGTAACAGGTGAAAAAAAAAAAGATGAGTGAGGACATTCTAGGTAGTGTTTCTAGATACTCTTCTCACCTGCTCTACAGCTCATCCAGGGCTGTCATTATGGGGGGACCTTTTTCCCTAGTTCCATCAGAGGTCACTCCCGGTCTTCTTGTTCCCCTGACTTATTCCTTTCAGCAGAGGAGAGCCTTGGCCAATGTGAGCTTGGGTGAGTGGATAAGCATGCATGGCGCAGTCCTTTTCCCTTTCTTGGCTCAGGGAATCCTAAGGGCTGGTCTACTCTTGGCCATGGTGAGGTTGGTGTGTACTTCCTGTGACTCTGGAGAAGGCAATGGCAACCCACTCCAGTATTCTTGCCTGGAAAATCCCACGGATGAGGGAGCCTGGTGGGCTGCCGTCTCTGGAGTCGCACAGAGTTGGACATGACTGAAGCGACTTAGCAGCAGCAGCAGCCACCTGTGACTCTATGAGTTAGCAAATGCTATGGATGCCCCATCTCTCTTTTCCCAGCCTTCACCTGGACAGGCAGAAGGTTGCTTATTACCAATGCGTGCACTCCCTTAGTGTGTGTGCCTGGTCGTAGAAACGTGTTTGGCCCGCGCACAGAACAAGCTGGAAGTGCCCTAGAGCTGATGTCCCTAGAGGCAGCTCTCTAATGAGCTGGGTGGGAGTTGATGCATGTAGATACTGGGGTGAGTAACTCTCAGAGATGAGTTCTCTTCTTACTCCCAGAAATGCCCCGCTGGGTTGAGCTCAGGCTGCCCATGTTGGTAACTGGCTTTAGCACACACTCTTTGCTGGCTTTCTTCCCCTCCCTGTCCCATTCCCTCACTCTTCTAATACTTGGATTAACTCCCAGATCAACTGTTACCTGTGGTCAAACCCTTGTCTTGGGTCCTGCTTCCAGGCAGATCTATTCAGGATATATTGTTAGGGACCCTTGCTGCCTCCCGCCAGAGTTGCCTCCAACAGCTCATGTCAAGCTGACATTTGTAGTCTCATTTGCCTGACTTCTGTTTATCTCAGTTAGTTCAGAACTCAGGAGAGTAAATTGTTTATATTATTAGAGCTTCTTCTTAAATCCCCATAACTGGTACTTTTCTACTTCTAGTTTCTTCGCATTTAAACTTAAAAATATAAAATTAAGCGTTAACAAGCAAACATGAAGTGAATTTGGCTCCTAACCCACTCTGTTCCTGCCAAAGACACGGAGGGAATAAACCAATATTCTGATATATGACAAATATATAACTTCTGTTTTTTTTTTTTTTTACAATGTTACAGTCTCATGACAAGTTTAATATTCTTAGCCTAGAATTTGACAAAAATTGCTTAAGTTGACTGTATTGAATGTTTAAATTTTTTTTTTCTGTTAGATAACTGTATTTGTCTCATTGTTCTACCTTTATTTGGTGATTTGGGAAACTGAAAACAGTTACAGTAGCATATGGCTCTTTGTTTATTTGCTCTTAGAGTTGAGTCAGAAAGATTTACAAATGGGAGCTTGTTGCTGAAGTTAATTCAATGTGCAAATGGGTTAATTATTTAGTCTTGATCTCCTCATCTGCAAAATGGACGTGGAATTATTATACCTACACAATAGGAAAGCATAATGTGGTAAAAATATTAATTTTTACTTCTTCAAGGATAATTTTGTTTTTGAGGCAAAGAGCAGTAGCTAATTCTTGAGAATATGGCTAATTTGAAAGTATAGGTGAGGCCCCACAAGAAACAATGACTTCATAGTAGAAAAATATGAAATTTCCTAGAAGGTACCCATTCATTCTAAGCATAGTATTGTAATTTTAGGTCTGATTGAAGTGAAGGGAATTGATTATTTTCACTTGATTCTTTGTGGCAATATCAGTTCCCTAAATAGGGGAACCTTTACTAAAATTGCCTGTACGAATCTGAGCAAGCTTATTTGCATGGGGAGAGTAGAAAAGCTAGTAAAAATTCCTTGGGATTATTCAAAAGTTGTGTTCCTCCAATAGCTGTCCATTTCGTGGGACGCTTGTGTTGATCCCAAGTGGAAATGCATCTGATGGCCAAGTGTATGAAAATAATTCACTGTTTGCTGTGTATCTGATCAATAGGGACCATTGTTTATTTCACCCTGATGTGGCATTGGTTAACTAAAATAGATGTTCTCTGATAATATGAGAAAAATTGGTAGTTTATTTATCATAATCTTCATTAACAAAATTTTTTGGTAATTTTTTTTGTATTTGAAATTCCCTTTATTATCATTACTTTTCATTATTATTATTAAAACATGTCCAGAATGTTATCTCCTAGTGTAAATTTAGACAAGTTATCTTTTTTAAACACCCAAACTTGATTTTATTTTCTAGCTTTCGCTGACACCTGGTGGCCTCTCCTGCTCTAGGGAAGGAAAGCCATGCTAGGTTGTCCTTAGGACAGCAGCCTGGTGTCTTCTGCATAATGTGTTTGAATCTCAGAGAATCTTTAATTTCTCAGTGAAACAGTGCATCCTTTCTAGAGCCTCTGCCATGACCGTCTACCTCCCGTATTGTGTTTTCAGTGATGGATTTCCTTTGTTTGCTAAGGATTTTCATTATCAAAATTTTATTTTTGCTCAGGTTAAATTTACTTTCTATTTTATATGGCTATTAACCTTCTCCCCATATTTCTTCTGTTTTCTTTCTTTAATAGAATCTTGCTCTTGTTATTTTGGAGAGAAGTTGAGACCAGATGACCCATGAGATGTGTTGATATTCTAGATTGTATTGGGTCTGCCTTTTCAACTTCGGAATTTGTGTGTGTGTATGTTTAAGGAGAGGAGGAATTAGAACAGAAGAATTCAGTGTTCACTCTGAGTCTTAATTTTTTTTTTTTCCTTTCCCCTGGGGTCATAAAGAAACTGTCCTGGAAAATGAAATTGAGTTGGTTTAGAAATGGCCAATTGTAAGCCTGTTTGTATTCTAGGATACTGACCCTACCTCTCCTCTTCTGTAAGTGTTAATAGGTAAAAAACTGAATCAGGGAAAACAAATCATTTTTAAATAAAGAACCAGTAATTTCCAAAAGGGAGGACTCCTTGGTTGGAAGTAAAGGCAAAATTCCTACTGCTTCCATGGATCTGAATCTAGACCTTGCACTAGCCTTGGAGAGAGCTGAGTCTGCAATACAGACAGTGAACTTACTCTATAAGCTTTATAGAGATCTTGGATTGCCTTATTTCCGTGTTGGTCTACTTGGGTAGCAAGACTCTAATAGCCTTGGAATAGGCTTTTGTCTCACACTAATGCAATCCAAAATGAACACTCAGTCATGGTTCACAGGTGCCCAACAATAATTTTTGTCTTCATACAAACTTCACAATTATTACTGCCTCTGTTTAAACCTTCTTCTAGCAAATAGAATATTTGACACACAAGGTAGAAACAGTGGATATAATAGACAAGAAGCTGTATGGCTAATGGCTCACTAAGATACATCAGAAACTGGTGTTAGTTTGGTCTTCCTTTAAACGCTTTCATGGTCCAGCAGAATCTTCAGAGTTGGTTTTTGGACACATATCTCCAGGCTGCCGGCCTCCTAAATAAAGTAAACTTTTTGTTCCTACCAGAAAGAAACATTCATGTTAGTTTGCAAAGTGGAGGGAAATTGATGAGAATTTAGTCACTAATTATCTCAAATTCCTGTATGAAAATGAAATTGACCTAATAGGCACTAAAAAAAGTGCTATTTGAGAATTCAAGGAGGATCTGAATAAAGGAAGAGTATGTGTCTATTTCCTATGGAGGCACACTTACTACTAAAATTACTATCTCATCACATACTCGCCACGTGCTCAGCACCATGCTGTGGGAACTCCTCAGTCAATTTCCCCTTTAAAGGGTATATTAGAGTTCTCCAGAGAAGCACCATCAATAGAATCTATACCTATAGATATATCTGAGGGGATTTGTTATAGGAACTGACTGATGAGTGTGGAGGCTAAATCCCATAGTCTTCCATCTGCAAGCTGGAGGCCCAGGAAAGCCGGTGGTATAATTCAGTCCACGTGTAAAGGCCTGAGAACTAGGGGAGCCAATGGTGTATCTACCAGTCTGAGCATAAGGCCTGAGAACCTGAATGGTAAGTGCACTGGAGTAAGCCCAGGAGTTCAAAGACCCAAGAATCAGGAGCTCTGATGTCTGATGACAGGAGAAAATGGGTATCCCAGCTGCAAGAGCAGGAGGGGAGGTTGAGAGAGATGTTTACCAGCTTTCTGGGCATCCCTGAGCCCAGTGATGTTAAAATAGAAAATTAACCATCTACCTCCTGGTAGCTAAGATGGTAAAGCATCTGCCTGGGTTCGATCCCTGGGCCAGGAAGATCCCCAGGAGAAAGGAATTGCTACCTACTCCAATATTCTTGCCTGGAGAATTCCATGGACAGAGGAGGCTGGTGGGCTACAATCCATGCGGTCGCAAAGAATCAGACGTGACTGAGCGACTAACACATTCAGTGACACTTAGTGTATAATTCTTTTTTTCTCTTTTCATGAGAAATAGGATTAACAAACTATGCTAGTTGTTTATTCTTCTTAAACAAGTCACTGTAAAATATATTCTATATATTACACAAGTAGAGAAAACATGTGAATCGTGTAAACATTTCTGAGATTAAAATTGTCCAAAATTTTGCATGTTGTCTAATGATTCTATAACAGATTAGATAGAGACTTGCCTCTTTATGTCTCAAAACGTAAAGTAAAAGAGTTGTGATTCAATAGCACAGTTGAGATGCAGGTGGTATTAGAAGGATGTAACACTGCCTCACTTTTTGTAGTGGTCAGTTGGTCAAGGCCATGAGATTTGGCTTTGGGTTGTACACATGCCTTAGGAATCCTGGATCGCTCAAGTTGAGGAGACATACACCAGGCTTGGAGCAGGGGCAGAGCTGGTGTTTTCTGGGTAAACAGATAGAAAGGGATGGTAGAACCTGCCTGGCTGGTCTAATTGTCCTAAGTTTCCATCTCACTGTAATTAAAACAATGCCAAATCAAGTCCTACCTGGAATGGGGAGACGTCTCTAGTCTTGTAAAGCTCCCAGTGTCTTTGGCAAAAATTTGCCAGGTACTGAAACAGTGCTGGAGGGACACACTCGGCAAATGCCTTGGTTCTGCGACAGCCCAGTGTCCGCCTCTCTGTTGAGCTGCTATAATACCATGAAGGCAGAAACCATGTTTTACTCACCTGCGAAGCCTCAGTTACTGACACATCAGAAAATACACAACTAAGAGATAAATGGGTTCAAGTTAGGGTTCTGTGGGGAAAGAATCTAGAAGGTTAGAGTGATGATGGGCAGCTCATGAAGGATCTTGAATGAACCCTAGTGACTGTGTGGTTGATTTTAAAAATTAAAAAAATATTTTTTAGTTGAATATTTGAATCTGAAGCTATAATACTTTGAAATCCAGGTGGTGGTTTAGTTGCCAAGTCATGTCCGACTCTTGCGACCCCATGGACTGTAGCCTGCCAGGCTTCTCTGTCCATGAGATTCTCCAGGCAAGAATACTGGGGTGGGTTGCCATTTTCTTCTCCATGAATTCCAGGAGAGGCACATAATTGGAGAACTATGGTCGTGCGGCCTCTGATGAGATTTAGGAGCTCATCTAACTGAGACACAATAGTGTCTCAAAGAGTGAAGAGTTAAGAATGGATTTTTTACCAAGTCTAATGTCAGGTGTTCATGGGAGCTTTCAGCCGGAGTCGGATCATCGAGAATTCCTGTCTGCATTCTTGGAGTGCCCGAAGTGCCAACTGTCTGTGGTTTTGATTAAAGATAGATCTATATGCCTCACATGCCAGACTTGCAGGCTGTGGAGTTGACTTTCTGCCATGAAATGTTAGCAGCCTGGCTTTTGTGCTGACGTACAAGGGTCATCCCACAGCTGGGAGGAGGCTTTGGGGCTGCCTGAAAGCAGGGGAAATATGTTTGTTCAAATAGCCGAGGCCTTCAGGCCACTACTTGTCGAGGGAGGCGTTCATATCCCTGTGTGAAAAGCATCCTAAGAGACCTATTAAAACCTTCTTAGGGATGGCCGCCAGTCTGGCTACTTCCGGCTTATTAGAGTTTGAGAAAACTGGAAAAATTATATACCAGGAAAGGCCTTTTGTGCCCTGGCTTCCGGGGAAAGAGAGGTAGACAACTGAATCAAGTTCATTAATGAAGCTGTCAATAAAAGAGAATGTCTGATAGATGCTTAGGTGTCTTATCAGGCCTCCATGTAAAAGAGTGTCACAGTAACCTTAGAACTTCTTCAGATCAATTAACCATGTTGCTTAAAAGTCTTCAGTGGTTCTTTATTGATTCTAAAGTAACGTTCAAACTCTTCAATGTGATGTTCAAAGCTCTTCAAAATTTGTTTTCAAAGTTCCTTTTCATTGTCTTCATGTGACTCCTCCCATCTGATCCCCAACCTGCAGACACTCGACAGAATTTCACACCTGTCTAGCTACTTCTACTATGTTCTCTAAAATAATCTGCATTGTTTTAATTGTGGTAAAGTATACGTAACAGAAAGCTTACTGTTTTAACCAACTTACAGTGTAAAATTCAGTGCATTAGGTATGTTCATAATACTGTGCAACTGTCATCACAATCTAGTTCTAGAACTTTCTTTATCACTGCGAAAAGAGACCATACCAGTTAAGTAGTCACTCTTCGTGTGCTTGCACCCTTCCCCTCCTAGCCCTTGGCATCCATTGACCTGCTTTCTATCTTTGTGGATTTACCTATTATGGACGGATATTCTATACAAATGGAATCATAGAGTAAGTGGTCTTAGGGTGTCTAGCCTCTTTCACTTCACTTAAGTTTTTCAAGATTTATCCAAGTAGCAAGTATTGGTAGTTCATTTCTTTTTAAAGCTAAATAATACTCCATGGTATGGATTTATCTCACTTTGTTTATCCATTCATCTGTTGTGGACATTTGGGTTATTTCCACCTTTTGGTACAGTGAGTAGATCTGCTATGAAAATTTACATACAAATTTTCTTTTGTGTATATATACACACACACATACATGCACACCTAGGAACGAAATTGCTGAGTCTTGTAATAGTTCTATGTTGAGCTTATTGAGGAGCTGCCAACCTGTTTTCCACAGTGGCTCTACCATTTTACATTTCCACTAACAGTGTATGAAGGTTCCAGTTTCTCTACATCCCCACCAACAGTAATTTTCTATTTTTTATTATGGCCATCCTACTGGGTATGAAGTGGTATCTTGTTTTGATTTGCATTTTCCTAGTGACTAGTGATGCTGAGCATCTTTTCATGTGGTTGGTGGCTATTTCTATGTCTTCTTTGGAGGAATGTCTATTCAAGTCCTTTGACCATTTATAATCGTCTTTTCGTTGTTTTTGTAAGAATTCTTTCTATATTCTAGATATTAGACCTTATCAGATATATCGTTTGTAAATATTTTCCCTCATTCTGTGCATTGACTTTTTCACTTCCTTAATGTGTCCTTTGATGTATAAGTTTTCAATTTTGTTGAAGTTCAATTTATGTATTTTTCCTTTTGTTGCTTATGCTTTGGGTGTTTTATTTCAGCAATCATTGACAAATCCAATATCACGAAGATTTTCCCCTATGCTCTCCTCTAATAGTTTTCTTATTTGGATCTTTGGTCCATTTTGAGTTGATTTTGTATATGTTATACGGTAAGGGTCCAACTTATTCTTTTTCATGTGGATAATCAATTTTCTTAGCACCATTCATTGAGGAGCCAACCCTGCAGTTATGACATCTGCTTGGAATGCTTTCAGTTTTCTTTTTTTTTTTTAAAGTGAAACATATTTTTCCCTGACGATACTGCCTTTCTGGCCATACTCTCAAATAGAGGACCTTCCCCCTACTTTCCCTTCTCATTGCTCCTGGGAAAGTTATTATATGTTAAGCTTCCATTTTATCTGCTTCTTTCTCAGTGCTCCCCATACACCCTTCTTAATGTCTTTCTTTGGACTCCCAATGTTGTTCACTTAATACCACTTTCTCACCATCTTCGTTACTATTATCTACATATTCCATCTTATTCAAGGATGTCAACACTTGGGTATAGACAAAGACTTCTCTGCATCACTCTTTGCATCTTTGTAAGACTTCAAACATTGTATTGATGACTGGCCTCTTCATTCTTCAACTGTCGCAATGCCAGGAACTTGATCTTCTGTTTCACAGCCATAATTATTGAGGCCACGATTTAGACAGCATAGCTCTTTTATGGTAACAGCTTCTTTTATGTGGTAAAATTCTGAACTCCTTCTCAGCACAGCCTCACTTCTGTCTTGTGTTTTGTTGTTGTTGCTATTGTTGAACTTGATCTTAGCTTCTGCATCATTTATGACCTTCCTGCTACTCCTAATTCTTCTAAAACAACAGATATAAATGTTACTTTTAATTTTAATACAATCTTTCAGAAAAGTTGTGAAAATAATACACTCTGTACTTCATATTCAGATTTGCCGCTTATTCACATGCCAGCTCTTTTGCTTTTTCATTCCTTTTCTCTTTGAGAATCATTTAAAAAATAAATATTTATCCTAAATATTTCAGAGTGCATTTCCTAGAACAAGGACATTCCCTTGCATAAGTACAGTAAAATGATCCAAATCAGTTTATTTACTATTGAGTATTATTTCTCATTTGGTTTATATTCAAAGCTAATTTTCTAATACTGTCTTCTTTTTCCCTTCCATCCCAGTATTATGCATTGCTTTCAGTTTCTCTGTATCTTCAGTGTCTTTTAGCCTGAAAGTGAAAGCAGCTCAGTCATGTCTGACTCTTTGGGACCCCCTGGACTACAGTCCACGGCATTCTCCAGGCCAGAATACTGGAGTGCGTAGCCTTTTCCTTCTCCAGGGGATCTTCCCAACCCAGCGATCGAACCCAGGTCTCTCTCCTTGCAGGTGGATTCTTTACCAGCTGAGCCACGAGGGAAGACCAAGAAAACTGGATTGGGTAGCCTATCGCTTCTCCAGCAGATCTTCCCAACCCAGGAATCAAACCGGGGTCTCCTGCATTGCAGGCAGATTCTTTACCAACCGATCTATCAGGGAAGCCTTTAACCTGAAACAGGTTCTCAATCACTTTTGTCTTTCTAGACCTTGATATTTTTTAAGAAGGTGTGTGTGTGCTAAGTCACTTCAGTTGTGTCCCACTCTGCAACACCATGGACTGTAGCCCTTGAGGCTCCTCTGTCCATGGGATTCTCCAGGCAAGAATACTGGAGTGGGTTGCCATTCCCTTTTCCAGGGGATTTTCCCCACCAGGGAATCAAAACTGCATTTTTTTTTTAAAACGTCTCCTGCATTGGCAGGCAGTTTCTTTAGCACTAGCACCACCTGGGAAGCCCCGTTAATAATTGTTTTGATGTCCAGACTTCCCAAGATGCAGTCAGTGAGGTTTCTTCATGCCCGTCCTCGCGTCCTCTGGGCATAACTCCATTGTTCTTTGAACAGTTCCTTACTTTCTGGCACAGGAAGATGCTGTAGATTTACCTTCTACTTTTCTTATTCTGTGGTTTCCTAGAAACCCTGATTCCTTCTTTGCGAGAAATGCTATTTTGAAATCAAGATCTATATGTGTTCATTGTTCCTCGGGTGCCAGTGCTTTTGTGTTTACTCAGCAGAATGAGCTGTGTGTGTATGCTTGTGTGTGTTTCTGTATTTATTTACTCTGTCGTTTATTGATCTGTGTCAAATACCCCAAGTTTATACTAGTACTGTTAACTCCAATTTAACAATTCTTCATTTCCATATTTGTAATTTATTCTCCAACCAGCCAGTGAGAAACCTGGCTTCTGTTATTCTCAATATATTGTCTTATTTGCTCAATCCTGCAATATGTACAAAATAATTTGAGATTTGCTAACACATATCACTGAAAAATATGAACTTCAGTTCAATATTTGTTTGCTTTTTTGACTTAAGACTAAGGCAGGATTTTACATTCTATTATGAACAATTAAATTTGAAGTGCTTATTCCCAATCTGAGTAGAGTGTAGAGAAGGCTTTCTGGATTTCAGAGTAAACGGCAGTACAAAAGATACAGATTCAGGAATTATCAGCTTCAAAATGATATTAAGATAATATTAATTCATATGCAATTGTGCAGTGGTTTGAGCATTCTTTGGCATTACCTTTCTTTGGGATTGGAATGAAAACTGACCTTTTCCAGTCCTGTGGCCACTGCTGAGTTTTCCAAATTTTCTGGCATATTGAGTGCAGCACTTTCACAGCATCATCTTTTCTGCTGTACATGGGAGCAAAGTAAAGAGTTGGGAGCTGGAGGGAGTTGTTATCTTTTTAAAGATATCAGATATTACAGCACATAAGTATTATGATAAGAATGGGTCAAGGAGACAGTAGAAGAATGATGTAGGAGAGGGATGTAATTATGCAGGAGAAAAATCTTCGAAGAGCTGAGATTAGTGGTAGATTTAGGAGCAGGAAGTCCATCCAGGACAATAAATAAAGGGAACTAAGGGTTCAGAGCTGCACCTGGCTGACTGCTGAGTCACCCTGGGGTAGAACAGTATAGTCACTGCGCTAGTCAATACCGCTTTAGGTGATCTTTCAGAACCAGTTTCCAGTTATTCCCTCTCTTCCCTGGCACCTTATCCTCAAATCACTAGTCCGTGTATCTGAATAACATTCCTGCCTCCTCCTGAACATGCTTTAAAAACTAACAGTCCTAAAGAGAGCATTTTCATTGTTTATCTCTACTTCCTTCTTCCAGCCACAAGACATGTTCCCATTGGCTTTCAGCCTTGGGCTGTGGACTGCTTGTAACAAGAGACGGGACTCTCCTTATAATAAAGGAGATTTTGGCCTCCATTCCTGAGGTCATGTTTGCTTTGTGAATCACCTCATCACTTACCCTAGACAGCAAGGGGAAAATGACAGAGAAAGACCAATTTAAAAAGAGAGGACCTCAAAATTTTTCTGTTTAAAAC
Organism: Ovis aries; assembly: GCF_016772045.2. Classification (NCBI taxonomy): domain Eukaryota; kingdom Metazoa; phylum Chordata; class Mammalia; order Artiodactyla; family Bovidae; genus Ovis; species Ovis aries. The sequence goes on along the minus strand of NC_056062.1, from coordinate 70,724,962 downwards.
TCAGGGTCCTCCCTACCCCAGCACCAAGCTCAGGGTGGCTGAGCTTAGAGGCTGCAGAGGAAACATCATGTATCTCAGCATCAGAGGGACAGTCACTGCCCTGTCCCCCGTCTCCCATCTGAGTTTCTCAGCACTCTAGACAATCCTAAGTGTCCTTGAGTTCCCTGGGTCCCTGAGTGAGTGAAGAATTGGGATTTTTCCCAGACTGCCACCTGGTGACCGAGGCTAGAAGCAGGATGAAGTGTAATACAGGAAGCTTGGTCAGAATCTCAGTAGACCCCAAAAGCCAGGGAGAGGGAAATACATAGTCAGTTACACAGGAGGCTAAGGTCATCATTGTTTATGCAGGGAACCCACAATCCCTCAAGCTCCAGGGAGAAATGGGATAAAGACCCAGCAGCTGGTTCTGGAGCCTCCCTGCTATTAGGAATGTAGAGGCAACTCAGGAACTGGGTAAAGGAGGAAACCCTAAAACGTGAAGGAATTTGGAACTCTAACAAAATTGTACTTGTAAGCCTGAACTTAAGTGCTTGGGCTGGACTGGGAACTGATCTAGAATTGACCATCAGCAGAAATGAGGGTATATAGTTAGTTATAGAGAAGGGGCCTATATATTTTCATTCTCAAGCATGTACTTAAAATTCCAATACAGTTATTAATAACTTACATATTTAATTTAAAGTGAAGTGAAGTCGCTCAGTCGTGTCTGACTGTTTGCCACCCCATGGACTGTAGCCTACCAGGCTCCTCTATCCATGGGATTTTCCAGGCAGTAGTACTGGAGTGGATTGCCATTTCCTTCTCCAGCGGATCTTCCCGACCCAGGGATGGAACCCAGGCCTCCCGCATTGTAGACAGATACCTTACCATCTGAGCCACCAGGGAAGTCCACTTAATTTAATTTAAAATTAGTGTGTAAGTATCTAAAAAGATCTGATCTTCATCTCTCCACTGTTGGGTTTTGTAAAACACAAAAATGCTCTAGGAAAATACACTAAATCTGGTATAAATTAATAATTTGTACATAAAATCTAATAGAATATTTAACTGTCCAATAAATATTTGAGTAGTAGAGTATTTAAACGATCGAATAATCTTTGCTCATTTGGTTCAGTGTTATTTTTTGGTAAATTTCTGAGTGTAGATTAATTTGTGTTTTGGTGAAGTTTTTTTTTATTTAGTCTTAGTGGTAGCAAACTATAGAAAATTGGGCATATTATCTATTTTTGAAAATAACGTTTTATTGCAGTATAACCACTCCCATTTTGTTTATAAATTGCCTACCATTGCTGTGGCAACAGAACATTTGGCTTGCAAAGCCTAAGATATTTATTATCTTACTCTTTGTAGAAAAAGTTTGCCAAACTCTAGACTAAGATTTAATCAAAGCAAAGTGTATTTGTAATCTTGCTTTCACATTATTAAGTAGAGACTGTTTTATTTCCCTTCGAGCATATTTGGGTCTTATTTCATTAAGGCATGATGCTTTCCAAACCCAGTGCTTGGAACGTTGCAAGGAATGAATGTCCTCTAAGAAATGGAGCATCAAGGAGAATATTAATTCTAGAACTCAAGCTGACATTTATAGCTATACAGCAATTTTCTTTAGCTTGTTATGAAAACTAAAATACTTGCTACAGTAGCTAGAAAAGAACATCTGCTGTGTGGTTGAGAAAAGTTCAGCGAAGTATTTCTTGTGTCACTGTGACTTTCATATGCTAACACCATCCCATGGCAGTACGGATTTCTGCTCTTCAGAGTTAGTTTGCGCAGAGTGTTGAATGGACATTATGATGTAGACAGGAAGGTGTGACGATGCCTTCCTATGAAATGACTCGATACCTTACGAGGATCAGGTCCATATGGAAAACCCTACATGTCAGGCCTGACATCTGACTGATTTCCCTTTATCTAATCTTAACACGTATTCTTAACAAGCATCTTCTATTCCAGCTGGGTTCATTTCTTCTTGTCTGCTCTATATGCTGCTCCCATTTTTTTACTTCAACATATAGGCTCTCCCTTATGGCCATGAAAATACTCTTGTAAGGAATCATTTGGGTGAGGACCAAAAGTCCATCTTTGGATAGAGGCTCTGTAAGTAATAGTGTCTCAGACTGGACAGGATTGAAATCGATATTCATTTTAGAAAAAAAGACAATGTTTGAAATAATAGAAAAGGAAAAAAAAATGAAAGATTCATACTGCCTCCCTACTTTCCCACTGTTACTAATTTTACACCTTTTGTATAAATACCTTTTTATAAATTTTCTATGAACATGTTTTTTTATTTCAATATAATTTTACTAGATTTTCTTTCACACTCTGTCTTCCTTGATTAGTCTCGTCATCAGGTAAGCCCATATAATTAAATTTGTTTTCTCTGTGCTTATAGAATCATCTGTTGACCTGTATACATGTGTATATATGTATGTATATATATATACATGCATGTATATATGTATGTATGTGTGTGTATATATATATATATATATACACACACACACACACACAGTTCAGTTCAGTCACTCAGTCATGTCCGACTGTTTGTGACCCCATGGACTGCAGCACACTAGGCCTGCCTGTCCATTACCAACTCCTGGAGCTTACTCAAACTCATGTCCATTGAGTTGGTGATGCCATCCAACCGTCTCATCCTTTGTTGTCCCCTTCTCCTCCCTTCAATCTTTGCCAGCATCAGGGTCTTTCCCAACGGATCAGCCCTTTGCATCAGGTGGCCATAGTATTGGAGTTTCAGCTTTAGCATCAGTCTTTCTAATGAATATTCATGACTGATTTCCTTTAGGATTGACTGGTTGGATCTCCTTGTAGTCCAAGGGACTCTCAAGAATCTTCAACACCACAGTTCAGAAGCATCAATTCTTTGATGCTCAGCTTTCTTCATAGTCCAACTCTCATATCCATGCATGACTACTGGAAAAACCATAGCTCTGACTAGATGGACCTTTGTTGGTAAAGTAATGTCTCTATTTTTTAATATGCTGTCTAGCTTGGTCATAACCTTTTTTTCCAAGGAGCAAGTGTCTTTTAATTTCATGGCTGCAGTCACCATCTTCAGTGATTTTGGGACCCCCCCCCAAAAAATAAAGTCTGTCACTGTTTCCACTGTTTCCCCATCTATTTCCCATGAAGTGATGGGACCAGATGCCATGATCTTCATTTTCTGAATGTTGAGTTTTAAGCCAACTTTTTCACTCTCCTCTTTCACTTTCATCAAGAGGCTCTTTAGTTCTTTGCTTTCTGCCATAAGGGTGGTGTCATCTGCATATCTGAGGTTATTGATATTTCTCCTGGTGATATACATATGTACATATATATGAATGTATACATTCAACAAACTCCAGGAGATAGTGAAGGACAGGGAAGTCTGGCATGCTGCAGTCCATGGGGTCACAAAGAGTTGGGCATGACTGAGCAACTGAACAACAACAATATACGTTCATAGTAACTATTTACAGAACTGAGACCACATTACATTCATTTTCTGCATCCTGCTTTTTTCCACTCTGGTTCTTGCAGTAAGTCTACCAACTCATTTGTTACACCTGTGCCTGTTAGGGGTGCTCACTTTATTTCTACTGAAATACGTTGTGATTTCGGTTTCAAGCCTGTAGTTCAGTGTGAGCTCTTCCCAGCCCTGGTGGCCACACCCAGGCCCTCCTACCTGGGGATGGGAAAGGGATGACATGAGAGCGTCTCAGCGCCTTGCTCCAGGTTTGGCCCAAAGCTGGCCCACCTGAGGGTCCCCCATCCCTTCCTCTCCAGGTGGTGGAGCCCTGTCTGTTTCAGGGGGCAAGAGTGGTTTTGGTTGTGAAAAGGAGACAAGGTGTCTGTCCCCACAGTAGCTGTGGGGACAGAGTCCAGTGGGGCAGGACTCCTCTGGGCCGTCAATGGCCAATGGTGGGCTTGTTTCATGAACACACAGTTTTTATTTTTTAAACATAAAATTTAGGTGGGTCCATTTGTATTGTAATCCAGTCATGAGTATATTTCCATATTGATAAACAACAACTAGTAACCTTTGATGTGTTTTATATACCTGCCACAAAATTTGTGTAAAGCATCACTCTATCCTTTGATCTTTTGGTTGACTCCAGGTTTTATTACTATTCATGATGCTGTCAAAAATATATGTATCTAAGTACTTGATCAAATACTTCTATAAGATCAAAAGATCTGACAATTCTGATGCTTTTGGTACCTATTACCAAATTGCCTTCTGAAATGGTTATATAATTTCACTTTCTCTTAAGCATAGGAACGTGCCTGTTTTCAACACCATCACCATGACCAGGTTATCTAATTTAGTGACTTTTAAACTTTTTCTTGACTATGACCCAAGAGTAGGAAAAAAACACTTTATATTGTGACTTAGGATGCATACATTCATATACACATAATAAATGCATATACATAAACACATATTTAATGAAAACAACATTCTCACAAAATAATTCTAACCACAACTGTATAAAATGCATTCGATTCTTTTTATTCTATTTAATTTAAACAAATGCAGACTGAGATCGACCAAGTAGATATCATAAGTGATATTAAACTGGAAGAAATGGTGGAATTTTAGGATAAAAGAAATATGACCTAAAAAGTATTCTATCAGCCAGAGCAAAGGTCTGTAACAAGATGAAATTTAACGCAGTTATTGTGAAGCTCCTCAATCCAGATAAACCCCACCATCAATAACCACCAGCACCTGTGTCTAGGCTTTCCAGCCACATGACACTCATCCTGCCCTCACGTGCTAAAAATCTTTTGAACTTTCAAATGTTCTTAATGGTTTCACCTCCTGATTTATCATAAAGTTTGCCTTATTCTCCTCAACATGCTCCCTGAGTCTTAAAAAAAAATCCATATTGGTGATGACCCTTCCAGCATCTAGCACCATTCCACAGCCTTCTCACTTTTAGGCGCCTTCAAATTTAATTCAGGTACCCCTCTCTGTCCTTAGAATTATCTTTTATCTCATTATTACTTTTGTCAAACTGTTACATTGCCCCTGAGCATCCATCCTTTCACCTTCTCCCTTCCTTCCATGTGCTAATAACCTTCATACAATCTTCTCTGCTTGACTCTTTCCTTAGAATGAGGTTTAAGATGCTCCTCAAACCCTAAGTCCAAGGGTCTTGGGTTTGGCCCACAAATGTGCTTGGGAATTTCCGAATTTTAGGAAAAGACATGGGTGTTCCCTTCTCCCATCCCTCCCATTCTCATGAAGACCTTCAGGGAAGTGGACTTTACTGGCTAACTTTGGCAGAGCCATCAAAACCTGGCTTTGTTCTTGATCCTCAGAGAATATTATGTGTTGCCTGCAGAGCTCAGGGTCACTGCCCACTTGTTTCCCACTTGGTAATAGCCAGTGGCTTACAAACTGTGATCTGGAGGCCCAGGAGTTTCATAAAGACCTTTATGTACCTGAGCAGGAGGGAGATATACTAGTCGGCAGGGGGGGTGGGGGGGTGGGGGTGGGAGTGGGGGGGTGGGGGGGGGGGTGGGGAGGCTCCAGAACTCCAAGTCCCTTCAATGAAGCTGCCACACTTTTAAAAATTTTCATATGCTGGGCTTCCTTCTGAAATATACTTTAACTCTCCACCAGTAACTTCCACAGCATTTCCAGTTCTGAATGATAAGAAAATTTAAAAATTACCCCCAAATAATTAAGTACGTTAACAATTATAATTCAGCAAGCAGTATTAAAAAGACATCAAGTCCCATTGGGACATTTGTGCTGTTCTATTAACTCTCACGTAGGTGAGCAAGTGAATGGCTGGAGCAGTCTTTAAAGGATTAAGAGAGCTGACCCCGGTGGGACTTAGCCTAATAACAGTATTGAATTTCATGTGGGCAGAGAGCAAACCAGATGTTTCTTTTTAGGTACCTGTCATTTCCTACTACAGCATAAAATAAGTTGAGTGGAATTGGCTTTAAACTTGTACTTGGTCCTATATCCAATGCTGTTTCTCTGCCAAGTAAACGGAAATCCACTGCATTTTCTCCAAACAGCCCATTCCAGGTTTGCACAGCATCTCCCACCAGAGTTGGGGCCCTGAAGGTTGTTCTTAGCTTTGTTGTCTGTGAAAGTCTTACAGAGCCAGTACCAAGCCCCTGATTACAAACTGTTCTCCATGGTGGCCCCCCAAATCTGGATTACCGCTTAGTTACGAGTGCAGCTCTGAATGTGGAACAGTGTGTGGAATGTGTTAGTTGCTAGCTTGTGTCCGACTCTTTGCGACCCCGTGGACTGTATAGCCCACCAGGCTCCTCCGTCCATGGAATTCTCCAGGCAAGAATACTAGAGTGGGTTGCCATTTTCCTCCCCAGGAGATCTTCCTGACGCAGGGATAGAACCCGGGTCTTCTGCATTGCGGGCAGATTCTTTACCATCTGAACCATCAAGGAAGCCCTTGAATGCAGAACATCTGGATTCAAATACCAGTCCTGCAGCTTCCTAGATGTGGGTCCTTGGGCGAATTAGATCTCTCTGTGTTCCACTTCGCTCATCTAGAAGAGTTTTGATAAGCATAGTACTTGGCACAGTAGTATTTGGGAAATAGGGGTATCATGGGAATTATATATACATAGGGCACTTAGAAAAATGTGTGGTGCATAGTAACTTATATTTATTTATCCATCCATCCATTTATTTATTTGGCTGCACTGGATCTTAGTGGCAGCATGCTGATCAAGGATTGAATCCAGGCCCCCTGCATTGGGAGCGTGAGTCCAGGGAAGTCCCCTGGTGGTAACTTCTTAAGAAAAGTTTATTATTTCCATGTAACTCTAATTTGCTCTGGTCAAAGTAAGATTGAGATTTTACTGTAAGAGAAGGCTATAGATTTTATATTGCTGTATCAAAGTAGAAAAAGTGCGAAGATAATAACTATTCACACATTTTGTGGGAAAATATTTTTATTCACTTCTTGATACACATGAATGTCTGATGAGAATAAACTGAGTCAGTTTGGCATGTGGTCTAGCTTTGTAAATGACAATAGCTACTCTGTAGAGATGTTTTAGAGTCTGACATGTTCTAAACACATCAAACATTTTAACACGAAAAATCCTTCTTTTGATGAGATAAATGGCTTTTTATACTTGCTGATTTCCTCTTCCTTGTCACCACTTTTCTTCTTCCTTCACTGTCTTTGCTAATAGCTTTTTAACAGAGTTTGCCACAAAGTGCTTTCACATTTAGGAATATAAAAAGCTCAGAAGCACACTGAAATGCAAGGAGAAGTTGAGATCACTGAGTCCAAGTGGCCACATTTGCTGGTTCCTCTGCCTGCCCTGGAAATGAGAGGTGTCAGTACAAAGTAATACTGTTCTTATGGACCCAGGATATTGGTGACATCCTGTGACAGAGACCTGAAAATGCTGGTCCTGATTCAAACTTGGCAGGTGTTCAGTGATGCTGTTGAGTAGATTTCGTTGTTCAGTCACACAGTTGTGTCAGACTGTTTGAGACCCCATGAACTGCAGCTTGCCACGCTTCCCTGTCCTTCACAATCTCCTGGAGTTTGCTCAAACTCATGTCCATTAAGTCGATGATGCCATCCAAACATCTCATCCTCTGTCGCCCTATTCTCCTCCTGCTTTCAGTCTTTCCCAGCATCAGGGTCTTTTCCAATGAGTCTTGTCTTCATATCAGGTAGCTAAAATATTGGAGCTTCAGCATCTGTTCTTCCAGTGAAGAGTCAGGGTTGATTTCCTTTAGGATGGACTGGTTGGATCTCCTTGCTGTCCAAGGGACTCTCAAGAGTCTTCTCCAACACCACAGTTCAAAAGCATCAACTCTTTGGTGCTCAGGCTTCTTTATGGTCCATCTCTCACATCCATACATGACTACTGAAAAAACCATGGCTTTGACTGTATGAACCTTTGTTGTCAAATTGATGTCTCTGCTTTTGAATATGCTATCTAGGTTTGTCATAGCTTTTCTTCCAAGGAGCAAGCATCTTTTAATTTCATGGCTGCAGTTACCATCTGCAGTGATTTTGGAGCCCAGGAAAATAGTCTGTCACTGTTTCCATTTTTTTCCCCATATATTTGCCATGAAGTGATGAGACTGGATGCCATGATCTTAGTTTTTTTGAGTGTTGACTTTTAAGCCAGCTTTTTCACTTTTTCACTCTCCTCTTTCACCTTCATTAAGAGGCTCTTTAGTTCCTCTTTGCTTTCTGCCATTAGGGTGGTGTCATCTGCATATCTAAGGTTATTGATATTTCTCCCGACAATCTTGATTCCAGATTGAGCTTCATCCTGCTCAACATTTCTCATGATGTACTCTGCATATAAGTTAAATAAGCAGGGTGACAATATACAGCCTTGACATACTCCTTTCCCAATTTGGAACCAGTCTGTTGTTTCATGTTTGATTCTAACTGTTGCTTCTTGACCTACATATAGGTTTCTCAGGAGGCAGGTCAGGTGGTCTGGTATTCCCATCTCTTTCAGAATTTTCCACAGCTTGTTGTGATCCACACAGTGAAAGGCTTTAGTGTAGTCAATGAAGCAGAAGTAGATGTTTTTCTGGAATTCCCTTGCTTTTTCTATAATCCAATGAGTGTTGGCAATTTGATCTCTGGTTCCTCTGCCTTTTCTAAATCCAGCTTGTACAACTAGAAGTTCTCAGTTCATGTACTGTTGGAGTTTAGCTTGAAGGATTTTGAGCACTATATTGCTAGCATGTGGAATGAGTGCAATTGTGTGGTAGTTTGAACATTCTTTGGCATTGCCCTTTTTTTGAGATTGGAATGAAAACTGACTTTTCCAGTCTGGTGGTCCTTGCTGATTTTTTCAAATTTGCTGTCATATTGAGTGCAGCATTTTAACAGCATCATCTTTCAGGGTTTGAAATAGCTCAACTGGAATTCCATCACCTCCACTAGCTTTGTTTGTAGTGATGCTTTCTAAGGCCCACTTGACTTCACATTCCAGGGTGTTTGGCTCTAGCTGAGTGATCACACCATCGTGGCTACCTGGATCATTAAAGATCTTTTTTGTATAGTTCTTCTGTGCATTCTTGCCACCTCTTCTTAATGTCTTCTTCTTCTGTTAGGTCCATGCCATTTCTGTCCTTTATTTGTCCCCATCCTTGCATGAAATATTCCCTTGGTATCTCTAATTTTCTTGAAGAGTTCTCTGCTGCTGCTGCTGCTAAGTCACTTCAGTCGTGTCCGACTCTGTGCGACCCCATAGATGGCAGCCCACCAGGCTCCACCATCCCTGGGATTCTCCAGGCAAGAACACTGGAGTGGGTTGCCATTTCCTTCTTCGATGCATGAAAGTGGAAAGTGAAAGTGAAGTCGCTCAGTTGTGTCTGACCCTCAGCGACCCCATGGACTGCAGCCCACCAGGCTCCCCTGTCCATGGGACTCTCCAGGCAAGAGTACTGGAGTGGGGTGCCATTGCCTTCTCCATGAAGAGTTCTCTAGTCTTTCCCATTCTGTTGTTTTCCTCTATATCTTTGCATTGATTGCTGAGGAAGGCTTTCTTATCTCTCCTTGCTATTCTTTGGAACTCTGCATCCGAATGGGCATATCTTTCCTTTTCTCTTTAGCCTTTGACTTCTCTCCTTTTCTCAGCTATTTGTAAGGCCTCCTCAGACAACCATTTTGCCTTGTTTTTTTTAAAAATATAAATTTACTTATTTTAATTGGAGGTTAATTACTTTACAATATTGTATTGGTTTTGCCATACATCAACATGAATCCGCCGCAGGTATACACGTGTTCCCCATCCTGAACCCCCCTGCCTCCTCCCTCCCCATTTTGCCTCGTTGCATTTCTTTTTCTTTGGGAGGGTTTTGGTTACTGCCTCCTGCACAATGTTATAAACCTCCATCCATAGTTCTTCAGTCAGTGTGTCTATCAGATCTAATTCCTTGAATCTATTTGTCACCCCTATTGTATTATCATAAAGGGTTTGATTTAGGTCATACCTGAATGGTCTAGTGTTTTTCCCTACTTTCTTCAATTTGTCTGAATTTTGCAATAAGGAGCTCATGATTCATGATTTGGGTCACAGTCAGCTCTTGTTTTTGCTGACTGTCTAGAGCTTCTCCATCTTTGGCTGCAAAGATGATAATCAGTCCAACTTCAATATTGACCTTCTGGCAATGTCCATGTGTAGAGTAGTCACTTGTGTTGTTGGATGAAGGTGTTTGCTATGACCAGTGTGTTCTTTTGGTAAAACTCTGTTATCCTTTACCTTGCTTCATTTTGTCCTCCAAGGCCAAACTTAGGTACCAATAAGACCACTTCTGTATCATCAGCAGGTCACAGGCTGTTCCATGTCCTCAAGCAATCATGCCACTCTTACTTTCTAGAGTCAGAGGTGACCTACTAACTTCTATATTTACATTTATTGTTTTCAACAACTCTTTTTATATGACTGGATATCTCCCTTCCTATTTATCATGATAAAGTGTGTACAGATATCGAATCCTGACATCTGACTCTTTTAAATGCATGCTCGGCATGTTGCCACCTCTCTGGATAGCTCTGTACCATTGGAAGAGGTTGTAGAGATCACCACTGTGTTGGGTCGACCAAAACATTCATTTGGGTTTTTCCTTTCCCTCTTATGGAAAACCCCAAATGCATGCTTTGGCCAGCCCAATTTTGGCAAGCAAAGTAAACCTTTTAGGTGGAGTGCTAGCTCAGACTTGGACTCTAAAAATCATTATTTTTGTTATTTTTTGTTTGCATCATCAGATAACACTATCCCCTTTGCTCCTGCTTGAAATCTGACTAGCTGTAGCTGTAATGAAAGCTCTCCCCTTACTGATCAGCAGGGTGATGATGGTTTTTCATTGTTTCTCTGCTATATATATTGGTTCCACACAAAAACTGAAGCTATAAGGGAAAAACCAGAGAGGGAGCAAAAAGAGAATAGTTTATAGTGTTTGTGTTAAGTGGAGTTATTTTGGTTGAAAAGAACAGAAACCATCTAAAATGAGTTTCAGGTAGAGGTTTCTTCATAAGGGCATTTGGTGAAGCATCCCAAGGACAGGAATACTTATGTGCTTCAGGAAAGGCAGGATTCAGGAATCTGATTTTTCTTTTTGTTCCTCACTCTGTACAGATTTATTGTTAGCTCTTCCTTTCAGGATGGAATACGGTCACACACTAATAGCTCCCAGGCTTTGTAGACATACAAGGAAAGGCTGTCTCTTAGTCTCTTGATTCAGGTCTAAATTTCTAAGAAAGGAAACTCACTAGCTAGTGGGCAGGCGACCTGTTGTAACTCAACAGCTCCTGCAACAACCACCCAGCTCATGAAGGAATCAGTTCCTAGGAAAGGAATGCTGGACACACTCTCACAGAGGTGATGATTTTGGATATTTTACCCCAACTTTTTTTTTTTTCTCAAGCCAGTTTTGAATTAATCTCTACAAATTTCCATTGCTGTCCCCTCCCAAGTAACCCATCTGAAAGAAGCAATACTCCCCCATGTCCTAACTCCAGCTCACTGGGATGTGAAGGAGATGTTAACATCAGGGAGTTAGGGGAACGAGTCTGCTGTTCCATGTTGATGTCTCTTGTGTTCCTTTTTCTGTTCCCGTTCCAGCCTCACCCTTACAGACCTATGTGTTCCAGAACTTCTAGCTTCCTCCTCTCATTGTTGCAGTTGCCTTTCTGCGCACGTTTTCCACTTCTTAGACCTTGAGTTTTTGACATGAGAAATGATTTCCAGCAAAATGGTTGTGTTATTTATTAATGAAGTTCGACATGGCTTGTCAGCTTAAATGTTAAGATTGTAAATTTCATCTGTATCATATCCCATATCCTCTGGGGCTAAATACCGCACATGACTTTCTGCCTGAAATTCACTGATAGACCGTGGTATATTAAGAAACTGCTTGTTTTGTTCAGGTTTTGAAAAATGTTCGGAGGAAGCCAGGTTACTCTTGACTAGTAAAAAAAAAAAGGATGAAAATGTAAGTTTCTTGAAATTTGAGAGTCCACCTTCTCAGAAAGCTATTAAATCCTCTCTGTGAGAAGTTCATCCCCTGGGCGATCTGTTGGTTATTAATAGTGACAGAGGAAGCGTGGAGAGGGTGGGTTCAGCTTGTATAGGGTCCTAACTTGGTTGCCTGGGAAGTGAGGGATGAGGCAGGAGGATTTTGCTTTTTCTGTTTTTCTACCTTATATTTTTCTTCTATTTTCTCCATCCCTTCCACAACTTTTTTTTTTTTTTTTTTTGCTTCTGTTTCTTCCCCCCACCTGTCCACTATCTATAAAGCATGCTGTTAGGAGGGTGAGGCTCAGATGGTGAAGAATCCATCTGCCAATACATGAGATCCAGCTTTGATCCTGGAGAAGGAAGTGGCTACCCACTCTGGTATTCTTGTCTAGAGAATCTCATGGGCAAAGGAGCCTGGTAGGTTACAGTCCCTAGGGTCACAAAGAGTCAGACATGACTGAGCAACTAACACTTCCACTTTCTTAGGAGGATGGGGTAAAACATGCCTCACACAAGGCAAAATCAGTTCAGTTCAGTAGTTCAGTCGTGTCTGACTCTTTGCAACCCCATGGACGGCAGCGCGCCAGGCCTCCCTGTCCATCACCAGCTCCCGGAGTTCCCACCCTCCTGTCCCACCCTTCTAGGTCATCACGGAGCACTAAGCTGAGGCCCCTGTGCCATACAGCAGTTTCCCCCCACCTGTCTAGCTGTTACTGTCCCAGACTATAGTTAACGGTATTGTATACTTGAAATTTCTTTGGGGGTGGATCTAAGTGTTCCCACCACAAAAGAAAGGTAGCTATGTGAGGTGATGATTGCTAGCTATTTTGAAAATGCAAATTTTAATCAGGGACCAGTCTGAAAGGAGACAATGCTGGAGAAGGTTTCCACCACCACACCTGTGTACTTCATCCACCCGTGTTCCTTGCTTCTGCTAGTATCCTCCTGGGTTCTCTATTTGACGTGAGGGCATGGTGACCCACTCCAGTATACTTGCCTGGAGAATCCCCATGGACAGAGGCACCTGGCAGGCTACAGTTCATGGGGTTGCAAAGAGCTGGACACGAGTGAGCAACTAAGCACAGCACCATTTCTCTTTCCTCTTTCACCCATGTTAATTTCTTGTGATTTTTAATCCTTCCAAGTAAAAGCAAGAATGTACGTGCTGGTAAACGACATTGGTAAGATATTTTGTGGTTATAATTTAACGTGAGTAATGTTACTTCTAGACTGTGAACAGCTCAGACAGGGTTTATGTGACCAGCCTCCCAATTATCACCTGGTCTATGGTGGGTGACCAGTAGTGCTGGTTACCTAGACTATTGTTTTTTTCACTTTTATGAGGGGCATGATTTTAGATTTATAGAAAAGGTGCAAATATGGAGCATTTCTGTGTTCATCACCCAGCTCCTCTGCTTATATAACAAGCTTGGTTCATTTGTCAAAACCAAGAAATTAACATTGATACTTTGCTACTAAATAAACTACAGACTTTATTCAATATCACCAGTATTTTCCATTAGCACCCTTTTATTCTGTTCCAGGACTAAATCTATGAAACCATCTGGGATTTTGTCTTCATGTAATTTTCATATCCTGTAATATTGAATACTAATTTTTAAATTTACCTTTTACAATTTTACTTTTAATAATTTATGATAAGTGGTATGGAACATAAGGGAAATAAACATATGAATATGTAAAATAAACTATGTGTCATTTCCCAGTGATTCTAATTTTGTTTAAATTAAGATTGCCTAGTATCAGTATGGTACAAAGAAAATTTAACAGATTTAAATTTCAAGATCTGGAAAGGGACCATTTTTGCTTGACTTCTGAAATTCCCTTTATTTTAAAATATAGGTCTATTTATTGGACTTTCATAATACAGTGAAAGTTTCTTTTTAGCATTGATAATTCAAACTCTACTCGGTTGGCAAGGTTAATACTGATATCTGGAGAAAAATATTTTACAATTTTATTTTTGTAAGGAAATTAAATTCCAAAGGAAATACCTTTAGAAACAAAAAGGGTTGGAATTTTGGAGTCAATCTTCAGATTTTTTTGTGGTAATCCCAGTAGGATTTTTAAAAATTGCCAGACAGACCTAGTCTTCTACGTTGATTATTGTTTTATATATTACTTTTCTTGCATACTTTTTAGTTGCAGCTTCCTGTGCACCATACAATTATATTAATATACTGTCCAAAAGTTATTGCCTTTTCCCCAGGAAACAAAATACCCAGTGTTTTTTTCTAAATCGTATGGTAAATAGAAGTAATCTTTTAAAACTGAGTGATATTACTGCCTCAAATCTAGTAGCATTCTTGGCATATAATATGCATGCAAAAAAGAGGTATTGAGAAGTTGAACTCATAAAAGCAGAGAGTGGAATGGTGGTTGCCAACTGGAGGAGGGGGAAATTGGGATGTGGTCGATAGAACAGAGACTTCCAGTTATAAAATGAATAAATCCTGGGGCAGCACCCAGACTATAGTTAACAATAGCGTATACTTGAAATTTCTAAGGCAGTGGATCTAAGTGCTCTCACCATAAAAAAAAAAAAAAAAAAAAGGTTTAACCGTGAGGTGATGAGCGTGTTAATTACCTTGATGGTGGTAACTGTTTCACTTTACGTACATGTATCAAATCATCATGCTGTAAACCTAAAATATGTGTGACTTTTAATGTTTCAACTATACCTCAATAAATTGGGGGGAAAAAATAAAAAAAAGTTTTGTTGATGGACTGAATAATAGGAGATCTGAGTCAGAAAAAACCTATGAAGTCCTGTACGAGAACTCTTAAACTCCGTCTAAATCTCCGCCTGCCATCTTGTGGACACAGTGAGAACTGCAACAGATTCTGTCTAAACCTTGCCTACTAGTAAGCAAGGCTGTTTATTGAATCGAGGTGGAGAGACTGCAGTTTTTCAAAAGGATGTCAATTGAGACAATTATTCAGATGAATAAGATGGAAAGGAGTTTTCACCAGAAATATTCCAATTATGGAAGCAATTTACAACAAAATTACTGGGAAAACTAGTTGTCCTTTACTTGATCTGGTTAGATTGAACAAACAAACAAACAAAACCTATATTTTCTTAAATTCTTCAGTATCTGTGGGTCAAATTCTATTGCATTTAAATTGCTTAGTTTTCTTAAAGTCTATAATGTTTAGGTTGGAAACAAAACCAAGAAGACTATTGATAATAAAGGAACAGGGAGGGAAGAAGTTCAGGCGAAAAAACAAAATGCTGCTTTGCATAGCCTCAATGGATGCATTGTAAAATCACATAACGTGAGCACAATGGAGCGGTGGAGTGGGAGGCCGGCGAAATCTAGGCATAGTCCTTTTTCTCCTTTCTTTGTCCTTCTGCCTCATCGCAAATCTGTACCACTCTCATTTTTATTCCCCTTTTTATATGTACAGGGCACAGTCCCTTTCTCTACACTCACCCTTGATTATATCTGGTGGCCCTTTGAACCCCCAGTGTTTGGCGCACAAAAGGTGCTCTTTGTGTGAGCAGGAAGGCAGGGCCCACGCCCTGTCCTTCAGTGTCCTTTGTGGGGTGACAGCTTCCTTAGCATTTTTAGTTTTCTCTTTCTTGTGTGTGGTTTTTTTTTTTTTTTGGAAACATCATGGGTATTGTTTGCAAAACTCATTGCACTGCAAGTCTGTCCTGTGGTTCAGCCCACGGCCCTTCACCTCTCGATCTCCTGTCTCACCCACCTCTTGAGTGCACGGCTGGATCCTTCCAGATGTCTCATTCCAAAAGCACAGCTGTCTGTCGCCTTCTTCACTGTGGTGCATTACCAGCCAAGTGAGGAGAATACTTACATCATTATGGGCACGTTTTCCACATGACGATTTTTAATGGGCATGGATATACATCCTGGGATTGACAAAATTGTTAGAACATGGTATTGGGGGAGCACACCCAAAGAGGAAGCGGTTCTGGGCAGTCATTGTCCCCAGTACAGTGAAAGGTCAGCGGGTACAGATTTTCTGCCCACTGCGGGCTGTCTTTATACTTCTCTTGCTCTGGTTGCTTCAGGTCCCACTTGATACTGCACAGATCTGTGTAAATGCAGAGCCTGAAAAGCGCTCCATGAGCCCTTTGAAAGCTAATGTTTCTGAGAAACAGCACCTTGCTATATGATAGGAACTCATGCCAGGCACTGTTTGAAGTGCATTACACAGAGTAACTCATTTTATCCTTCCAACAACCCTATGAGGGAAAAACTTATCTCTGTTTCAGAGATGAGAAAATAGAAGCTGATGAAATACTTCTCCTACCAGAGCCTCAGGGGATGTTCTCCACAGCAGGTACTTGGTCATGAAATTCCCAAGTTGTAGAGCCAGGATTTGGACATAAGCAGCTGGGCTCGAGAATCTGTACTCAGATTATCTAGATGCCTGTTGCTGGTGAATACTTGCTGGGGCGAGTGTGAGAGGGGTATTTTGTGGGCTTCGTTGGATTTCAAATGATCTGATATCCAGCAGCCTATAGTTAATTGAACATGTTAACTCTGAAAGGATGAGCGTCAGACATTAGGAATTTGATTAGAGTCTGTGTGCATCCACCAGAGCCCCAAGTCTAGGCTCTCAAGGAGAATGCTCTTGTGCTGCTTTTGTGGGAAACCCTTCACCTCAATAGAGCTCTTCTCACTGAATGATAAGGGATCAGGTGAAAAGAAACACTGGACTTAGGAAAGATTCTATGAACGAAAGAATGACACCATTTTTCTCAAGTTGTAGAGAAATGTCAGACTCCTAAAAAGTAAAACACATAAATTTGAACTATATAAACCATATAAACCATCTGCTTTGGGGCTTCCTTGGTGCCTCAGATGGTAAAGACTCTGCCTGCAACACAGGGGACCAGGGTTTGATCCCTGGGTTGGGAAGATCCCCTGAGAAGGAAATGGAAATCCACTCCAATATTCTTGCCTGGAAAACCCCAAGGACAGAGGAGCCTGGAGGGCTACAGTCCTTGAGGTCTCAAAGAGTCTGGTTTGCTACAATACAGGAAAATTATTTTATAAAATTATATAACAACACATACATGTGTGTTTATATACATTTATATATATACACACACTAGCATAGTCATATACATTTGACAAGAAATATGAAAAAGGAGTAACTCTTATGCAGATAAAAATAGGAAAAACCTGTACAAAACCTAAAAGTGATGAAGCTTGATTTGTAGCTTGAATAGAAGCAGTGAAGGGCATAATCAATATTCAAGAGATTCTATTAGAGAAAAAATGGTCCTGGTCAGAAGAAAATGAAGAGTAATAAGGATCAAATACAGAAGCGTGTAAAGCTTTACTGACATAAGAAAGACAGGTTGTAAATAAAGCAAGCGCACCAATTATCAGGCAGAATTGATGAAAGGACAGATTCTGATGAATTATTTTAAAATTTTAGAGCTAGAGAACAATCTATTTAAGTATCCAGTTGGAAAAATAAAAACAAAAAAACAGACCAGGGTAATTACAAATAAATTGAAATGATTTTTTTTTTTTCTGACAGTTCTTTACATCAGTTATAGACTCTAAAGGCACAACATTTAGACTCACTTCTGGAAAGGAATTGTGATCCAATTTTTCTCTTTTTTTTTTCTCTTTTAAAATTTAAAATATTTTAATTGAAATTTATTTGACATATAACATTGTTTAAATTAGAGGTATGAAAAGTGAAAAGTGCTCAGTCATGTCTGACCCTTTGCAACCCCATAAACTGTGTACTGTATGCCAACTTAATACTTTTACAGGTTGTATAATATGATTGGCACTGTAGCAATAATTAACATCTCTATCATGTTATATAGTTATTTCTTTTTAATGATTGGAATAATTCTTATCTCTTGGGAAATTTTATTTTAATACAGCATTGCCTATATCCACCGCATTGTGCTTCAGATCTCTAGAATTTATTTACCACTTGTTTCAAGTTCGTCCCCTGAAACATCTCTCTTATCCCTCTCATGCCCATCCCCTGCTTACCACCTTTCTGCTCTCTGTTTTTATGAGTTTGGCTTGTGTAGATTCCACATATAAGTAATATCATATGGTATCTGTCTTTCTCTGACTTATCACGCTTAGTATAATGTGCTCAAGGTCCATCCTGTTGCCAATGACATGATGTCCTTCTTTATCATAGCTAGATAATATTCTGTTGTATAAATACATCACAGCTTCTTTATCCATTTGTCTGTTTGGGGAGCTTAGGTTGTTGCCATACCTTGGCTATAGTAAACAATGGTGCAGGAAGCGTGGGAGTGCATATATCTCTTTCATATCCTGTTTTCATTTCCTTTGAGTGTATACCCAGAAGCGGAATTGCTGGACCATACACTGTATCTATTTTTAATTTTTTGAGGAATCTCCACCTTGTTTTTCATAGAGGCTGAAGAACCAATTTACATTCCCATCATCAGTACACAAGATTTCTGTTTTCTCAACATCCCTACCAACACCTGTCATCTTTTTCTCTTCTTGATGATATCTCTTCAGACATGTGTGAGGTGATATTTCATTGTGATTTTGACTTACATTTTCCTGATGTTGAATATCTTTTCATGTACCTGCTGGTCCTTGGCCCATTTTTATAAAACATATTTTTGGTCATGTTCTATGAATTGTTTGTATATTTGAATGTTAACCTCTTATCCAGTATATGGGTTGCAAAATTTTTCTCCCATTCTGTAGGCTATATTTATTTTCTTAATTGCTTCTTTTGCTGTGCAGAAGCTTTAAAGTTTGAGATAGTCCCTTTTGTTGTTTGTGCTTTTGGTGTTATATTCAAAATCGTTGCTGAGACAAGTATTGAGGAAATCCTTCTGTCTGCTTCCTTCTAGAACTTTCATGGTATCCTATCTTGTGTTTGAGTCTTTGATCCATTCCTGGGTAATTTTTGTGAGTGATATAAACTAGGGGTCCAATTTCACTGTGTATGTTTATCCAATTTTCCTAAGACCGTTTGTCAAAGAGACTATCCTTTCCCCACAGGTATTGTGGCTCCCTTGTTGAACATTATGTGACTGGGTGCTTCTGGGCTTCCTGTTCTATTTTTTTGATTGATGTAGCTATTCTTATACCAGTGTTACACTGTGATTATTACTGTAGCTCTGTTGTATAGCTTAAAATCAGGAAGAGTGATGCCTCTGGCTTTGTTTTTCTTTCTTAGGATTGCTTGGGCAGTTTGAGGATTTCATGTTATTTTTTTCTATATCTTTAAAGAGTGCTACTATTATTCTGATGAAGGTTGCATTGAATCCATAGATGCCTTTGGGTAGTATGGATGTTTTAATAATACTTGTCCTTCTAATCCATGAGCATGAGATGTTTTTCCATTTGCCTGTGCCTTCTTCAGTTTCTTTCAACAAATTCTTATGGTTTTTACTGTACAGTAAATCTGTACTGTACCTCCCTTGGTTACATTTATTGCTAAGTATTTTATTGTTTTTGATGCTGTTGTTAATGGGATTGTTTTATTTCTTGTTTATCTTTTATAATTAGTGTATCAAAATGCAGCTGATTTCTGCATATTGATTTTATATCTTTAAAATTTACTGAATTTTAAAAAATAGTTCCAACAATTTTTGGTTGAGTCTTTGGGATTTTCTATATACAAAATCGTATCATCCGCAAATAATGACAAGTTTACTTCTTCCTTTCCAATTTGAATGCCTTTTATTTCTTTGTGTTGCTTGATTTCTCTAGGTCGGACTTCTAGTACTTCTTACTAGTGGTGGGAGTGAGCTTTGGAACCCTTGTTTTGTTCTTGGAAAAGCTTTCAGTTTTTCACTGTTGAGTATATTGTTGGCCACGTTTTTGCTGTATATGGCCTTTATTATTTTGAGGTATGTTCCTTCTTTACATGAAGATCTTTTCATTTCAGCTTTTGGGCATTCTTGCAGGGCAGGTACACTGGTGGTGAACTCCCTCAGCTTTTGTTTGCCTGGGAAAGCCTTTATTTCTCATTCATATCTTAAGGATAACTTTGCTAGATAAGTACAGCTGGCAACTTTTACCTTTCAGCACTTCGAATATGTCATATCACCCTCTCCTGACTTGTAAGTGCTTCTGCTGAGAAATCTGCTGATAGTCTAATTGGGAACTGGGGATGTCTCTGTACTTACTTCCTTTCCTCCTCTTGATGCTTTTAAGATTCTTTCTTTGTCCCTGATTTTTAACAATTTCATTATAATGTGTCTTGGTGAAGGTCTTTTTGCATTGAGACAACAAAGGGGATTGATACATTGAAGTTCTTCCTCAGGTTTGAGATATTATCAGCTATTATTTCTTTAAGTAAACTCTCTGCCCCCTTCCACTCTACTTTTTTTAGTACTCCAATTATTCTGATATTTGCCTTTCTAATCAGATCCAATAGCTTTTGTAGGGTTTCTTCAATTAGAAAAAGATCTTAGTTCTCTCTTCTCATTAAATTATTTCTATTTTCCAATCCTCTGGACCATTTATTCTCTCTCCCAACCATTCTTCCCTGTTATTGCTGGTTTCTATTGCATTTGGAAGAGGGAATGGCAACCCACTCCAGTATTCTTGCCTGGGAAATCCTATGGACAGAGGAGCCTAGTGGGCTACAGTCCATGGGGTCACAAAGAGTCGGACATAAGGGAAGTGACTGAGGGTGAGCACTGCGTTCTTTATTTCATTTACTGAATTCTTCAGCTTCAGAATTTGGTTCTTTTTAAAAAATAATTTCAGTCTTTGGGTAAAGAACTCCTTCTCTTCAAATATCTTATTCCTGAGTTCTTTGAATTGTCTTTTCACGTTTTCGTGGAGCTCACTGAATTTCTTCGTAACAGTTCTTTTCAATTCTTTATAATTTAGACGGCACTATTCCATGCCTCTGAGGTTGGTTGCTGGAGAATTATCGGTTTTTTCTTAGGGAACCACATTTCCTTTGTGTTTCATGCTGTTTGAAGGTATGCATGTCTGCTTTTGTATTTGAAGTAGCAGATCCACCCTTAATTGAACTTTGATTTTGTAGTTCTTAAAATTCAACAAGCTATTAGAAACCTTTCTTTTATAGTCCAGAAGGTGGCGCTACAGCTCAAGCCTGTGGTTTCTCCTACAGGCGCTGGCTGATGCACTTGGGAATGCGGAGGGACGGCAGATTAGGGGTGGTGGGAGCACAGCCCCTGCAGCTTTGGGGGTTCCCATGAGCCCAGGTGCGGACCCCTCAAGTGGGTCACTCCCAGAGGTCCAGAGGCCGACCGCCTGCTGAAGTTGTGAAGCAGACAGCAGGAAACACATTCCTTCAAAGCCCTTTTATGTTATTTGCCTCCTTCCCTTTCCCTTCCGCAGTCACAGAGTTCCCTCCTCAGAAACCTGGCTGTTGCTGCGGCGAGAGGTTTCTCCAGCTGCAACCCACACAATGGCACAGCCCGGAAGCCACTCACCACTTTGGCTTTTTGACCTCGTCGGGAGAGTTTAACTTTTTACCTCCTCTGTGGGAGAGGTCACCGCTTTCCACCACCTCTGCCAGAGAGGTCGTCACTGAAAGTGAAAAGTGAAAGTGTTAGTGACTCAGTTGTATCCAACTCTCTGTGACCCCATGAACTGTAGCCCAGCAGGCTCCTCCGTCCATGCGATTCCCCAGGCAAGAATACTGGAGTGGGTTGCGATTTCTTTCTCCAGGGGATTTTCCCAACCCAAGAATCGAACCTGGGTCTCCTGTCTTATAGGCAAATTCTTTACTGTTTGAGCCACCAGGGAAGACCTCTGCTGCCAAAAGCCCAGCCGTTTGCAGTGTTGCCCTGGGGAGAGGGTCCCATCTTTGCACATTCCTTCCTCTCCCATCATCCAAACTCATCTGTCTCCATCTTGCTTCCGTGGTGTGCCAGACTCTCCCCTCAGAAAGGCTGGACTCCCACGAAGTCTTCCGCACAGGTGGCCATGGGTATCCACCCAGTTTTGTACCTTCCACATTTCTTTTCTCTGATCAGGTTGAGTAAAGTTGGGGCAGGCTTGTCAAGTCAGCCTCATAGCCACTACCGAGTTCCTATCTGCCCATTTTCAGAAGCGTGCATGAGTTTACCTTCTGCGAATTCTGGTGTAATGTGCACAGGTCCCATCGTTCCATTGTGTGGTGGTGTGTGCGTGCTGTGCTGAGTCACTTCAGTCGTGTCTGGCTCCTCGTGTGCCCATGGACTGCAGCCCACCAGGCACCTCTGCCCATAGGATTCTCCAGGCAAGAATACTGGGCTGTCTCGCCACGTCCTCCTCCAGGGCATCTTCCTGACCCAGGGATTGAACCTGCGTCTCTTGCGTTGCAGATTCTTTACCAAGGCTTGTGCAGATGTCTAATTAGGTGTTAATCAGAGAAGAGAGGAAAGAGGAATGACTCTGCCATGGTGCTGATGTCACTCCCAGCTTTCCTTTCTTTTCTCGAGGTATATAGGAAATGTGAAGATAGGTGTATTTGTATGATGGCATATGAAATAAAGGACAGAAATTCTCATAAAAAATAAACAATTATATCACTCATCCATTAAAAAATTAAAGATATAGTACATTGGAATAAGACATAAATTAATAACAAACTCAGAAAAAGGACAGATTAAGCCATAGAAGACTGACTTTTAAACTCTGATACCAGTGACACCCGTTTAAATTCTTACTGTAAATATAAATAAAAATAGTACAAATATAAATAAATGCCTAAAGAGAATATACAAGATAAAAATAATTCATGCCTAAAGAAGTCATATTTATGAAAAACCTGAGTAGGTGAGAGAGAATTAAGAAAAGCCAAAACATGTTAATTTTCTTGTTTGCAGGGAGAAGTCAAGAGATCTTCTTGAATTCTTAATCAATAGAAAAATAAGTCCAAGCACATTTTGAATTTTGAAAACACATAGAGTATCTTTGAGTCAATGAAAGCAGAGAAAATAGTTCACTAGTTCATAAAACAAAACACGAAAAGACAAGTTATAGGTCATACTGTGAACAAGGGCATATTAAAACATATACAAGTAAATAACCAATTTTTCTGTAATTTAAAATTGATCATAGCTTTATATTTTTAAAAAAGAGAGAAAAAACCAAAATACATATGTTTCCAAGGGACAACACCAAAGCAACAAAAATTTTTAAGAGTAAGATGATTGGCCAGGCTAGGTCAGACACACAGAAATTCAAAACAGTTGTGGCACAGTGTGAACTCCTACGGTGTGGGCTCTCCTGTGATTCCAGATTAGTCTCCCCGAGTTAAAAATAAAGTGGTTTATTTGCTTGATTTAAAAAAAGAAAAAAAAAAAAACAGTTGTGGCAGCATCAACATTCTGCAGAGAAGGGCCACTTTCTCTGACTATGAACCTAAGTAACATGCACACTCCAAAACCAATAAACACAACACAAAATCCCACCCAGTCACACATATACACCCTGGAAATTAATATTTGGAGAGCAGTACCTGTTTACTGACTTCTTCACTTTGTGCACTTTGAAAGCAAAATGGTCTCTTAAATGGCTCCACTCTTGCCATCCAGCTTGCGTGCTTCATAGTCTTTTCTTGGCTCCTCTCATTACTTATGTCTGTGCTGTTTACTCCTTGATTAATCCCTACTTCCCTTCTAAACTCTGTTAAGTTTTTACGCTATAATCCTAGGTTTTATTTTCCTACTTTGACCAACTGCCCCCCAGATTCTTTCATAAATATGTGTTCTCCTTAAGACTTAGCAGATTTCCACCTTTCAGCATCCCATCCCAATTCCCATATATCAGGAGTCATGTCTATTTAGAGAAGTCACTTTAGACCTGCCATCCTGATTTCCTTTCTAAACTGCAAGATAAAAATTTCAACTCTGATATGCCTACTTGGAAAGATTTCCTGAGCATCTCCTATGTGACTGGTACTATTTTAAGTGTGTTCCTAGGTTTGCTCACTCAATCTTTGGAAAATCCTGTAAGGTAGATAGTATCACCACATTTACAGGCATGAGGGTTTTAGCTCCCCGACCAGGATCCAGCCTGTAACCCTTGCATTAGAAGGAGAAGTCCTAACTGCTGGATCACCAGAGAACTCCTTCAGTTTCTCGATTTTTAAAATGAGGAAGTTAAATGTCTGATGACCAAAGCCCTCTTTGGTTCTGTCATTTATAAAATTCAACAGCTCTAAAGAGTAGAGTTGATCTCTGAGAAAATTGCATGCCGTAGTAACCAGAGCTGCAATTCCATATTTTGCCTCAAAATTCATCCTCTGCATTCTCATTTGATCCAACCTGCTTCTCCTCCTGTGATCTCCACCTTAGTCAATGGCACCATCCTTCACTGAGCTGACAGACATCTGTGTGTGTGCGCCGGCGCTTTAATTTAGACAGTTACCTACTTCTATGTCCATTATAACTTTCAAAACTGGCCACTTCTCCCCACCCTCACTGGCACAACTTTAGTCTCAGCTACCCTTAACTGGGCTTCCCAGGTGGCTCAGTGGTTAAAAAAAAAAATCCACCTCCCAATGCAGGAGATGCAAGAGACACTGGTTCGATCCCTGGGTCAGGAAGACCCCCCTGGAGAAGGAAATGGCAACCCGCTCCAGTGTTCTTGCCTGGGAAATCCCAAAGGAGCCTGATGGTCTACAGTCTATGGTCACAAAGAGTTGGACACCGGTGAGCACGGTTGCACCCTTCCCTCCAGCCTGTAACAACGGAAGACCCTTGTTTCTGGTCTCTCTGTCCCCACTATGGCCCTTCTCTAATCTCTTCTCCACAAGGAGCCAGAATGGTCCTTCTGAAAACCAATTCTCATAACAAAGCCTTATTGTGGAATTCCCATAAAATCAGGGTAAAATCCAGTCTTCTCAGCATAGCAAATATTACCCTATTGTATACATGACTTTTACTAATACATCTAGCCTTGTTACTCATCACTTCTGTCCTGTGCCTAGTAGCACTGAGTTAGTAGTAGTGCCCTGACTCCATCACTTTCTCTTGACTTTGAGTCTTTCTATATATAACTGCTCTTGATGATCGGCTGCCCTTTCTTCTTCTCCTCACCTTGCTTTTCAGCTCTTCAAGTTTTCCTCCTCAAGCTTGGGTCAGATGTCATCTCTGTCAGCTTCCGCATTATCCAGACCATCTTGGACTTCCCCGTGGTACCTTCAAACTGCCTGTTAGTTCTCTGTCTTCCCACTAGGTCTGTGAGAAGAGCATGTATCCAACCCAGTATATGGCATATCTAAGGTGCATAGTAATAGTTGTTGAATGAATGAAATAACTTCTAGAAGAGTCATAGTCCCTTTTTACATCCACTAATCTTTTGTTCCAAAAATATTTGTTCTTGGGGCTCATTTCAGTCCTACTCTGCAAGTCCTGTGGGAATACTTGCTAAGAAAAATAGAAGCGTGAAGAGGATGGGAAAGTCAGAGGAGGGAAGGTGATGAAGTTTGACAGAAAGGGAAGAGAAAGAGCAAATAAACTTCACCGAGCTGACTGGGCCCATTCCAAGGCTGTTTTCCTGGACAAGGAGCCAGACCAGAGGCGCTACTCAGTTACGCTAGGTGGGATGTCTTACGCTGGGGAAAAGTGTCAAAATAAAATGCCAAAGACCCCAGAAGATCTGTTCTTCAAGATTCATTTTAAGTTCAAAATCATTTTGCCTTGGATTACACATTCTATAGTAAATTTTTCCATCTTTATCCGGACTTGGCCTTTCTTTTCCTCTCGTACAGGTGGTGCTTTCTCTGCTCCAAGTGTGTAATCTACTGTCTTCGACAGCAATGGTACTCATTAGAGGCAGTCCTGTGCTTAGGGACGTTTTGGAAACCTGTGTGTGTGGGGGGGCTGTTTTACGGTTGTCCCATGATTAAAAGGCTCTCCCGGCATTTAGTGAGTGGAGAATCAGGAGGCTGGATGTCTAATATTCGGGTTAGTCTGGAGTCACAAATCACTGTTTCTTGTACTGCTGACTTTAGAAGACCTGCTGGACATTCATATAGGTCAAGAATTTATTTATAATTTTCTGAAGGAAGAACCAAATGATTGTTTTAACATATAAACAAATAATATTTTATGCAGTTTTAATATCCATTGAATTTGCCAGAATACAACTATTGTATGCATAGAGAGAGGTCTTCCATTGTTTTATTTGGAACTTTTCCAAGAGTTATTCATCATTATTGGAACATCTCATCACTGTTGACAATGCCGCTTGAGGTACTTTAGTCCAAAATGCAGCACACCTGTGTCAGTCTGCAGTTTTGACTGTTGAGATCATTATTTCTTCTAATGTGAGTTTTTGTATATTAAATTATGTATGATTTTTTTTACTGAAATTTGCTTTGTTTTTATTTCTCTTTTATATAACAACCAGGGAGTTTTATGGGGGTTTTTGTTTGTTTAATTTATATCTGTAGGAAGATTATACCTTCTGTAAATTTATTTTAGGGTTGTATTCGGTGTGATAGGGTTAAAAACCATTAATCTATGGAGGAGAGCGTAATGATTTAAAGGCAAGGACTATGGAGTTGGTCTTGGGTTTGAATTCCATCTCCACCTGCTTGCTGGGATCTTTGAAAAGTTATTCCTATTCTCTTTGATATAGTTTCCTCATCTATAAAACGGTTAACTTGTAGGGTGGTTGTGGTAATTATCTAAGTTTATACAGCTGAAGGTGCTTAGATCTGGACATGGTACAGAGAAAGTATTTGGTAAATGTTAGGTATAATTATTATAACCCTGGATGATTGAATGGCTTTTGAAAAAGAACAGCTTTATCGAGACATAATTGAGAAACCATGAATTCACACGTTGAAAGTGTAGTTCAGTAGTTTTTAGTATATTCACAGAGTAGTACCGTCTTCAACACTGTCTAATTTTAACTATTTTCATTACTTCAAAGAGCAACCTGGTGCTCGTTAGCAGTCTTTCCTCATTTCCCCCTCCCCCCAGCCTCTGGCAACCACCCATCCACTTTTTACTTCTATAGATGTACCTATTCTGGAAATTTCATGTAAATTACATTATGCCATAGTGGCCTTTCTCTTGACAGCCTTCCTCACTGGCATAATATTTTCAAAGGTCATTCCTGATGTGGCATGTATCATAACTTCATTGTTTTTTACTGATGAATAATTTCTGTTCTATGCAGGCCTTGATCATTTAAAAACTTATTTGCTATCTATCTTTTAAATCATATCTGAAGGCATCTGTTTTAATTTTTGGTTCCCTTCTGTTATTTATTATTAGACTATGAAACTTTCCAAAGCATTTTCATCTTTGAATATGAAATATAACTTGTCAAACTCTGTTAATATTCCAAAGTTTGAAGTATACAGTTATTCATTTAAAAATGCTTCGAGACACACATGAGTTGGAGAGAGTTTACAGTCATTACAGGGAACTGTTATAATAGTAATAAATACTTAGAGATTAGGGTTTGTAAATTTACTTGGATAATAAATGAATATAAGATTTGTGTTTGAGACTTTTTCTGGAATGGGGACAAATGTGAAGATTAATTGGTGGAGAAAAGATGAGACTGTAAGGTATGATAGTGAGGTGGCCTTGATTAATCGAGTAATCCATCTTAGTCCTTCTTTTTATGGAAGAAGACAGCCTGTAGATGTCCCCTGACACTGTTGTGCTAATAGTTTAAGCTTGGCTTTGCTTAAAACAGTTATCACTTTTGTAAATTAGCAGCAGCTCCAATTAAAGGGTGCAGGAGGGACAAAGACAAGCTTGAGATGGTTTGTCAGGGGAAGGGCGGAGGAGGCTCAGACAGACAGGGGAGTGTCACAGAAGACAGGCATGGCTGCCAAGCAATGGAGAAAGAAGAAAGGAAGTCTGTATTTCCAAGAAAGATCATCAGTTATGGATAATAGAGCCAAGAAATAGATTTGTTTGGCTGAGGCAGTGCTAAAATAGAGGTTTTCTTAAATTTACTTGATAAGTTTGAGATGGAGCTTAAAAAAAAAAAATTCCCTACAGATAATTAATTTTGATGATACACTGCAACATATGTTACTAATTATTATATTGCTTAACTTAGGAAGAAAAATCATAAATTATTTAAATATATTTATAGTCAGAATATTTCTGAGATTGATGTTATTAAATTCTTATTTCCACAGGAAATGGCATAATAGAGATATATTTTTTTTGATGCCTTTTAGCATCTAACTAGTACATTGACCAGTTGGAAATTGGACATGTAACACAGCCTAAGAAACAAGAATTTAATCATTATAATTCAGTAGTTTATGAAGACTATTGGGTATAAAATATTGTGTTTCACTAACAGGAAAATGAATGTTTCACTAACAGGAATGAGTAACATTTGTTTATTTTATTGGGAAGTTCAAGTGAATTAGGTTTTCAGTGTTTGATTCCACAAGGCAGATGACATCTTGGACTTCCAGCAAAAGTCTAGCTGAAAGGACTTACCTGGAAGGAACTCTTACTCAACATGCTTGCCAAGATAGGTGAATAAGCATCAGCTATTATTTTTCTGGTGAGAGCATTGCTGTATACAAATGCTCTAGATGCAGACGGATAAATGAATGGAAGTGTTAGTAGAATTTTAGAGCTCAAAAATACAACCTAAGAGGTAAGAGTGAAAAAAATGAGTGTTAGTCGCTCAGTCATGTCCAACTCTTGGCAACCCCATGGACTGTAGCCCTTCAGGCTCCTCTGTCCATGGAATTCTCCAGGCAAGAATACTGGAATGGGTTGCCATTCCCTTCTCTAGGGATTGAATCCTAAACCACGGATGGAACCCTGGTCTCCCGTATTATAGGCAGATTCTTTACTGCATGAGCCACCAGGGACGCTACCAAGAGGTAGAGTGGACTGCATTATTTAAGCAAACCAGGGCACGTTTCAGTGTGAGAGGAGATGCTGTACGAGCTCCAGGAGAGCAGGTGCAGACTGGGTCTGTTCTGGAATGTATGGTCATTTACTAAAAGGTCAGCCCTTCTCATGGTACATGTTAGGAAATGAAGCCACAGAGATTTGCAATTTAGTGAAGTCACAGTCCATCAGGGACCAGAGTGGGGCTACAACCCAGCTCTCGGTAATGTGGTGTGTATCTGTTTTCCCACTCCCATGACTTCTTTTCTAGTTACCTTTTACATGTTGCAACAATCACCTTGTAATAGAGGCTACATTTTGATCTTTGCAAATATAGAAGAAAGTAGAGCAAAGGTAAATTCTTATCCTCAGTTTTTTAGAAGCTGATCTTTTTGCCTTCCGCCTGCATATAATGGAGAGATACTTGGGAGAGAATGAAGGAAAGGACTTAAGAAATACGGTGGTTAGTGAGCTCTTCACTAGCTTAATGTTACTGTTGCAAAGATTGTGTTACTTCAACTACTTTATTTTTTAATTTTTATTGGTGTAGAGTTGCTTTACAACATTGTGTTAGTTTCTACTGTACAACAAAATGAATCAGCCACACATATACATCTATCCCCTCCCTTTTGAACTTCCTTTCCATTCAAGCCACCACAGTGCATTAAGTTCCCTATGCTGTGTTCAGCTCAGTTCAGTCGCTCAGTTGTGTCTGACTCTTTGCGACCCCA
This sequence comes from Ovis aries, assembly GCF_016772045.2. Lineage (NCBI taxonomy): Eukaryota > Metazoa > Chordata > Mammalia > Artiodactyla > Bovidae > Ovis > Ovis aries. The sequence continues at coordinate 70,695,403 of NC_056062.1, read as the reverse complement.
TGGACTGCAGCATGCCAGGCCTCCCCGTCCATTGCCAACTCCCAGAGTTTACTCAAACTCATGTCCATTGAGTCAGTGATGCCATCTAACCGTCTCATTCTCTGTTGTCCCCTGATAACTCTGCATAGGTTATGATGCAGTGTTTTTCAACCTGATGTGTCTTTGTGTTTACTCGGCTTTGTTTTATGTAACTACTGTTTAAGCAGTCTTGCCCAGGCGCTGCTTACTTTTGTATCTCTTTGTAACCTGTTCTACCACAGGAACCCTGGTAGGGATCAGATTTCCTGGAGACCGTGTAGCACATAGTAGTGTCAGTTGCTCAGTCACGTCTGACTCTTTGCGACCCGGCAGACTGTAGCCCACCAGGCTCCTCTGTCTATGGGATTCTCCGGGCAAGAACACTGGAGTGGATTGCCATTCTCTTCTCGAGAGGATCTTTCCAACCCAGGGATCGAACCCAGGTCTCCTGCATTGCAGGCGGATTCTTTACTGTCCAAGCTACAGGGAAGAGAGCATGCTGTGAAAAGGCCTTCACTTAACGCCTCCAGTGCACCCAGCATTGAATTCCGGGGTCTACCGTAGGGGATCACTGGGGGACACAGCCAAGCCTGAGGGCTATACTTTTTTGAGGACCTTTTTGAGTCTCCAAACACAGTGAGTTCTGAATCTACACATTAGTTTCTGAAAGCCCTTTAGCCTGTGGCAATGGCTGTGGGTATCACTGCACCAGATGCCAGGACATCTGTAGTTCTTGGCAGATGGGAAAACATGTGGCAAACATTTGATTTTACTCGTCAGAACTTTATGAAAAAAGATCTGACCGCAATAGCATTCATGTTTTTTTTTAATAACAAAATTTGTTCATTAAAATGAACTTTGTATAAATTCTTCAGCTTACAATGATTCTTTTGAGCATTTGAAATAACTGAAGTTATTTTGAATTTGTAATATTAAATTTTAAAAATTTGAAATTTTATCCAAAAAGTACAACTGAGCGCAGATAACTGAAAAATGAGGTCATAGGAGCTCCTGTTAATTGCGTTCTCACCACATGGCAAACATGGTATTATGTGATTTATAGGTCTTAAAAAATTAATCCTTAAGACAACATAATAAAATACTCATTATTATGATCATCCTCTAGATGAGTAAGCTGAGGCTCACAATGTTTGAGTTTATTGCCCAAGATCACACAGCTTGTAGTGTTGGAATCTGGGGTTGACCGGGCTTCTGTTTAAACCAAAGCACATGTCTTGTTTCTTCACCTAAACAGTAGCAAAAGCAGCATAGTTCAAGTAATGTCTACAGAGTTCATGTCAGCTAGAGTTTGGACTTTTCCTATCAAAAGTAGTTTTTACAGTTACTAAGGAGAATCATATCATCATTAAAAATCAATCCCTTGGGGCTTCCCGTGGCTCACGGGTAAAGAATCCGCCTGCCAGTGCAGAAGACGTGGGTTCAACCCCTGATCCCGGAGGATCCCACGTTGCTCTTTAGCCGCAGAGCAACTAAGCCCCGTGTGCCAGAACTATTGAGCCTGCGCTTTAGAGCCTGGGAATCACAACTTTGTGTTGCAGCTACTGAAGCCTGCACAGCCTGGAGCCTGTGCTCCGCACCGAGAGAAGTCCCCACAGTGAGAAGCCTGCATACCACTGCTAGAGTAGCCCCAGCTCGCCGCAGCTAGAGAAAAGGGCCTGGTGGCAGCGAAGATGGCACACAGACGAAAATTAAATAAATAAAAAAAAAGATTAAAAAACATGAATCCCTGTCCTGCTCCCTTTGAGGAACACACACACACACACACACACTCAGCACAGGCAGAAGCAGCTTGAGGCCGTCCCAGCAATCTGAAGGATCTGCCCTCGGGGCTTTCTTTCGGAGGTCAGAGTTGAAACCAAAGCTTTCTCTGTCAACGGTGTCTTAACATATCTGGCAAATTTTCTTCAAGTTGGCAGCCATGCTGGGCTTTTTATACCCCTCCGTTTCAACTGTTCAGGCACTTGAGGCAGTTGTTGTTCAGTTGCTCAGTCGTGGCCACCTCTTTGTGACCCCATGGATTGCAGCATGCTGGGCTTCCCTATCCTTCCCCGTATCCCTGAGTTTGCTCAGATTCACGTCCATGGAGCCGGCGATGCCATCCAACCATCTCATCCTCTGTCGTCCCCTTCTCCTCCTGCCTTCAGTTTTTTCCAGCACCAGGGTCATTTCCAATGAGTCAGTTCTTCTTATGTAAGGAACAGATCTGATGACAGTGTATATATATCCTATTCATACACGATAGCAGTAGATGAACATATGCATAGAGCAGAATTTTAATGATCATTTTTTGAAAACTGGTTTCTGTGTCTTTTCTACTGAAAGGAGAATGAATGTGGATACTTGAGATATAATATGTAGTCTGTATAATAATCATTCTCCCTCTGTGGTAGACATTGCTAGTGAGCACTGACTCCTTCCCCTCCCTTCCTGGGCATGCAGGAACCCCACTCCACAGTCCATGCTGCTGAGTGGGGTCATGTTTCTAGTTCCTGACAGTGAAATATAAGCAGGAAGGAAATAAGTACCATTGGCTTTCCCTGTTTATATAGCTTGACACCCTGTTGCCCTCTGGGTAAGGAGCAAAGTCTGAGCATGGTTTAAAAGGCTTCCAACTCCCTGATTGCCTTAACGTCTCCATCCCTTCTCTATTGCATGCTTTGCTCTCTGTCTCAGCCATTCTGAAGCTCCTGGAAAGCACCTAGCTCTTTCTTGCCACTGGTTCCTCCTTCAAATGACAGTTATTTCCTCCAGGTAGTCCTCTATGACCTCCAAAGCATGGTTCAGGTGCCATACCCATATCCTGCTCCAGCTTCTGCATATTCCTAATCATAGCACTTGGCACGTTTGATAGAAAGTTCCTTCTTGCTTGTCTGTTTCCCCACAGTTTGAGGACAAAGATTGATGTGTCTTCATTCATTCATTCATTTAATACATATTTCTAATGCTAAATACCCTCCCCTTGAAAACGTTTCTCCTATTCTTTCTTACAACTCTCCATTTCCCTCCTTTTTTTGAAAAATTACTATAAGACATCTTTGAATCCTTCCCCTCTCCTTTTCCTCTCTCATATCCAACAGCAGTCTTGTTGGTTGTACCTCCTAGATGATGACGCATCCATTGATTTCATTCCTTCTCCACTGCCACCACCGCCTTAGTCTAATTTCTTGTCTAGATGATAAAAATACCATTCAAATCGGATTCCTTACTTCAACTCTTACTCCTTATTTGTGAAGTCAGGTATATATTCCCTGCTTAAAACTGGCCAGTAGTTTCCTATTTTATTTAGAATTTAATGCCAGCTCCTTGTCACGGCCTGTGATCCTCTGTGAATTGGGCACTACCTCCTCCCCCGACCTCTCCTCACTATGCTCAATGCTTTCAAGCACGCTGGCCGTGCTGTCCCTTGAGCTGGTATGGTCCAGGTGTGTTTCTGTGTCCATTGTGCTGCATGAATATCCCATTGTGACACGACAGAGTGTTTTGGGGCAGAGATAACGGAGCAAATACAGTGACATGCCATCTCTACCACTTCTTTTACTTCTTTTGCTGTGTCCGTAAACTGCTGCTATGGTAATTAGTCTTGCAGTCATAAACTATTTTGTTAGCTAAAGAGAAGTAGCTAAACCACTGCATAATGGCTTATAGGATAAAGTAGGTCATTGCAGTAGGCAGGAAAAATTTCTGTTCTCCTGGAGTGGACACTTGTTTATCTGGCAGAGAGCAGAGGGGAAAGTAGATGGACAGAGACAAGATGAAACTGAAGCTACTTACCGACTAAAGGCACACCTCGTTTTATTGTGCTTCACTTTGTTACACTTCACACACGGCAGTTTTTTAAAACGAACTGAAGGCTTATGCAGGCTTGCATTGAGCACACCTGTTAACGCCATTTTTCAGCAGCATTTGTTCGCTTCATGTCTCTGGGTCGTAGTTTGGTAAAATTCTTGTAATATTTCCAGGTTTGTTACGGTGTCTTGCAATCAGCGATCTTTCGTGTTACCATGACCTGCTGAAGTCTCAGATAATGGTTAGCATTTTTGGAAATAAACTATTATTTAATTAGGATTTTCTTTTTAGACATAATGCAATTGTGCACTTAATAGACTACAACATAGTGCAAATGTAACTTTTATATGCAGTAGGAAACCAAAAAATTCAGATGACTCACTTTATTGTGGTATTTGCTTTATTGTGATGTCTGGAACTGAACCTATAGTATCTCCAAGGCATGTCTATATTTCATTCCTCAAGGCTCTTCCTATATTTTCAACAACCTGGCTGGCACTAAAAATCTAGTAATAACTAGGAAGAAACTAGATTGAGCTCTCTCAATAGAAGAAAATATATTAATAGGAATATGACAAAACTGAAAATTGATTCAAATGAGAAATATTTTCCCATGAAGCAGGTGAAAAATTAGGATAGAGACTTTATAAAATTAAATAGTGGCTACCAAAATAAATGCTCAAAGCAGAAATAATAGAATGTAAGAAAAATATTAAGCTGGCAGCACTCCTTAAAGAAGCATAAGAAATTAAGTCACAACAGAAATGAAAAATATAGATGGATTAGCAAAAAGGAAATTGAAGATTAGATGCTGCTGAAAATGCAACTGGGGACATGCAAAAATTGAGCAAACAAATTTTGAGGAATGAGGAAATTGAACAAACAAATTTTAAAAAATAGAGTTAAAAAAAAGGAATAGAGAGAACTTGCCAGGTCAAAGAAAATACACATACGTTGATATTTTGCAAGAAAAGAATAGGAAAAAATGGAACAAAAATATATAGTTAATCCTTTGAACAACACAAGTTTGAACTTCACAGGCCCATTTACATGCAGACTTTTTCCCATAGGTATGACCCAATCTGCAGTTGGTTGAATCCGCAGTTGCAAAACTGCTGCTGTGGAGGGCTGGCATAAGGTTACATGCAGTTCTTCACTGTGCAGAGGGTCAGCACCTTTCCACCTTAGGTTGTTCAAGGATCAACTGTATTAAAATATATGAGGCTAGAATTTCCTGTAGCACTGTGAATTAGATACTGTAAATATTTGTTCTACTGTAGACAACTGGAAATACTAGGTAAAGCATATCTTTTCAAATGCATCACTGAGCTGACAAGAAAACAAATCCATGCAAACCAAAACCCAAGTGGAAGTAGGAATGCTGGGGAGTGAAGGTTTGCCCTAAGGATATCTGCTACACCGCGAAAGTGAAAAATTGGACATCGCTAAGTTGAGTCCGACTCTTTGTGAACCCACGGACTATAGCCCACCAGGCTTCTCTGTCCATGGAGTTCTCCAGGCCAGAATACTGGAGTGGGTAGCTGTTCCCTTCTCCAGGGGATCTTCCCAACCCAGGGATCGAACCCAGGTCTCCCACATTGCAGGCAGATTCTTTACTGTCTGAGCCAGCAGGGAAGCCCAAGAATGCAAGAGTGGGCAGCCTATCGCTTCTCCAGCAGATCTTCCTGACCCAGGAACTGAACAAGGGTCTCCTGCATTGCAGGTGGATTCTTATCAGCTGAGCTACCAGGGAAGCCCTGCTATACCATAAGTGACCCTAAACTTCTGGTTATTTGATTTTCAATATTTTATTTCAACATTGTTTAAAACTACAAAAAAGATGTAAGAGTAGCACAGAAAACTCCTATTTAGCAATCTCTCAGAAACCCCCATTCAAATTTTGCTAATTGTCCCAGTAAAGTTTTTGAATAGTAAGGGATCTAATGCTGGATTACATTACACCTATTGTCTTGCCTTTCAACCTGGAACATTACCTCAGTCCTTGATTTTCAAGCCATTGATGGTTTGCGAATGCTAGGCCAATCATTTTGCCAAATTCCCCTCAATTTGAGTTATTCTAGGGTTTCTTACCATCAGTCCTAGATTATACATTTTCCCCCCAAATATCACTGAATCCTATTGGGGGGCACAAGATGACTATTCATCCCATTATTAATTGTGTTAAATCTAACCTCTTTATTTATTAAGATTATGCTTGCCAGATGTCTCCACTCTGAAGTTACCCAGAAATAGTCCTCCCTTTTCAATAATTACTTTGTGGGGAGGTACCTAGAATCTATACAAAATCATGATTGTTAACTAACTTTCTGAAACCAGGATCTAAATAGGACTTGTGGATGATGCTAATGAAGTTGTCACTCTTCCCAAGCTCTATCAGTGGAAAGATTAAGAAATATACATATATATATATATCCCACAAATACATATTCATAGAAAACACACATTTGCATTTAACTCTATATGTTTACAGCCACGAGTTTACATGGTTGTCTCTAGTTCCAATCCAACCACATAAGGCTTATTCTAGCTTTTCCCTATTTGCTCTTTGTACTTCTTCTGATGAGAAAGTTAGTTCCCACTGTCTCCATCTCCCTATATATATACCCAGTGTTCTTCTCCTGCTGATGTTAATCCTCTCCTGTAGAAGAGTGCTTTTGTAAGATACCGTATCATTTAGAACTATCTCATGGTTTTTTGATGAAGAAAAGAAGGAAGTCAGTTTTTTAAATGAAGAAGATGAAAGCAAAGGAAGGGAATTGAACCCCAGTTTTCAAAGTTCATAAACCTTGATGTATGGGAAATAAAATCTAGGACCTTCTCAATGTGAAGACTCTGACAGGAGACGCTGCTAAAGCTGGAACCTCAAAGACAGACACGTTAACGTGATGGAAAATGAATGATAGCCCTGCCCCACAGAAGAGGACATGACTTTGGCATTAGTTGAAAGAAGAGCATTTCTCCCATGATGATTTGTACCGCAAGTTAATCCATACAGTTTTGCTACCCGAATTCATCCAATCTGCTTGATTCAAAATTAAGTCATGGATAAACCACTTTAAATTTAGTGATAAATCTGTAAGAAAAGAGTATAATTGAACTTTTTGAGACCACATATTTAAAAAAACATAGAAAATACATAAAACAGGATAAGATACACATGATAGTAAAAATACATCTAACACACACCTCATTAGAATCCCAGAAGAAGTAAGAGTGCTGAGAAAAGAAACACTATTTTAAGGGGTAAATGCTAAGACTTTTCCAGAATTTTGGAAAGACCCCTCAGTTGAAGAGAGACAAAGATAAGACACAAAATTAACAGCATAAATAAGAAGAAATTCTAACTTAGATGAGACAGTGAGCTGTAGAATGCCAAAAAGCAAAAGTAAGATGTTGAAAGCAAGCAGAGAAAGAAAAATTATTAGTACAAAGAAATGGCAATTTGATGGATGACTATTTAATAGCGATAGCCAAAAGACCTTCCAAGTGCTGAAGAAAATAACTGTCAACCTAAAACTATACATCTGGTGGAAATATCTTTTAAGAATATGGATAATATGAAGTCATTTTCAGACAACAGTAACTGAGAACATTTATCACCAATATATCCACACTACAAGACATTCTGAAGAATATTCTTTAAGAAGAGAAGAAACATCTTACTATAGGGAAGTTATCAGAAGTGAAAATAAATGGTGAACCAAGATATGATAATTGTGTCAGAAAGCTCTAAACATTTGTTTCGATATAATATCCGTAAGAGTATAATTTAAGTTTTTAAAACTGAATAGACAGAGGAAAATGTAAAACTGAGAGGTTAAGAGAAAAGGGTAATGAGATATAGTCTAACAGATATCATATAATCTGAGTGAAATACAGTCTAACATACATCATGCAGTGTGTAATCATGGAATTAATAATACAAGATAGAACTGAGACACTAGAATATAATTGTATATGCGTTAGTAGCGGATATCTGGAGAAGGAAATGGGCAACCCACTCCAGTGTTCTTGCCTGGAGAATCCCAGGGACAGCGGAACCTGGTGGGCTGCCGTCTATGGGGTTGCACAGAGTCGGACACAACTGAAGCGACTTAGCAGCAGTAGTAGGGGATATCAGAATTAATGTGCCCTAAGACTCTTATAGTTGAAGAGGAGGAGAGTAAAGATTTGATGTGGATTTAGAGTTGGTCTGGATTTAGTCATACATGGAACTTATTAAAAGAATAAGCATAAAAGTATGTGATATAAATTAATAGAAGGGAGTAATGAATTGAGAGAAAAAACTTCTTCCAATTGATCAAATAAGGACAGACAGGAGGAAAGAAAAAGAAATAGGAAAATCAGGACAATGAAAAAGTACAAATAAGATGGTAGAAATGGATCAAAATTTATCAGTAATCAAAATAAATACAAATAAAGTATAGTTTCTCCAGATAAAATACAATAATTGTAAGACTAGATTTTAAAAATCCAATTGTGTGATATTTATAGGTGAATTTGGCTAAAACAAGATACTAAACATTTAAAAGAAAAAGAAAAGGGAAAATATGGTTATATACCAACCAGAAGAAAGTGAAATTCCAAAGTGTCTGAATTATTAGGAAAAATAGACTTCAAGGTAAAAAAAAATAGACTTTAGAGGTGATTTAAAGAAACATTTTATGGATTCTCCCTGTAATGAAATAATGTTTGATTCACTTGGGAGAAATAATAATTATGACTGGAAAATATGGCTACAGAATATTATAAAAACAAAAATGTAAGTGAAAAGAGAAATGGGGAAATCCATCATCATCTAGGAAGGATTTATCATGCCTTTTCAGTACCTGATATACGAAAGTCAAAAAAATTAGTTAAGTACATAATAAATTTGATCACTAATCTTGAAACTAGACTTGATGACAAAAATAGAGCACTGTATTGAATAATCGGAGAATATGTCTAGTGTTAACCTATGTCTAGGAGCAAAACACTTAGGTGCTAGCCTGAAAAGATAGTCCTATGAGTTACTGATGAGAAAGGGTTAAAATCTTTAAATTCTTAGGGATAAAAATCCAAAACCCTAGACAGAAGCTTATTCCTCGGTCTTTACCTTTGTGTTTTTCTACTTCCCTCCTAAACTTCAAATGTTTACACATAATGAAGTTGGCTGTATTTGAATTAAAAACCTGCTGAGAATGAGTTTCTGTTTTCCTCCATCTGTGTCTAATTGGATTTCCTTCTTTCATGGGCTGGTCAAATCAAGGAAAGCTTGTCTACAAGCCAAGCCGATTGTAAATTCCCATCCAGATTTGTGATCAGTCAGGCTTTAACAAGAGTGTTTATCATTTTATGTGGGACAGGCCAAATGTTCGAGCATAAAGGTGATCTTGAGCATGTTCACAGAATATTTAGTTTCCACTAATATGCTACTAACCTACTATATGTATTTTTCTTTTAACTTTTCTTTCCTGGCCTGTCCTCTTTTCGTGTAGCGTCTTGTGAATGAGTGGCCACATGGCCATTCTATATACCTATTTTAGTAAAAAATATAGCTTGTTTATGTTGAAATACATATTGCATTGGTATCTGGTTCATGAAAAGATGGATGTGTGTGTGTGTGTGTGTGTGTGTGTATCTCTTCCTATTCAGAAAAATAATGGATGGTCACATAACATATGCAGTAATTTCATCTTTCATGTCAAATCTCAAAAAATAAAGCAACTTCCATTAGTTTGAGGAAAATGATGTTCTAATCTAAAGAGATACTCTGCCTATTAAAATATAGGGTTAAACTATAGTTCATATAATTGGCTGAAAAATAAGTCTTAGAGAAGAACCTTGTGTAAGAAAGAAATGCAATATGGATAATGGTTAAAGCTTCTGGTTTCTTTTTTTCTGTGGAGCTTCAAAATCCCTTATCTGTTCTTTGCCTGATCAAGTTCTTGTTTTTAAACTTGATGCTTACAATCCAGCTCCATTTCCTGTCTTTTTTAAAATCTAAAACAGATGGTCTATCTTTTAAAATTATTTTTTTCAGTTTTATTAAAGTATAATTGGCCAATATAAATTATATGTATTTAAGGTATTCAACTTGATGCTTTGATGTACATATACATTGTGAAATGATTACCATCACCAAGCTCATTAATGTACTCATCCTCTCACATATTTATTTCCTTCTTTCCTTCCTTTCTGTTTTTTTTTCCTGTGTGTGTGTGACAGTAACTCTCAAACTTACTCTCTTAGAAAATTTTAGTATATAATTTAGTTTTGTTAAATAAGTTCACTGTGCAGTATGTTAGCTCTCTAGCACTAATTTATCTTACATAACTGAAACTTTGTACTCTTTGACCAATGTCTGATTTGCCCATCCAGCCCTAGGAAACCATATTCTGCTCTTTGCTTCTATGAGTCTGACTTTTTAGATTCTACATTTAAGCAGATCATGCAGTATTGGTCTCTCTGCGTCTAGCTTATTTCACTCAGTCCTCTAGGTTCATCCACATTGTTGCAAATGACAGGATTTCCTTCTCTAAGTCCATTCTAAAGGAGATCAGTCCTGGGTGTTCTTTGGAAGGAATGATGCTAAAGCTGAAACTCCACGACTTTGGCCACCTCATGCGAAGAGTTGACTCATTGGAAAAGACTCTGATGCTGGGAGGGATTGGGGGCAGGAGGAGAAGGGGATGACAGAGGATGAGATGGCTGGATGGCATCACTGACTCGATGGACGTGAGTATGACTGAACTCCAGGAGCTGGTGGACAGGGAGGCCTGGCATGCTGTGATTCATGGGGTCGCAAAGAGTCGGACACGACTGAGCAACTGAACTGAACTGAAAGGCTGACTAATATTCCATTGTGTTTATTTATATACTATATTTTTTCATACGTTTGTCTGGAATGTGGATTTCAACTTTTCCTTGGACAGCTGAATTCAAGACAGTTGAATATAAGCTACCCTTTCCATTATGATCATTGCCGGGTGTGCAGGAATCTCAAAGCTGGTTCAAAATAAGAAATCCTTCCAATAAATTGACTTGCTGGGAACTAAATCCCCACTATCAAGTTGCAAGCTTGTAGCATGTGTTTGCTTCACAGGTGCTTACTGCTTCAAAAAAAATCTATGCCATGGAAAAATTCAGGGTATATTTATTTTGAGTTTGTGAATCTGGTTAAAAGACTTGATGTTAAAGTCATCCTACAATGACTACTTTGGTGATAACCACAGTGCTTGTATACAGAGAAGAGTTTCTAAAACTTGGATGTGTCTGCTTACCCCCCCGAGGATCTTCCTAAATGCAGAATATGATTCAGTTATGTTTGCAGTGGGCCTGAGGTTCTGCCTTTTTAATGAGTTCCCAGGTAATGCTGATGTTGCTAGGATCACACTTTGGGTAGCAAGGGTGTAAAGCTTTGCACATTTACGCAGAGTTCTCCCATAGCTGCTTGGGGTAGGTATTAATCCCTTGTGCAGAAGAGGAAATAGAGTTTAATAGAACTCCTCTGATATTGTCATGTATCTATAAGTCTTCTGATTAAGCTTTTTTTCCTGCTTCTATTCTTCAACTTCATTCCTCCAAATAATCTTATCTCCTGAATAATTATTTTTATGTATTTTATTTTCAGGTAACAGCAATTCCTGCTCTTCCCTTAGGGATTTTGTATCTTCTTTGTAAGTTCTTTCAAAAATAGTCATCTTCAAGTAAATCATAACACTTGTTAACGCTGGATTTTAAAAATCTTAGAGGCTTGTAATTTGTCTTGGCCCTTAGACATGGCAGCCCCACTGTATTCTGTATAGCTGACCACACCACAGTTTCATGTTGACATGTGTAACATAGCATGTTCTGCACATATAAGGGCAGGGAGCTAATCTATTAAATAGGACATTCTGCTAAATGTGATTTTGAGATCTCTCATTTTTGTAGAAGAAATTGTCTAAGAAGTTAAGAAAATTCTGGCCTACTAGTAAGAAGTAAGAAGTACTATTAAGAAGTAAGAAAATTCTGGCCTACTATTAAGAAGTACTTGTGAGCTTTTAAACACTACTGTCATTGATTGCCAATCACAGAGTCTGACCAATTGTTATGGGGATGGAATAACATTCCAAGGACATTGGACTTCCCTGACACTGGATGTCCCTGGTGGCTCAGATAGTAAAGAATCTGCCTACAATGCAGAAGAACCCAGTTAGATCCCTGGATCGGGAAGAGCCCCTGGAAAAGGGAATACTGGAATCCGTTCCAGTATTCTTGCCTGGAAAATTCTATGGACAGAGGAGCCTGGTGGGTTACAGTCCATGAGGTCACAAAGAGTCGGACACAACTGAGCGACTAACACTTTCACTACTTTCAACTAGGCTTGACATTACGGGTGATCAGAAGTAATCATATTCTAATATTAGGACTGAAAGCTCTTGTTTGTAAAAGAACTGATATTTAAGTACCTATATACCTAGGAATATTATATCACAATTTGGGGTAGAACCCAAACCTAGGTATTTTTTAAAAGCTTCTAGGTTATTTTAATGTGAAGTATGTTTGAAAATTGCTGCCACAACTCATTTTTCTAGTGAATTCATTATCTTTGAGATGTATGGCTTTTATTAGTGATGTGGTATTTTAAAAAAGGCGTTACTTTCATTCTCCCAAGATTAATAAGAATTATCACAAGAGGCTAGGAGGTAAGCTTTGGTTAAAATGATAACAGTTCTGAAAACTGAAGCAACAAGGAAAGGGCATCAGTAAGATGAAGTCAGACTGTACATGTTTTAAACCAGTAGTTTGTAAATAAGAATGTAGTAATTACTTGTCAAATAACTGTCAGTTAATCACATTTAAGAATAATTCCAGGATGCAAAGGTAAAAACACTTTGAGATCTCATATTAGGTAAATTGTTAGAATTCATCAAATGTTAACTTTTATCTTCATTTTCCCCTATAGTTATTTTTTTCCCTTATGCAAGGTCATGCTGATTGTCATGTAAGCTATTTTAGCTTCATAGATCTTGGTTTCTTATCAGGTTCAATGCCATGTCTGTTAGTATAAAAACAGCAGTTACAACAAATTCACAATGTACTCTTGGATAAAAATGGATTATGACTAGAATTCATTGCTCTAATTTATCTGTATTGTGTTGCAGAAAAATTACAAAGCTATTTTCTACAGTGCAATGAACTATGTCCACATTTCCATATGGAAAGCAAATTCAAATTTAAAAGCCTGTCTACCACTTCTTTCTAGAGAGACACTGAGATCTGAGTCAATCTTTTCACAATTTATTTAGAGAGTTTTTCCCAAGTTGAAGGCAAAATCAAAATGTTGAGGTGAGACCTATTGCTTAGCTTCTAATATTCTAGGTAGTTAAAATTATCATTTTGCATGTTTGTGTTCATGTAACATACTCTCCTGAGGTTAGCTAGTTAATAGTTAATAGGCAGTAAATATTTCTGCCTTATCAATCTCTTGCCCTTAACAAAGACCCTCTATTTGGAAAAGATTCTTAAATTTTGTGTGCTTTCAAAGATTGAGGCGGGGCGTGGGGAATGGACTTCTTCCAAATGATTATGGTGATAGTGATGTGACTGAAATGCAGGCCAACACTGACATTGTTTCATAACTAATGGGTGCTGAACTGTTAAAAAATGTGATAGGTCTTCATGGTGAACCGTGAGATGCTAAGATCCCTGATAAGTTTGTGACAGATTGATAGGTGTTTTTCTTTACTTCTTGCCAGTGTTTCTTACTTTCTCTTATAGAACTTCTCTCCTGTTCTGTGCTGGGCTCAGTTGTGTCTGACTCTCTGCGGCCCCAGGGACTGTAGCCCACCAGGCTCCTCTGTCCATGGAATTTTCCAGGCAAGGACACTGCAGTGGGTTGCCATTTCTTCCTCTAGGGGATCTTCCCAACCCAGGGAATCAAACCTTCATCTCTTGCAACTCCTACACTACCACACAGATTCTTTACCAATGCACGACCTTGATGGTTAAACTAAGCTGAATTTCTTTCAGTTCTTGCAATGACATTACAGCCCTTTTGGCCTCTAATATTTTGCACACTTTTCCGCCTTTGCTTGGATGAGCCATTCTCAAACTGTTTGCTCACAGGATCCCTTAACACACTTTAAGATGCCTGAGAACTCCAGAGAACTTTTGTTGAGACACAGGTTAAATGATCATGTCTACCACAATACAAATGGAAACAGAAACATTTTAATTATTAATTTTTCTGATATAATGACAGAACCCATTATATTATCACAGATAACATTTTTATGGAAGGTAAACTATATCTTTCAAAACAAAAAATAAGTGAAAGGAGGGGCATTGTTTTATGTTTTTTCAAATCTCTTTAATAGAATATAGGCAGATTCTTACATTGTTCTGTATTCAGTCTTTTATAATATGTTGTTTTGATTGAATCATTTGAGCAAAATCCAGCTTCAGACAGATTTGAAGTTGGAAAGGGAAATGTATTTTTATGATCCTTTTCAGATGATTGTGAATATTCTTCCTTGCTACTAAACCAAAATTCAACAACAGCTGCTTTCAGCTTATTTGTGCTGTTGTTGCAAGATTAGTTCACTATAGAAATTGTTAAGATGCCCAAACATAGGTTTACTCCCACTTTTTGGTGAGAACAAAGAAAGCTCCACTTTTATGAACCTTTCAAATCACCTAACACAAGCCAAATCCTGTTACGGATCATTTCTAAAACCCTCCTTGTGGAGCTCTCCCCATGGTTCTTCGTGGTATGTATTCTCCTTTGTTGCAATAAGTCAATCAATAATGCCAACTTTGCTTGACTACAGGGATATTCCTGGTGGTGGTCTTGGACTGGAAAGAACCAACAATTTCTTTTATGGTTCCTTATGAGTGAGGATTTGTAGTGTTTATTTCTGCAGGAGGATAAAATAGCTTATTATTCTAGAGATTGCTATAAAGATAGAGCAGCAACAGGCCTACTTTAGGATTGGTGCTATTCTGACAGTACAATTGTTCTAAGTCTTTTGGCTTTCTATTTAGAAGACTCTAAACCCAGTAATAAACGCTTCAAGTGTTGTTGAATTTTGATATTTATATCTGGACTTTGTAAATCTGAATCCTAGAGTCAGACTCCCTACTTACTGATTGAATGATCAGGTGCAGTTCATTTATGCTGTCTTGTGTTTTAGCTTTCTCATCTGAAAAGGAGGGGTCATAATATCACCCACTACATAAGACTGTTGTTTGGATTTAAAGAGTTAATGCTTGTGTTCACTCTGCATAGCACCATCGGATACATTACTTATATGTGTGTGCACGTGTGTGTGTTTTTAAAAGAACTCAGTTTCTTAACAACAGAATCTGAACTCTGTATATCCCCTTAGACCTAGATCTCAGTTTAATTATCACATCTCTAATATCCATTTAAAAATTTTAAGTAAAGCATCATGTCTAATAAATTAACAGGGGGTCTACATTCATGGGATCGCAACGAATCAGACACATCTGAGCTACTAAACAACAACAACCACAACTCATAGTGGATGATACACAGTATGGACTCTGGAGCTTGGCTGTTTTAGGTTCGAATCCCAGCTTTGCCACTTACTGCCTGGATAACTTTGAGTAAATTATTCCTTTGTGCCGCGTGTTCTTTACCTATAAAAAATGCACTTGTAATAGTACTGCTTATAGACTGGCTGTGAGTTTTAAATAGGTTAATATTTCTAAAATACTCATGAGTGCTTGTTACATAAAATACACTGTTTATCAAAATAAATACATACAAAAACTTCTTTAAAATATGAAATTAAGCATTTAAAAACTTAAACAATTGATTGCAGAACTTATTTATAAATTTTATACCAAATTAATAATAATAATTTGATTTACTTATTATTTCTTTCTTTGCTTTCACAACTTCTTGTAGTTTCAAACTTGCCTAACTATATAGGGCAGAAATATCTTACACAAGTGGACATTACCTGCTCAATTTTGGTGACTGTGATGCAATCAGATTTGAGTTACTGGCCAAAAATTTGAGGGACAGGACCTAGGATATGTTTTGAGTTTATACCTTCCAGAAGGATTTTTTCCCTAAAATATTTAATGTCAGTAATATGATCTTACTCTTAATGGTGGGACTCTGCTTGCTTTGTCATAGACTACTGACGTTTCATAATTATAGCATATGTGTGTGTACATGCTGAGTCATGTCCAACTCTTTGTGACCCCATGGACTGTATCCTGCCAAGCTCCTCTGTCCATGGGGTTTTCCAGGCAAGAACACTGGACTGGGTTGCATTTCCTACTCTATCCTAATTACCGTAGCTGTGGTTTAATTTATCAATCTGGTAAATTTAGCTCTGGGGGATTCCCAGGTGGCTCAGTGGTAAAGAATCTGCCTTCCAGTGTAAGAGACATGGGTTTGATCTCTGGGTGGAGAAGATCCCCTGGAGAAGGAAATGACGACCCACTCTAGTATTCTTGCCTGGAAAATCCCATGGACAGAGAAGCCTGGCAGGCTACAGTCCCCGGGGTCACAAAGAGTTGGACGTGACTGAGCACACACAAATTTAGCTCTAACCCAATTTTCAACTTCAATCTTCCTTCTAATCTTGTCCTAAAATTTAATTGTCTGAATGGAAAGGATAGGATTTTTCAGACTTTACACAGACTTTAAGTAATTTATTCACTAGTTGGATTATACTAATCCCTCTATTATTTGATATAATTCTTAATTCTTCTCATTTTTCTTATCTTTTTATACTGTGTAAAATTCTATGGTTATTTTATTGACAATTTCCTCAATTCCTCTGCTCTCTCTTTTTATTTATTCCTAGACAAAGCACAAAGGAAACCAATTATACTATTACACTGTCTGACATTGACAATCAGATTACCAGCCCCCTCTTGGCAAAGCTTTATAGCCTGGCTGCTGGCCCCCTTCAGATGGAATACCTTGGACTTTGTGCTCCCTCTCCAGAAACAGTTTATCAGAATCTGAAAGAAGTAGCTAAAACACTGCACCATCCTGCCATTTGCTTTCCAGCAATCTTGAATTCTTTGGGCACATGATCTGGGTCTCAAAATACATTAGTTGGTTGCTTACTCAAACAACTTTTAGATTTAAAGCATCAAGAATCGAAACTTTCCTAGCCCTTCATGTAAGAAAATCTCACCGTTTGTTGTTCAATCTCTGTGCTAATATTCACATTTTAGCATTTGGCATTTCCAAGGACTAATTTCTTTATTAGTTAGGACTTTCAGTTGCAAGCAACAGAGGAGTACTCTGTTTAACATAAATTTGAAAGCAGAAACTAGGGTTATTGAAGAAACAGTGTGATAACCCATAGACTCAAAGGAAAGTGGAACAGCCTTGGGGAAGTAAGAGGAACAGGGGGACTTTGGAGCCCCTCTCCAGTGTTCTGACATTTTGATGACATAGCTAGAAAATATTTTCATTAATTACCTAAGTCCATCTTCCTGCAAAATTCTACTTAGACTCTAACAAGCTTTATCAAAATTCAGTGGTTCTACTTGGTCTTAAAACCCCCTTTACTTTACAGATGAGAAAACTGATCTAGAGAAGTTAAATAATTGGATTATTGTAAATAAAATAAAGTTCCTTTGACACGTAAATAAATCCCTCTGAATGGTCCTAAGAGTTAATTAACTTCTACAGCATTCCTAAGAGTAAATATGATTAAAGTGACATTTTACCAAGATGCATTGTGTAATTTCCTTGGTTGTATCACTGAATGTGACACCATGATCTTTATATCTATTGTCTTTTCCTCAGCCCTTCTCTTTTATCTTCAAAAATACCAAGATTATGTATCAGTTGTTGCCCAAAGTCAATCAGTAACAATGAGAGCACATTTGAGGCAGACTGCCTAGGCCTAGATGTGATAATATAGAAAAATGTTTTCCCCAAAGGCATCTCACTACTTTTTAATCTAGTGGCTTATTAAGATTAGATTACTCTGAAGAAATTTTTTCTTTGGAATTCATTCACTTCTCCAATAAAGATTTATTGACCATGTACTATATAAGGCACATAATTTGGGATGTATTCATGAACAAAACAAAAACTAAAAATATCTGAGGCTTCATGGAACTTACGTTCTCATTGGAGCTTACTTTATTGTAAAAATACAGCATATAACACATAAAATAAGTTTTAAATATGTGTTTATCGACTGTTTGCATTGTTGGTAGGGCTTCTGGTCAACAGTAGACTGTTGGCAATAGTTATACTTAGATTTTTCACTGTTCAGGGAGTTGTTGCCCTTAACCCTCATGTTGCTTACGGGTCAACTGCATTTTGAATTACTAGGTACTTGATGTGAATAAGTACCTACCTGTATTAAAGGCAGTTGCTTTTGATGCTGTTACTACATTTTTATAAAATGTGTTTTAGAGCTACATCATTTACTATTTTTAAATGGCTTGAAATATTCAGATGCCAGTTTGTTACCCCTGAAACTGAGGGAAGGTATATTCCTCATGCTGTCACTGGGTTCTTAACATTTCCTAAGTTTTACAGAGTGTAAAGAACAGACGTTTGGAGAAATAAGGAAATCAGATATTTCAAGTTTTCATGAGGTGCCATACTGTGGTCAGACCAACTCACTAATGAGAGCTTTAGCTGCAGATATATAAAAATGCTGTCTTCTTTGTGAAAAACAGATGAAACAGGAATCTAGGTTGTATCAGAAGCACTCCTTGCTTAAAATGATAAGCTAAGGCCAGCTCAGTGGTGGGAAGGATACTCACGTGTGGCTCCTTCTCTAAACCCACCACGCTTATCAGAGACATTGGCCCATGTTAACATAGCAGGAAGCAGGGTTGCCCAGTGTGATGGAAGCATATGGAAGGAACATGAGCTGGCAAATTCATAAATGGCATCTGTCAATAGCACTGCCTAGAGTTTTGTTGCTAGAGTAACATGTCTTTTGGAATAGCTTCAGATGGCCAAACAAGGAATGGTTGGGCATGAATGAGGAAGGGAAGTCCAGGCAGGATATGGTTTCATCCTATTAAATTTCCAGGTTTTTGGCACAAACTCCACTGCTGTGGGGAGGAGTCCACATGGCCCATCACATCACAGCTTTCTTTTTAACTTGACAGAGCTTCTATTGTACCAGGCAGATAAAGCCCAAGAGAGAGTCATTGGGATTTAGGCTTTGGGTGGGAATGAGGTTAAATTGTGTTCCCAGCTCATGTTCTACATATCACATTCTTAAGCCAAATAAAAAAACACCCATCCCTTCAAGGTTGACATACAACTGGGTTTTACTTCACATAGTGAGATTGAATTTTTGAACAGGGAGCATGTCCCTAGGGACCATTTATGGCTGAACTTTCACTCACTTCAAGCTGAGGGAAAGTCTCAGCAGCATATGAATATTCAGTGAGAACATCAGTGTTTTGTTAGAATCCAGGTCCTGTTTGATTTTTTTATAGGATAGGTGCTTGTTCATTAGGATTTTTCTCCTTGGAGATTATTAAATTGAATGGTTTTCTTCCTTTAATAAAATACTTTAAAAAGAGGATTTTTATTCCTTAAGCCAGGTAGATTCCAGTGATATTTACCTAACCTTCACTGACATCAGATGTTCACATTTGTTCAACTAGCTTTTAGCTATTTCAACAGCTCTAGCTATTTCCTAAAAGAAAATAATTTTCTGAGATTTTCACACAATAGAGAATCTTCCCACTTAGCATATAATATTTTCTAAAATTTTAGGTTTGGATATAAGATTTTGTCTCTGTTTTCTTCTTCTTCATATTTACCACCGCTTCACTACTTTGTGAATTGTTTTTATAGACAATGCATTAGAAACTTGAAGTGTCCTTTCGCTTTTGAAATGTTTGCCATCACAAAGCATTCCACACCACTAAGGTAGAAATTAGCTCATTTTTGTGGCCTCATTTAAAAGAGTTTTCATGACAAGGGTTTTCATTGTATTCGGCTCTCACCTGATACTGTCTTACAGCGTAACCTTTTGGACCATCATGTCAAACACCCATCATGGTTCCATTCTCATATTCATACATTCTTAGTGTCGGGAAAGATGTTGTAGCATGAAAAAGTATAATAGACTTTTTTTTTTTTCCCATTTAAAGTGCACAACTAAGGCTGACTACTGGTATTACTTTAGGAATTTTCACAGCGTGTTTTCTTTCTGGGAATTATGAAGTTAGTTTTGGTATCTGGACAAGTTACAAAGAATTCTGAGAATCTGAGTTCTAAAAGTAGCTATATCAGTTCAGAGGTCAGGTAGTTTGGCCAGTGAAAGGGCAGTGCTGGGGCAAGTGACCCTTCATCTTACTGTCATAGAACTGCTGTTTGCTTCTACAATCTGCAACGTAGAGAATGGCTTCTCTCCAACCACCTAGCCCCATTCTGCTTCCTCACTTAACATATGATGTGGGGGCCTGACTTACTCATTGGGGTAATGATTTACTGAAGATTGGTGAACTTCGTTGCTGCTCATCTCTCTTGACTGCTGGCAAGACTAGGTACATTTGTTTGGAAGATGATTTCTTTTCTTTTTTAAGAGATGAAAGTGCCCCGATGAAGGCCCGGTTTTGTCCAGAGGCTCCACTTTTTTCACGGAAAGGCATTTTATCTCAAATATAGCAGTGTGTACTTGTCAATCTGAAACTCCCAATCTATCCCTCCCTTCCACCCTTCCCCTCTGGTAACCGTAAGTTCATTCTCTAAGTCTGTGAGTCTGTTTCTGTGAATAAGTTTATTTGCCATTCTTGAGTTATGTTAATGGTGATCATATCCTTCAAACTAAGACAGTTTTGAGAGTGAAAGACATGCCATGAATAATTATACTAGGGTACAGATATTGAGTAAGCCTGCTCCAGACAAACAAGGATGAAATTTCAGTGTACCTGTAACAGTATAGCACTGGTTTCACAGTGTATTGCTGTAGTGAGAGAGACTGACGAGATAAGGAGAAATGTACAGCCATAAAGTGAACTAGATGGTGGATCGATGTCGTGCCCATGCCATGACCTTTTAAATTATAGTCCGCCTGGACCAACACAGAAGGGAAACACCAAATCATTGCTTATTTTTCATCCAAGCTTGGTTTCTGTAAACTAGGATATGCTCCACTTTTTATAACAGACACATTTTGAAATATGATAAAAGTTAACAAAATGTTATTCAAAAGAATACACATAGAGGTTCCATTTTGCATGCAAGTCCAGGGAAGTCTCACTTTTCTTGAAGCCATCTATGAAAATATGGGGACTTCCTGGTGGCACTAGTGGTAAAGAACCCATTTGCCAAAGCAGGAGACACGGGTTCAATCCCTGGGTCGGGAAGATCCCCTGGAGAGGGCATGGCAACCTACTCTGGTATTCTCACCTGGAGAAGCTCATGGACAGAGGAACCTAGAGGACCACAGTCCATAAGGTTGCAAAGAGTCAGACATGACTGAAGCGACTTAGCACAGCACATGAAACTGTGGACCCTAGATTTGTCAGCCCTCTAAGATTACACTGCACAATAGACTTTCACTACTTTTTTTCAAAGGTGCTACAATAAATTTAGGACTATGTAACATGTGGAATCTATTGAAATATCAAAAACCATCATGTATCAGGTAATATACAAAATGTGTATGGATCTAATTCATAAGTGGTTACCTTAAGTTTGCTTTTGTGACCATTTATCACTGACTGACTTTTAGACCAAGTGGGAGATGATAAAGAAATTCATATCATCAGAATTCAGCATACCTAGATCCCCAGAAGATTACTTCACTAGAGGTTTTGTTCATGGCAATGATCACAACTTGGCAGTATCCTGTGGCTGTAGTTGATGTGAAATCTTATAAGGAACATAGGCCAAATTTTTAAAAAACTAGCATCTATTGAGTACTTGCTGTGGACCAGGCTTGCGTTACATCCAAGAACTTTGCATGCATATCTCAATTGTCTTACATGTAACACTCACAGTATTTGATTTCAAACTGTATTTCTATTTCATAGATGAGGAAACTGAACCTTAGAGAGGTAAGGAACTCCCCCACACATTGTCATTTCATCCCAGATTATCTGACTACAAAATAGATACTCTCCCTTGATAAAATATAGGCTATGACTTATGAGTGCCCTCTTTTCTTCGGCTAATGTTACAGGATTACAGTCCCAGGCACAAACAGGAGAAACTATGTCAATGTAGGGGAAGGAAAAAAGAAAATTGTCCATGATAGGTTACAGTTTGCCTCACATGTCATTTTAGAACTGCCTCAGGAGAAAAGAGATGAGGATTTTTGAAAAAGGTCTTAGGTTAGTTGTGATCAAGAGAATGTAAAGTTGAAGTTTTGATAGAAATATTGGTAAGAACATGGTAATAATGGTAAGAAAGAGATGAGGATTTTTGAAAAAGGTCTTAGGTTAGTTGTGATCAAGAGAATGTAAAGTTGAAGTTTTGATAGAAATATTGGTAAGAAATTGGTAAGTAGAATCCCTGTGCTTCAGAAGACAGGGATTCTACTTAGCTTTTATGTCAATCCCTTCTTGTGCTTTTCTCATTCTTTTTATAGGGACATATTCAAAGGCTTTCTACCTCACTTGGAAATTCTATCCCATTTTTGATATATTTAAAGAAACTATAAATTGTTTAGGGCATGGCCAAATCCTCTAACGACCTCTTTAAGAAAAAATGGAATTACCTAAATACAAGAATCAGAAAAAAGGAAAAATTATAGTGTATGGATACAGCAGAAACCTGTGCAGCTTTAAAGATAAATGAATTAGACTGCAAAATAAAGCAAGAAGAACATATTCAGTATGATATGACTGATATGATGTATCAGTAGGGAAACAGATTTATGTGACAAAAGGATAACCAAATGTAATACAAAACACTTACTCCAAGTTAATGTTTATCTTTGGAGCAAAGGATAGAGAAAAGTGACTGTGAAGTGGTATTCAGGGGGCTTCAGTCCTGCTGTCTTCAGCTAGAGGACTTGAGGGAAAGTTCCAGAGAGGGGTCATCTGAGAACTTTCAGTTGCCATTACTGCCAGCAGCTGGGGGAATGGGTATTTGCATCCTATAGTGGGGGTCCATGTGGGTCCTTGGATAGTATGGTCACTTAAAAAAAATTAATTTTTCTAATCCACAAGCACAGTATATCTTTCCATCTGTTTATGTCCTCTTCAGTTTTTTTGCATCAGTGTTCTATAATTTTCTGAGTACAGTTCTTTTCTCTCTTTAGATTTATTCCTAGACATTTTATTCTTCTTGATGTGTTTGTAAATTTTTTTTTATACTTCTGATAGTTTGTTTTTTAATGTATAGAAATGCAACAGATATCTGTGCATTAATTTTATATCCTACAACTTTAATAAATTCATTGAGTTTTAGTAGTTTTTGGTGGCATCTTTAGGATTTCCTATGTATGGTATCATGTCATCTGCAAGTAGTGACAGTTTTACTTCTTTTCAATTTGGATTTCTTTTATTTCTTTTTTCTTGTCTGGTTGAATCAAACTGGATTACTCTCTCACACCATGTGAAAAACTAAATTCAAAGTGGAGTAAAGACCTAAATTTAAGACCTGAAACCATAAAAGTTCTAGAGGAAGGCATAGGGAGTATGCTCTTTGGCATCAGTCTTAGTAATATGGTTTTGGATATATCTCCTCAGGAAAGGGAAACGAAGGCAAAAATAGCAAATAGGACTCCATCACTCTAAAAAGAAAGAAAGAAAGAAAGAAAGAAAGAAAGAAAGAAAGAAAGAACACGGGTATACCTGTGGCAGATTCATGTTGATGTATGGCAAAACCAATACAATATAGTAAAGTAATTAACCTCCAATTAAAATAAATAAATTTATATTAAAAAAACCTTATATAAACAATAAAAAAAACCTTTGTAAATGGAAGGAAATTATCAACAAAGCAGGGAGGTCATCTACTGAATGGGAGAAAGTATTTCCAAAGACTATATCCGATAAGGTGTTAATATACAAAGTACATAATGAAATCATGCAACTCAGTATCAAAAAACAAACAACTGGATTGAAATATGGGCAGAGGATCTGGATAAACATTTTTCTGAAGAAGATATGCAGATGGCCAACAGACACTGGAAAAGATGTTCAGTGTCGCTAATCATCAAGGAAGTGCAAATCCTACACTGTTGGCGGGAATGTAAATTGGTATAGCCACTGTGAAGAACAGTATGGAGGTGCCTCAAAAAACTAAAAATAGAGCTACCGTATGACCCAGCAATCCCACTCCTGGGCATATACCCGGAGGAAACCATGATTGGTATTTTTATATTTTCCGATTCTTTGTTGAAATTCTCAGTGTGTTCCTTTATTCTTTTCCTGAGCTTGCTGAGTATTTTTATGACCATTTCTTTGAACTCTTTATCAGGTAAGTTATTGGGCTGTTATTATCAGTAAGTTATTATGCCAAAAAGTTCAAGTTTTTCCACAAGATGGCACAGAAAAACCCAAGTGAATTTTTTGGCCAACCCAATACTTCTCTCCATTTCAATGGAGTCATCTTGTTTTTTCATTTGGAATATAGTCCTCTGTGTTTTCATTTTGTTTTAATTTCTCTGCTTGTCTCTATGGAGTTAGACTATCTCAGCCCTGAAGCATGTCCTTGTGTAGAAATGTCCCTACATGGTCTACATGTAGCCAGTGGTTTTGGTGGGAGTGTTGGAGCTGAAACAAGCGTGGGTTGGGGCTTTTTCTGGGGTGCACAGGGACTGCTGTCGTGGCAGGTGCAGACTAGAGCTGAGGGGCTAACGCCAGAGCCTGGTGCAGACCGGTGCTTCTTATGGGACATGACTGAAGCTTTTTCCTTATGTTTATTTTTGTCTATTGGGTTTTTAAAAAATTATCCAAAATGCCATTATTAAAATTTCATTTTCTCTTGTTGCTAGTCTACAGAAATAAAAGTAATTTTAAAAAGTCTACTTGTGTCCATCAATCTTGATATATTTTCTTAGTAGTTCTACATCAGTTCTCTTCAGTCTCTCAGTCGTGTCCGACTCTTTGCGATCCCATGAATCACAGCACGCCAGGCCTTCCCGTCCATCACCAACTCCCGGAGTTCACTCAAACTCATGTCCATCGAGTTGGTGATGCCATCCAGCCATCTCATCCTCTGTCGTCCCCTTCTCCTCCTGCCTTCAACCCCTCCCAGCATCAGAGTCTTTTCAAATGAGTCAACTCTTCGCATGAGGTGGCCAAAGTCCTGGAGTTTCAGCTTTAGCATCAGTCCTTCCAAAGAACACTCAGGACTGATCTCCTTCAGAATGGACTGGTTGGATCTCCTTGCAGTCCAAGGGTCTTTTCCAACACCACAGTTCAAAAGCATCAATTCTTCAGCGCTGAGCTTTCTTCACAGTCCAACTATTATATCCATACATGACCACTGGATAAAGTTCTCACATATTGTCTATGTTTTTTCTTGTAATATCTCTGAATAATTATAAAGTATGGAATAATAATTGTTAATTTCTCTCTTATCAATGTTATCCTCTTAAAGTTTATTTCCCCATCTTGGTGTGATGGCTTGGATCTCCAGGGCTAAGTGGATAACAAGTGATGATGACAGAAATCATCCATTCTTGATTTTAAGGGGATGCTTTTAATGATTCATTATTAACTATGGTATTTTCACAGTTTTCTGTAGATCTTCTTTATTAGGTAATAAAATTCTCTTCCTGATTTTATAAAAGTTTTATATTTACTGATATAGATTTACTGAATTCTTTATTTGCCTGTGTGTTTTTCTGAATGTTGTTTGATCTGTTAATGTGGTGAATAGCTTTATCTATCGTTCAAATTTTGTTTCATTCATGGAACAAATCCAACATGCATTACCCTTTTTTCAGTTTTGTTCATAAGTGAGTTTTGGCTAAAGTTTCCTTTTTATACTAAAATATTAGTGTTAAGGTTATGTTATTCTAAAAAAGTTACAATGTGTTACTTCTTTTTTCTTTGGAGAATTTGTAAAGTTTGTAAACATCTTTTCCTTTACTATTCAGTAGAATTTATCCATAATATAGTCTGAGATACTTTGGATTAGATCATCTACTAATGAGATAATTTCTATAATGATTTGAGGACTATTTATGTTTTCTTTTTATTCTTGAGGGAGTTACACTAAGTATAAATTTGTAGGAAATTGTCCATTTTATTTAGGTTATTAAACACATTGGCTTAATAATAATATATAATTGTTATAATGTCTTATTCTGATTTTATGGCTCCATAATTGGCCCTTATATAATTTATTTGTCCATTTTCTGCTTTTTATTGGTATTTTCTGGGGAAATGTATTCATTGCTCTCTTCTCATGCTAATGGTGATGAGTAGATTCATATTCACATACTTGGTCCAAAGAAAACATTGGATTTGACTAATGCTCTTCTGCAACAAACCCAAAGTTTTTCTAATGACAAACATATTAAGCATATCTTGGGAGAGGTGGGTGTTAAACTCAAGAATTTTGAGAATTTTCCCATTCTGATTATTGAACAGTACTGCTTTGCTCTCATATATTGTCAAAGTTTTTGTGTTTAACAATCAAGTAAAAAATTAAAAGTCATATTCAAAAATAAAGAATTCAAAGTGTACAGTCAAGCAATGAACTGATTTATTAGTCCATTCATTTATTCAATAAGTATTTGTTAGACACATGTGCCAAGCCAAATTGTAGGCACACCACATTACTAGACATTACCATTTTTCCCGGCCTAGAATGCACATTGCTCTGTAATTTGAGATGTGATATTTCTAAAGATCCAAGAAAAACACAGAATATTCATAAGGGCCAAAATCAGCAATAGGATGAAAACACTGCATCAAGCAGTTGATAGAAACTAAAACATTGGGCTTTCATTCTATGTCTCTTCAACCTAAGTCTTTGTGACAGAAGTATATTTAGGTATGCTTCTCTCCTAGTGCTCCTGTTTATGTCAGATTGATGTCACCCAGTGAGAGGATTATTCACTTCATACCATTTATATTGCTGGTGAAATATGAATAGTATATATATTTCTTTAACTGAGTTATTTTTTTAATTTCATCACTGTCATTTCTAATATATTCTGAAAGAAATTTGGTTAAGTAGTTATGTCCACTCACATAAGGAAAACCATTTTGGTTTTGATGATATTAGTACATAGTTTACAATGTTATTACCAAAATCTAAGAGTCAATAGCCATTTATATGAGAACTGTTTTATAATTTTCAATTGTGACCTGTTGCAAGTTGCTTTTTTAGGGTACAGTGTTTGGCATTCTTCCTGTCCTTTGGAGGACTATAGATACTCATTCCCATTCTCTGCTACTAATATAAATAAAATCACTTGAACATGCTTTGAAGACAATTCTCATCTCCTTGTCCATCTAAATTTGCCTTTAATACTCTTTATTATGGAACTTCAGAAGATAACTTCAGACATTTCAGAATTAAGTAGTTGTCCATCCCAATGCAACTGAGTAACTCAGATGCTTTCATTGGTAAGTAAGATACCTTATCAGTGATTTATTTGGAGGTGGAGAATGGTATGAGGTTTATAAAAATCAACAAAGAAGTTTATTCACAGAGAATATCATAAATATTTGTTGAGTGTTGGCTATATGTTAAACACAAGCTGAACTTCTGAAGATATAGGACTGAGAACCTTGAGCAGGACAGTTACTGTTCTCTTAGGATTATATTGATGAGCTTTTATCAGGTAATGGGATAGGATTTAATGCAGGATTTAGGATTTAATGTGGATTTAATATAGGTGCTAATAGAGCATGCAAGAGATGAAAAGAACACAAATTTGGAGACTACAGAAGTCTTCCTGGAATAATTCTCTCTCCACCAAGACCTGAGTAACAACACTTAGCTACGTGAAGAGATGTCAAGGTTGTGGACTTGGAGGTTGAGCATTTTAGCAGAAAACAGGCAAACAAAAATTCATGTGAAATGGATTGGGGTTATACGAAGCAGACCAAGTTTATGAATTTAATATTCATCAGCTGCACTAGAATGTGTACTGAGTGACTTGAAGCAGTTTTAGGACATGAGTCTGTCCCTCTTTGTCTTGTCATTTCAATCTTATATACTATATATACATTTCCTTCTTATATACTTAGTGTGTGAATTTATATACCACCCACTACAGGGTTTACTTCCTTAGGCCCCAAAATCAAATGCATAAAAGTGACAAAAGGAGGTATTGGGAGAAGACTGGTGGCTATTAGTAATCTGTCTGGTGAAAGGAGCACCAAATTTAGTTAAAAAAAAAAAAGAAAGAAAAAAAGCCTTGCTTTCTCTGGCTCAGAATAACATTCCCCATTCTACAGAAATATCAACAACCTCAGATACACAGATGATACCATTCTAATGGCAAAAAAACAAAGAGGAACTAAAGAACTTCTTGATGAAGGTGGAAGAGGGGAGTGAAAAAACTGGCTTAAAACACAACATTAAAAAAACTAAGATCATGGCATCCAGCCCTATCACTTCATGGCAAATAGAGGGGGAAACAATGGAAACAGTGGCAGATTTTATTTTCTTGGGTTCCAAAATCACTGTGGATGGTGGCTGCAGCCATGAAATTTAGAAGATGCTTGCCCCGTGAAAGAAAAGCTATGACAAACCTAGCCAGCTTATTAAAAAGCAGAGACATCACTTAGCCAACACAGGTTCATACAGTCAAAGCTATTTTTTTCCAGTAATCATTTAGAGATGTGAGAGTTGGACCATAAAGAAGACTGAGGGCCAAAGAACTGATGTTTTTGAACTATGATGCTGGAGAAGACTCTTGAGCACAGTAAGGAGAGCAAACCAGTCAATCCTAAAGGAAATCAACCCTGAATATTCACTGGGAGGTCTGATACTAAAACTGCAATACTTTGTCCACCTGATGCCAAGAGCTGACTCAATGGAAAAGACCCTGATGTTGGGAAAGATTGAGGGCAAGAGGAGAAGGGGATGACAGAGGATGAGATGTTTGGATGACATCACTGACTCAATGGACATGAATTTGAGAAAATTCAAGGAGATAGTGAAGGACAGGGAAGCCTGGCATGCTAAGGTCCATGGGGTCACAAAGAGTAGGACATGACTTAGTGACTAAACACCAACAACAGGAGTCACTGATGCCAACAGCTCCAGAGTTAAACATATCAAAGCCCTGGGAAGAGACCCTTTGGCTCAGATTGAGCCAGAGGTCCTCCTTGGACCAATCAGCTGTGGCCTCTGTGAATGTGTTCTGCTTTTATTGACTGCATTTGAGTCTTGTTCCCACTCTTGGACCTGTTGCCAGTATGAATTTACATAAGACTTGAAAGTTCTCATAGGAGTCTTATGAATGAAGTGGAGGGCAAGGCATTTTCCAGGATAAAGAAAAATCCTTGGCAACCAAAATACATCTACTACACTAAAAGTTACTATTAAAAAAAATCACTTAATTTTTCTGAATCACAATTGTCATATCTCAAAAGAGTATGAATTCGTATCAAGTGAGATATTTACAAAGTGTTATAAATGATTAAGTTCTATGCAATTATAAAATGCTTCTTTGATTATTAGTATGACTTTGCTGAAGTGGACACTAGAATCTACCTCTCAAGACCTTTAATTTGTGAAAGTAGAATGATTTTCTTTAATTTCCTATGGTTATGAACCAAGAAAACAAATAAAAATCTTCCTTTTAAAGATGCTTTATTATGTATCAAGAATTACGTTAGGAGCTTTGTATTTAATTTTCACCACAGTCACATTATGTAGACATTCTAACCAAGTGCAATGTAACTTGAAGATAGTAACTAGGTTGCTGCTATGTCGCTTCAGTCGTGTCCGACTCTGTGCGACCCCATAGATGGCAGCCCACCAGGCTCCGCCGTCCCTGGGATTCTCCAGGCAAGAACAGTGGAGTGGGTTGCCATTTTCTTCAATGCATGAAAGTGAAAAGTGAAAGTGAAGTCGCTCAGTCGTGTCCGACTCTTCGCAACCCCATGGACTGCAGCCTTCCAGGCTCCTCCATCCATGGGATTTTCCAGGTGAGAGTACTGGAGTGGGGTGCCATTGCCTTCTCTGAGTAAGTAGGTTAAGCTTATATAATTAATAAGTATCAAAGAGAAGTATTAAATCCAGGTCTGAGAAATTCCAAAGACAAGGAATCGATGGCAGGAATTTTTAAGGAGTCATTTCAACTTGTATGAATGAATGTATTATAATTATTTTAAAAATTAGTTATTTACTTGGCTGCACTGGCTCTTTGTTGCTGCACACTGGATCTTTTGGCATGTGGGAGCTAGTTCCCTGACCAGGGATCAAACCCAGGTTCCCTGCATTGGGAGCAAGGTCTCGTAGCCTCTGGGCCCCAGGGAAGTCCCATATTATAATAATTTATTTTTATTGTTCATCTTTATAATTCAATTATTATGGTTGTGCTATTTCTTAACTAGTATCCTTTTAGAAATTAAAATAATATTTTATTTTTTTGTGTGTGTGCGTTTTGGTGATCTAGTGATTGTATTCAAAATCCTATATTTTACAAAGACATGACTTCCCTGATAGCTCAGGTGGTAAAGAATCTGTCTACAGGAGCAGGAGACATGACTTCAGTTCCTGGGTTGGTAACACCCCCTGGAGGAGGGCATGGCAATCTACTCCAGTGTTCTTGCCTGGAGAGTCCCATGGACAGAGGAGTCTGGTGGCCCACAGCCTGTGGGATCGCAAAGAGTCGGACACGACTGAGCAACTAACACAACAGAGAGATTCATACAGTGGATCTGTCAAGAGCTGCACTACTAGCTGATAAATTAAAAAACTTAATTCTGAATGGAGAGCTTGACTTTTGTAAATAACTGCAAGGAGAGAGGGATAAGTAATCACAATTTGTCCACCAGTATAATAGCCTCCAGAATGTTTTTGGTCTCCATAGTAGAAAGTACAAGTAATAAGGAACTATGAGAATTTCTGGATTCTGAGCAGCTGAACAGAATACACCCTCTATTCTTTTAAAATCTGTATCTAAAAGGAGGAAGTATCTGGCCTATCTGAGCATGTATGGTTAATTTTGTGGAATAGTGTTCTAAATATGAATAGTAGTTTTCTAATTATCATTGTAAGTCGAAACTTTTCAGCTAGATATCAAATATCTTAAAAGGTCTTCTGCTTTATGTTTCTTAGTATAATGAAATGTTATTATATCCAAATTATATCCAAAGCAATGAGTGAGCCAGCCATGTGACAGTTCTCATCACTGGGATATTTTATGACCCTTTCAAGTATTTCTGCAGACACATGGTGGGCAGAGTCTACTCTTCATGAAGCCTCTTCAGGCTGGTTACTGTTTAACTCTTGACTTCCAGAAAGTTTCTTTGTTGACCGGACTTTAGGTCTCTCCTTTGTTGGTCCAGGTGGCCCAGAATGTAAAGCGTCTACCTACAATGCAGGAGACCCAGGTTCAATCCCTGGGTCAGGAAGATCCCCTGGAGAAGGAAATGGCACCCCACTGCAGTACTCTTGCCTGGAAAATCCCATGGACAGAGGAGCCTGGTAGGCTACAGCTTATGGGGTCACAAAGAGTCAGACACAATTGAGCGACTTCACTTTTTTTTTTTTCTGTTGGTCTGATGTGTATACTTAATGGTTCTCTTTCAAAGAGTATTTTAATTTCTTTTAATGTTTAAGCTTCTTTGTGATTAATCCAAACTTGAGGCTTCACATCTTCATCTGGGAACCATAAAATTATTTATATACCTGAGAGAACAATCTCACCTGCAATGTATTGTCACATTACTCAGAAAATATATTTCTCTGGACATGGTTTCTTATCAGTGGGTTATCTCTTCCCTGTACCAAAAATGTCCCAGGTACATATAGCTTTCATACTTGAAAATACTTTCAAACATGGTGTCCTGTGATGTTGGAAGAAAATGTTATATTATTTCTATTTTGCAGGTGGTAGAACTAAAGTTTTATGGGATGATATTTATACAATGTCACATGGCACGTTGGGAAGTAACACGAAGTTTGTCCTTCTCCATCTGACTTAGTGTACTACCCTCAAGATCATCCACGTACACACACACTGCATCTTTATCCATCCATCCATCCATTGATGTATACTTAGGTTGTTTCCATATCTTGTAAATAATGTAATGGATATAGAGGCACATATATCTTTTCAAATTAGTGTTTTCATTTTGGATATGGAGAAGGCAATGGCACCTCACTCCTGTACTCTTGCCTGGAAAATCCCATGGACGGAGAAGCCTGGTAGGCTGTGGTCCATGGGGTCGTGAAGAGTCAGATAGGACTGAATGACTTCACTTTCACTTTTCACTTTCATGCACTGGAGAAGGAAATGGCAACCCACTCCAGTGTTCTTGCCTGGAGAATCCCAGGGATGGGGGAGTCTGGTGGGCTGCTGTCTATGGCTGCACAGAGTCGGACACGACTGAAGCAAATTAGCAGCAGCAGCATTTTGGATAAATAGCCCTGAGTAGCTGCATCTATTCTTAACTTTTTGAGGAATCTCTATAGTGTCTTCCACAGTGGCTATACCAATTTACATTCTCATCAACACTGTATGAGTGTTCCCTTATCTCCATGTCCTCTCCAACACTTGTTATTTCTAGCCTATTTAAAAATAACCATTTTAATTGGTGTGATACCTCATTGTAGGTTTTTTTTTCAGATTTTATTTTTTTTTTACTTTACAATATTGTATTGGTTTTGCCATACATCAATATGAATCTGCCACAGGTGTACACGTGTTCCCAATCCTAAACCTGCCTCCCATCTCCCTCCCCATACCATCTCTCTGGGTCATCCTAGTAAACCACCCCCAAGCATCCTGTATCCTGCATCGAACCTAGACTGGCGATTCGTTTCTTACATGATAGTGTACATGTTTCAATGCCATTCTCCCAAATCATCCCACCCTCTCCCTCTCCCACAGAGTCCAAAAGACTGTTCTATACATCTGTGTCTCTTTTACTGTCTTGCATACAGGGTTATCATTACCATCTTTCTAAATTTCATATATATGCATTAGTATACTGTATTGGTGTTTTTCTTTCTGGCTTACTTCACTCTGTATAATCGGCTCCAGTTTCATCCACCTCATTAGAACTGATTCAAATGTATTCTTTTTAATGGCCGAGTAATACTCCATTGTGTATATGTACCACAGCTTTCCTATCCATTCATCTGCTGATGGACATCTAGGTTGCTTCCATGTCCTGGTTATTATAAACAGTGCTGCAATGAACACTGGGGTAAATGCGTCTCTTTCAGTTCTGGTTTCCTTGGTGTGTATGCCCAGCAGTGGGATTGCTGGGTCATAAGGCAGTTCTATTTCCAGTGTTTTAAGGAATCTCCACACTGTTCTCCGTAGTGGTTGTACTAGTTTGCATTCCCACCAACAGTGTAAGAGGTTTCCCTTTTCTCCACACCCTCTCCAGCATTTATTGCTTGCAGATTTTTGGATCGCAGCCATTCTGACTGGTGTGAAATGGTACCTCATTGTGGTTTTGATTTGCATTTCTCTGATAATGAGTGATGTTGAGCATCTTTTCATGTATTTGTTAGCCATCTGTAGTTTTGATTTGCATTTTTTTTAATGTCTAGTGACTTTAAGCATATTTTCATGTGCCCATTGGCCCTCATATGTCTTCTTTGTTAAAAAGTCTACTCGTGTCTTCTCATTTTTTAATTGGGTTGTTTGGGTTTTCTTTTTCTGTTGTTGTTGAGTTTTATAAGTTCTTTATATATTTTGGGTGTTAACCCCTTATTGGACTACAATTTGAAAATCTCTTCTCCTATTTGATAGGTTGTCTTCATTTTGTTGGTGGTTTTCCTTGCTGTTCAGAAGCTTTTTAGTTTGATGTCGTCCCATTTGTTTGTTTTTGTTTCCTTTGCCTGAGGAGACATATTCAGAAAGATATTGCTAAGGCTATTGTCAATAATGCCCAGCTTCTTTTAGGAGTTTTATGGTTTCAGGCCTTACAGTCAAATCTTTATTACATTTTGCTTTGTTTTTTTTTGTATGGTGTGAGACGGTGGTCTAGTTTCATCCTTTTGCATGTGACGACAGTCCGGGCTTCCCAGCACCACGTATTAAAGAGATTATCCTGTCTTCAGTATATGTTCTTTGTTTGTTATTTTAAATTGATTATCCTTACATGTATGGGTTTATTTCTGGGCTTTCAATTCTGTTCTGTTGATCTGTATGTCTGTTCTGCCAGTATTATGCTATTTTGTTATTATAGTTTTGTAATTTTTAGTATTACTTTGGCTATTTGGGATCTTTTATGTTTCCATATAAATTTTAGTATTTTTTGAAACGTACCATTGGGATTTTGATAGGAATTGCTTTGAATATGTAGATTTTTGCAGGTAATATGGACAGTTTAACAGTTTGCACAAAATATTTTTTCTCTGTGCCATCTTCAACTTCTTTCAACAGTGTCTTACAGTTTTTAGTATAAAGGTCTTTCACCTTCTTGGTTAAATTTATTCCTAGGTATTTTATTCTTTTTGTTGCAAAGAAAATAACCTTCTTGATTGAGACCTACATCTGTTCTGTTGCCAATAAAATAAACATTTCTTAAGTGATAAGTGATTTAAAACTTTAAGAAATATGGAAATTCTTTTCATCTAAGTAAAAAAAAATGTTCTTACAACTCTTTCCTTTGAAACCTAATTGACAAATTTAAAACCATCATTACCTGCATCTTTCAGAACATCTGTTAATTTGCTAAATGTCTACTAGGAAGCAGTTTAATATTTATTACTAGGAAAATAAAGGTATGTATTTCAATTTTTAAAATATTAAATAAATAAAAGTGGAATCAGACAATGTCCTAGCCCCAGTGTTATCCCTAAAAGTTGTATGACTTTGAGAAAGTCACTTCTCTTTTTGCTGTGGGCCTATATTAGTTCTTTATTGCTGCCTTTATATACTACCATATACTTAGTGGTTTAAATGCACAAATTTAATATCTTTTATTTCTGTAGGTCATAAATCTGATCCAGAAATCATTGAGCTAAAATCAAATTGTTGACAAGGCTGCACACCTTTATGGATGCTCAAGGCAAGAATCTTGTTTCCTTGCTCATTCAGCGTAATGTCAGAATTTATTTCCTGGCAGTGGTAGGACCAAGGCCCCTGTTTTCTTTGCTGAATGTTGACTACTGGTCATTCTGAGTTTCTAGATGCTACCCGCGTTTTTGACATGTAGGCCCTTTTGTCTTCAAAGCTAGCAATGGTGAGTGCCTGCCTTTTTGTGCCTTCTTTCTCTGCCTCTTTATCTGTCATCACATCTCTCTGACTATAGTTGGGAAAGATTTTCTGCTTTTACGAGTTTAAGTGATTAGATTAGGGCCACATTGATAATCCAGGGTAGTGTACCCACCTCAAATCCCTACTTGCTTCGTATCTGCAGGATATGCAACATATCCCTTTCAAATGTAAAGTGCCATTCTGTGAATGTGAGGATGCACATTTGAGGTCCATGTTTCTTGCTACCACACGTTCCTTGTGAGATTCGTTGGCTCTTTCTTTCGAGTTTCTCTCTGCAGAATAACTCTTCTTGACTTCAGAGAGATAAGAAATATTGGGAATACTGTCTGCTTCTCTGGGGCTAAAAATCTTTCAGTTTAATTGCATTAGAAATAACTTTCACGATGGATAAAATGGGTTAATGTCATCAGTAGGTATAAGCTTAAAGTTACAAGTTCTATGGATATGATATACAGCATGATGACTATGGTTAACAATATCGCCTTGTATATTCAAAAGTTGCTGAAAGACTAGGTCATGAAAGTTTGCACCACACACGCATAGTCAAAATTTGTAACTACATGTGGTGATGGATGTTAACTAAACACAGTGGCAATCATTTTGCAATACACACATATCTCAAATCATTATGTTGTACACCCAAAATGAATGCAGTGTTATATGTCAATTATTGCAATTAAAAACTTAAAAATTTTTTGTTAAAACATTAAAACTCCTACTATAGATAATAAATATATAGAAAAATTCTTTAATAGTAAAATCTATATTTAAATATTTTATCTAAACTATTCAAAACATTGAGAATTAAAGTGCTTTATCTGCTTGTAGAAACACTTAAGGGTACTTTGAACAATGCTTGTCTTTTTTTCATCATATAAATAAAGAACAAATATCTTAAAGGAATCTTTCTGGGAAAACAAACCCTCTGTTCTAATTTATGCTAAGTATACTGTTGCAAGTGCGAAACCTAAAACAATTTACTAATGAGCTTGCTGTCCTTTATTCTAGGGAAAACAGTCCATGGGTTGGGAGAGCACAGTGCCTCTTAAGCAATAGAGATTTCCTCCTAAGGGATTTTGGACAAGAGCAAGCTATGTAGACTGTTAGAGCAAGTGATGTGGATACAGGGCACGATTAGCAATGAGGTTGGGTGATTTCCTTAAAGGCTAAATGGTCCTGCTTTCTAGGGTGAGGTAAGCTAGCTAAAGCTGGGTTGGAGGATTGTGATTGGTGCTCACTTTCCTTGAAAGGGAGGCATTTCTGTTAGTGCAAGCTGGCTTAAGTAGAGATTTGTGATGTGGGCTGGGCCGCTGGGTCTGCCTCCATTTTGCAGGTCCTGTTATACAAGTTAACATTGTGAGTGCAAGTTGCTCAGTGGTGTCCAACTCTTTGCGACCCCATGGACTATACAGTCCATGGAATTCTCCAGGCCAGAATACTAGAGTAGGTAGCCTTTCCCTTCTCCAGGGGATCTTCCCAACCTAGGGATCGAACCCAGGTCTCCTACATTGCAGGCAGATTCTTTACCAGCTGAGCCACAAGGGAAGCCCACATTAACATTATCGATAGCAAATAAAAGGTTGATTTTTGTTAACACAGTTAGTCACCGCCATGAAAAAATTGTGCTCTTGGTTGTTTAGTGTCAAAATAGCTGAAGGTCCTACTTTCAAGATGTGAAGCATAATCATATAAATCCACTAAAAGAGAACAGTAGCTTAAAAGAAAACCTCACATAATAAAACATGAGCATTGACCAATGACGAATAAATTTATCGGAAACAAAGTGAAGCAAAACCCAGTTTTATTAGTCATTGGAAAAGTACAAATTAACTCCATAATGGTAACCCATTGCCAACAGAATGACTAAAATTTCAAAGATAAATGAGTGAATAATGAATAATGTGGTGTTGGAGAAGACTCTTGAGAGTCCCTTGGACTGCAAGGAGATTCAGCCAGTCCATTCTGAAGGAGATCAGCCGTAGGATTTCTTTGGAAGGAATGATGCTAAAGCTGAAGCTCCGGTACTTTGGCCACCTCATGTGAAGGGTTGACTCATTGGAAAAGACTCTGATGCTGGGAGGGATTGGAGGCAGGAGGAGAAGGGGACGACAGAGGATGAGATGGCTGCATGGCATCACCAACTCGATGAACGTGAGTCTGAGTGAACTCTGGGAGTTGGTGATGGACAGGGAGACCTGGCGTGCTGCGATTCATGGGGTCGCAAAGAGTCGGACATGACTGAGCGACTGAACTGAACTGAATGAATAATGAATGAATTAATCAGTCATTAATTAATGACTGACAGTACCAATTATTATCCCTGATGATGTGGAGCAACTAGAACTCTCAATATCTATTACATCTGGATGTATTCATCATTAAAATAAATAAACAAATATTTCTTTGTCCCTAGCTCCTGGCACAAAACTTCTAAAGCCTTTAGAATTTCCAGAGTAATGAATGTCTTTAGTATGTTAAAGAGATATCCAGTGGCTGGGTCTCCTAGATAGCTTCAGACTGGGCGCTAGTCACCAGAAAGACCAAAGTATGATGAGAGGGTGGAAGCTTCACCCCCCCATCCCTTGACGTCTATCTTTCCTTTAACCTATTATTCTTTTCCTCATCTATCTATGGACATTGATTGAGCTTTTCATTTTTAACATGTACAGTTTCAATTACATATATTTTTTGTTCCTGTTAAATACAACCTCTTCATTTCTATCTGCTTACGTCTCATTTGTTGTTTCAGCTGCTAAACAGTGTCCGACTCTTTTGCAACCCCATGGACCCTAGCCCACGAGGCTCTTCTGTCCATGGGATTCTCCAGGTAAGAATATTGGAATGGGTTGCCATTTCCTTCTCCAGGGGATCTTCCTGACCCAGGGATCAAACTCATATCTCCTGCACTGGCAGGTGAATTCTTCACCGCTGCTCTATCATGAGTGTTAGTCACTCAGTCCTGTCCGATTCTTTGTGACCCCATGGACTGTAGCCCACCAGACTTCTGTCCATGGGATTCCCCAGGCAAGAACACTGGAGTGGGTTGCCATTTC
The DNA here is from genome assembly GCF_016772045.2 of Ovis aries. Lineage (NCBI taxonomy): Eukaryota > Metazoa > Chordata > Mammalia > Artiodactyla > Bovidae > Ovis > Ovis aries. Next base: position 70,657,218 of record NC_056062.1, on the reverse strand, counting down.
TTCTCCAGGGGACCTTTGCTACCCAGGGATTGAACCCAGGTCTCTCACGTTGCAGGCAGACTCTTTACTGACTGAGCTACCAGGGAAGGCTATCAGGGGAGCCCTTATTTCTCCTAGGTTTACTATATACATATCTTTGTAATTATTTTTCTTTTATAAATTTTACATATTTCATACATAGCTGTTTTCTATTATGTCAAAGCCATTCCAGTACCTGAAGTTCTTTCTGTTTAAACTTTTATTCCTTGTCTGCCGATTCTTATACACTGTGGCTGGTTTTTCTGTGTTTGGTGATCTTTATTTGTAAGTTCATCCTTGCTTTCAGTCTGTGCTATCCTCCTGGGTCTGTTTTACGGCAGCTTTCTCCAAAGAGTTTACATTTACCTCTATCGTTGCCTGGGTAGGTGGGAGGGTGGGACATTCCTGATACTTGAGACCTCTAATCCTTGTTATGGGCTTCCCTGGTGGCTCAGATGGTAAAGAATCCACCTGCAATGTGGGAGACCTGGGTTTGATCCCTGGTTTGGGAAGATCCCCTGGAGGAGGGCATGGCAACCCAGTCCAGTATTCTTGCCTGCAGAATAACCATGGACAGAGGAGCCTGGTGGGCTACAGTCTGTGGGGTCGCAAAGAATTGGACACCACTGAGTGACTAAGAACATAATCCCTGTTATGGTTCAGAAGAGAAGTCTCAGTCTCCACTTTCCCTCTTGGTGCCATGACATTGTTGCCTTGGGGCTATGCCTCTCAGTGGTGCCTATTGATTAAGCCTCTTTCCCTCTGGCTACTCAACTCTCTGCTTCTTTACCCTAGACTCTCTTCCTGTGTGGCCTGGCTCTCGGACATTTCATCAAATCCTTCAGGTTTCTGCTTTGTCTTCTGCCTCACCTAGTCACTGCCAGTGGAAGTCCTGTGGTCATATCTCCTTAGCTGACTTGTCTGTTTCCTTTCTAGGGGAGGGGAATGTGACTCCAGAAACCGTCTCCTACCTTTCATGATACCATGGATATCTCTAAGAGTGTGCAGTATATGGTCTGGTTGAATGATTGCTCATACCTCTTAGATACTAGGGCTCTTGGAAGTAAAATCAAGTCAATGGCTTCTTGGCACTTGGTAGTACAAGTGAGAATTCCAGAAGATAGCTATATGTTTGTATACAAGAGAATGAAAAAGCTGTCTTTGGGGAGTTTTATTTTGAGAAGCAAATGCTGGCAATGACTGTGTCACTTGTATATGTGACCAGCTAACAAGAAGCAGCAACCAGAACCTGGACAGCATTGTAAAGATTAAAAACACAAGCAAACAAAGAACAGTCAAATCTATGTGTATTCTCTGTGGAAAGAAAGAGATGAGAGTTTCAATGCTCTTAAGGATATTCTAGTTATTTAAATATCAAATAGCTTTAAATATGAACTATTTTCTGTTCTTCCTAGGAAGCATAAAATTCTGGGTAATATATGAATGATCTAGATGAGGAGAATTCATTTTCTATACAAGTTTGTATATAGATGGATAACTTCAGGGAAGTTAATGTCACATTATCCAACAGATGTAGATAACATGAAAAGCTTCTAAGAATTACAGAATTTTATAGAGAATCTGCCTGCAATGCAGGAGATACAGGAGCTGTGGGTTTGATTCCTGAAGATCCTCTGGAGGAGGAAATGGAAACCTACTCCAGTATTCTTGCTGGGAGAATCCCATGAACAGAGGAGTCTGGCGGGCTATAGTCCACAAGGTCACAGAGAGTAGGGCACGACCGAGCGCATGGCACTTCGTAAAAATAAAGGACCATCTCCATTCAACTCCTGTAGGAGACTCAGTTCAAATTAGGCAAAATGCTTTGTTTAAATATAAAGAACCAGCAAGTGACACAGACAGTTCAGGATAAGTTTTTGATTTCCAGACCAGTGCTCTTTTCATTGTAACCTGCCGCCAACCTAAGGATGGGTGGACAGGGCCTGTAGACAAGCTGAATAGACAGTGAGAGTCTTTGAATCAAAGCACGTCTAAAACTGGAGTTGGCTTTATTTAAGCCTTTAACAAAAAACACTAATTTGTGAAGAGATGTTAGCAAAAACAAATCTTTCTTGAATTATCACTGATTGAAATGTCATGGTGTCTGCTGATTAAAACTGTGTGTGCAAGGGAAGGAAAACTTGTAGTTTCATTTCTTCCTAATGAGGTAGAATTTGGCATTCATCTAAAAAATTAAAAATATGTTTCCATTTTCATGGTGCTCATTTCTATCATTTTATGTCATTGAATATTTAATGAGGAAAAATTTAGGGAACAATAACATTTTGAAAACATTAGAAGTTATTTTTCAAAAGAATAATAATTATAGCAGGCACTTTATGGTGCTCTATGTGCCAAGCATGGCTCTAATTGGTTTAGGAATTTTAACCCATGTAACTCTCAGCCCCATAAGACAGGACTTATTATAATCTATATTTTAAAGATGAAGAAATGGAAGCACAAGGAGATGAACTTTGTCTGGGTCAAACAAGCATAGGAACAGCATGTCTCAATATTAAATTTTGAGATTAATATTAAATTAAATATTAAATATTAATATTAATGTAAAATGAAATATTTTAAAAATCCTTGAAGTGAAGTGAAGTGAAGTCGCTCAGTCGTGTCCGACTCTTTGCAACCCCATGGACTGTAGCCCACCAGGCTCCTCCGTCCATGGGATTCTCCAGGCAAAATCCTTATGTATTTAGAAATGAATAGCAGAACCAATTATAAATCTAAATGAAGATCTTTTTCGTATCAGGTCATTCGATGGCTTCTGAAAACCGCTTTTCCAAGTTTGAGTCTGAGATCTGAGAGGTACTCAAATCCGTTCGTTTTGTTAATTGTCCTTTCCCCATTTTTCTAGGCTGCTTGTGTTGATGCTCTTCCCCAAGGCCCAACTTTACTCTGAAAATAATTGATGTCAGAAGACAAGCAAGGTCAGAAAATTCTATAGAGAGCAAGGCACTCCATAGAGAAGTGTATTATATAGTTTCTATATGAATACAAATAGAGGGTATCTGTAATGAGTCACAACCATTGGATAGTTTTAAGTCATTGTCACCTTAAGTGAGGTACCCAGCCAGTGACGTCAGTTATAGAAAGAAGAAGACAGGTTTCAGAAAGTCAAAATGAAAAATAACTGTGGAATTGGAGGTGACAACGGAAAAAAAATGATGGCAAGGGATGTAAAGATTGTTGGATTGACTAGGAGAATACGATCTTGAATTGAAAAGATCTGGATCTTGTTCAAGATTCTTTTGCAGATAAACCAGAACGTTTCCCAACATTTTGGTCTAAGTAAATTGTAGCACACACACCACAGAGTATCTAAAACAATGACCAATGTTTCCATCATTAACTTTGTTTTTGGTTCAGAAATGCCACATGGAATATTATATATAAAGAACTTGACATAGTCTAAATGGCTATATACATTTAGTGTAAATAAAAACTTGGAAGAACATCTTGAATTGGGTATTTCTGTAAGTCATAAGAATGAAATTCAAGTCTTAGTGGAATACAGAGTAGGAAATTTCTTACATTTTTGCTGTTTGCTTGTAGGGATATTGATAAGGACATTGTTAAGGATGCTATCTCACATTTTCTTTTTGATGTTGACCCACAAAGGAAATGCTTGACAGATTTCCATGTTGTGAAAAGTTGTACTTCTCTTGAGTCACTGCTTTTTAAGGTTTTGGGATCATTATGTATCTGATAAGGGATTATGCTTCTCTCTTTGCTTTGGACCCCAGGAATCTCAGAAACTGAATTTGTGGAGCTTTTAAATAAGCATGTAAGCTCCTGCTGGATTCCATTTTATGTACCAAATCCATCTAATAGACCTGCCTTTATTCTCCTTTGCATTCATTTTTCATTTTTTTGGCTCTGTTGCAGTATCTATATTTTTGTAAGCAACTCCAAATCATTTTCAAAGCATGTAAGGTGTAATTACCTGAACAAATCCTCTATTTTTTTCCTTATCAAAGCTTGTAAGTATGGTAAACAGTGATAAATGAATGATCAACTATGCCAAAATGACATATCAGACAACCTTGTACCATTATTTTGAGCATGGAACTCTAAAGTATAGAGATTAGAAATAGAGAAATCTTAATGTTTTTTATTTTCAATAATGGAAAGGGAGAAAGATAAGTATACCATTTACATATTGAACATATGTATTGGAAAAACTTAAAAAATTTTTAAGAGGTATGAACTTTGTAATGTGTTTTGCTTAATGTAAGCCAATTGTAATTTATCCTACTTGTTTTTCCATATGAGTCAGTGAGAGTATTCAAGGGACCAAATTTAATTTGTTCTACATTTGCTTTGGCTTATTCAAAGGTTAGATTGTTGAAACTGAATTTCAATAGCGTAAATGATAGTGATGGGGTTGTGATTGGAGGCTAGGTGGTTTGCTGATCTCATCCCCTTAATCACTGTGTTACATTGTTTGTATCTGTAGGGGTAACAATGCTAATGTGTAGTAACAAAAGACCTCCCAAATGTAGGGGATTTAAACCATGAAAGTAGATTTCCCGCTCACATGTATGTGTTCACCATGGCTGGCTGGGGGCTTTGCCATCTGTTGTCTTCAATCTTGAACTGAGGCTGATGGAGAAGTTCCTATCAGGGACATTGCTGGGCTCATAACAGAGGGGAAAATAGAAACAAGATTCATGGGCTGGATCTGAAAGCTTCTGCTGAGAAGTGGTGTGTGTCACCTTCTGTTCACATTTCATTGTGCAAAGAAAGTCACATTGTCTAAACCTATTGTCAATAGGATGGGGATGTGTAATCCTCCCACAGAAGAGCAGCTGTGAATGGTAATACAATATATAACATTGCTGTGAACAAGAGTCTTATCTCTTGTATGTTTTGTTTAGCTAGACTGAGCTTGGTATAGTGTATGGAACATAAATTGTATGGCTGTCAAGTACACACACTACCAGACTATCTGATCTTGACCCTGGCTCACCAGATAGATAGCATTTCCTTCTTCCTGTATTGTCTAGGATGACTATTCTTTGAAGTGGTGAAATGTGAAGCAATAGCCTCTTAATAAAGTCTACTCTCTTACATTCTTTTCTGAAAGGCTTTACAATGGATAAATAGGAAGTATATATGTGACCTTGGCAAAGGTATGAGGTATGGCTTATATTTACCTCATAGAGTTGTTTTGAGGATCAAATGAGATGATTTTGGAATGATCTTTAGCAGGGTGTTTGGCATATGGAAAGAGTTCAATACATTTTATTAGTAGTAGAATTAATTCTACTACTAAAATAATATCATTTGCTCTCCTCATGGATCACCTAAGCTTCCCTCATAGCTCAGTTGGTAAAGAATCCGCCTGCAATGAAGGAGACTCCAGTTCAATTCCTGGGTCGGGAAGATCCACTGGAGAAGGGATAGGCTACCCACTCCAGTATTCTTGGGCTTTCCTTGGCTCAGTGGGTAAAGAATCCACCTGCAATGCGAGAGACCTGGGTTCGATCCCTGGGTTGGGAAGATCCCCTGGAGAAGGGAAAGGCTACCCATCCCAGTATTCTGGCCTGGAGAATTCCATGGATTGTATAGACCATGGGGTTGCAAAGAGTCGGACTGAGAGATTTTCACTTCACTGGATCACCTAATGCTTAGTTGTGTTTAAAAGTGATTTACTTAAAAGAATTTGAAAAAACTACCCTATCCAATAAATTTGTATTATATTAATATAATGGTGTGTACACACACACACAACTAGAAAAGATATATGTGAAAGACATTATTTAGCCACTAAAAAAGCAAGATGGCTGTTTGAATTATTTGAAGACTCTGCAATAAACCTGTACCCTCTCATCTACTCTGATCCTTCAAAGTTTCATGATTAGCTTCTTGATACATGTAGATAACTGCTCCCACTCCCGCAACAAAACACTAATTTTAACACTGGCCTCTCATTAATTGCCAATCATCAAACTCAATATTATAGTGTAGGTTTAACTGACTTTCCTGGTCAACATCAAGAAATTCACTTAAATCTTAATGATTTCAAAAGGAATCAAACTCTTCTGAATTAAAATTTTCCATAAAATACACATGGTTTTAAAATCGGATGGCCAAAATACTCCATAAAATATGTTCTGAATTTAATGAACCCAAGGCTGTTAGCAATAATTTCAGCCTCAATGAAATCAACATGTATGGCAAAGATTTGTCTACTCTGGTCACCAACATGGCATTTGTGCACCAATTTAAGACTTTAAATCTTACAGGACTGTACCAAAGGAGAATGTGGTTGTTTACTTCAGCTCAGTTGTTTAAATCACTTTCTGAATAAAATGGAGAAAATTTTGCAAGAAAATAAATGAATGACATCATTCAATACCATACATACATTTGCATTGACTTTTCCCCAGAGAAATTATATATTATCATGTTAGTACCATGGCTTGCATTTTCTTTGTTTCTTTCTCTAGAGAAATATTTTCCTTATGGTGGAAATTCAATGATTTCTTTCCTTATAATTGAAATTCCCTGTTTGCATGAGGCTAAAGCAGAGTAAATAAAGATATAAGTGAAGGAAGCTGACAAAGAAATGTTACATGGGTGCTCTTTCCTTGCGTGTAGAGGGCACAGACATAAATGCATGTGATATAGTTTTATATCACTAGAAACAAGCCTTATCACTGAAGCCCTATATGAATAAATATTTTGGAAAGTGAGATAATTTATTCTCATTTTGTAACTCTAGAGATACTTGGTTTTTATTTCTAATTGATTTTAAGCCATGTAACCCCTTCTCTCACTTTGAAAGTATCCTCTATGTGTATATATGAATTGGAAGGTAGAAAAATACTTACTACACAACTTACAGAACCTTGGAATGAGTGAGTGCTTTTGTAAAGCGAAATATAATATTTTAATGGTAGTGATACTTTCAGGTATCACTTTTGCAAGTCTTTTAATCTTTTGTTGTATGCCGTGGCTTTTGAATGTGAGTGTACAATGAAGAATCTGTAACCTGAATGATGATCCAGTAATTTGTCTCCTTTGAAGGTATGGACTAATTGCATGTTAAATTTCACGGGAGGAAAGATGGATCCACACATCTCTGGGATTGGGAATGGACTGGGTCTGAGGAATTTTGCCAAAATGACATGGCCCCTGGTGTCGGTAGGGCACAGGTCTCCACAGAAGTCCCACCCATCTTGTGTCAGGGAGGGCTTTTACCTTTTCATGCCCTGGTTCCCATGGTAACTTGGTATATTATTTGCCTTCAGCATTAATCGTGGCATATCATGTTAAATTAGAGCCAGGGACTCAGCTACAAATGTGTTGGCTTCCTGATTTATGAGAGATAGCATGATTGGGAGAAAAGAATTTGTAAGTAGCAATTAGAAGAGCAGAGGTAAAGAATTGCACTGAGATTTATTTTTCCGGTGAAGTGCAGTTAATGGAGCATGTAAATGGAAAGGACTTGCCATTCTTTGGCGAGTTGGTACATTCCCCGATTTAATCAAATGAGACTGAAGTGTGCCTTTTACTTTCTATACAGTCTGACAAAGGTAATTTAGGATGGAGCTTTCAAATGAGTGTCGTCTGCTGAGGCCAGGGCTTATGTCTTATGAAAGAACCCCAATTGCAGATGTCTTCTTCAGCTGATTGATAGGCAATAAGAAAGTGAAACAAGAGCTCCATCTTCAAGAAATGAGAAAAAAAGTTGTTTGTCAAATGGGGCAGAAAGATATCTGCTCTCCTCTCGTGATTTTTGTGTCTCAGTTAGTCCTTATGCAGATCTGAACTCCAGCATGTGAAACCAGATACACATTTCCAATGTAACATGCTTCATTTGGGTCATAACATTTTCACTGAACTGCATATCCCATAATGCTCCAAAGTCTGCCTAAAACTTTTTGGCTGATTAGAATCATCCACATTTGCAAATTATTGATGTTGGACCTGGAGAGAAAAGTTCTTATTATAAAAGACTCTAGTTCTTATTGTAATTAGTAGAAGAATGTAGATTGAGAGCCTTATTTTCATCCTCAAATGATTTCCTTCTGCTCATATAAAATCTATCTACTAAAAAGTGAAAACAATTCTCTAAGTCCACTATACAGATGATTGTTTATTACCCCAGCACATTCCCACTTCCCTCTCTCTTTCCATACTTACACACATTTTTCACATCTTTACATACCTAGCAAAGGCATGGCTATCTGCTGTGGAGATAGATACAAAGCTGAATAATTATGATACAGTATGTCTTGACAATAGTAGACTGTCTATACTAGACGATTAAGTCTGTGTAAGAGATTTGGAAAGATAGAGCCAGTAACTCTGTCAGAGGTTTCGGGGTGAGCTCGGTTATATGTCATGCAGGAGCCCAAGGAAAAAAGAAAATTCCAACCAAGGGGAACAGGCAGTGCTACAGAGACCTGAAAAAAACAAGGTATTTTCAGTTACTTAGTTCTGGTCAAGATTCCAAGGAAAGTCTAAGAACAAAAGGTAATGACATGAACCTTCCCATGTTACTAAGCTGGATTACTGCGCTTCCCTGGTGGTTCAACGTTAAAGAATCTGCCTGCCAATGCAGGAGAGGTGGGTTTGAACCTTGGGTCAGGCAGATCCCCTGGAGAAGGAAATGGCAACCCTCTCCAGTATTCTTGCCTGGAAAATCCCATGGACAAGGAGCCTGGCAGGTTGCAGCCCATGGGGTTGCAAGAGAGTTGGGCACAACTAACTGACTAAACAAGCTGGCTTTCCACATTGACTTGATGCTGTAAATGTGCACAGAGCTTTATGAAAAAGCATGTAGTCAGCAGCAAAGTTTAAATGTTAAACTTCTCCTCGACAAAACTCTCAGGTGTGTTAAATGACAGTACTATTCACCTAAACAAGGTGCACGATGGTAAAGAAGGTCCAGATATTTGGTGCAAGAAGCTCCCTGATATTGGAGAAAGTATTAACAAGCAAAAGTGATGATTGTCAAAGATTATTTTCAGATTTCTCTCTTGGATTACTAGTGATGTCTGTGCAAGCACTGGACAGGTTAAGTTTGAAATACTAATGAGCCAAGACAGTTATCTTGTAGCTGGAAATACAAATAAGATTCCAGGAAAGAAGTTGAGATTTCAGACATAAATTTGAGAGTGCCTATCATAGAGTTGGTAGTTAAAGTCATGAAGAAGTAGATGAAACTACCCCAAATTGCTGTAGATGAAATTCTAGAAAGCCACAAAGTTTAATTGACGGTCCAGGGGGAAACTGATTGGCATTTGTCTATGGTCAACTGAGCAATAGTTCCCCGCTTTTCCCTTCCTCACAGTACCCAGGTTTTTGTTTGGGTATCCACACGTCTTTCCATTATGCTGCTGATGTGTGTCCTCAAAAGCTGACTCAAACTCAGCCCTAGGGGTGAGCCCTGGTTTATACAGCTATTCAGAGTAATCCTATACCACTGCCACAATGATGGGTTCAAATAACCCAATCCTGAGACAATCAGAACATTTTTAGGGTGAGAAGAAAATTAGTTTAGGAAAGGGGCAGAGACCCAGTTAAATTTAATTAGACATGATGGGATGCTTGCTGGAGGTTTTTTGGGGGAAGTAAAAAAGGTCCTGAAAGGCAAGCTCCTCCTTCTGATGAATAGGTATGGCCTATTAATGTAAAAACTAGAACTGTTATGACCTAGAATGAAACTGACATTGGAGAACCAGAATCCAAGGAAAGAAACCAAATTCTTGGTGAGCTGCCTAATCAAATCAGCCCTGACACCTGCCATAACTGAAAATTCCAATAATGATACCTTATAAATTACTGTTTAGGCCAATTTTAGTTGAGTTCTTTATTTGCAATGACCCTTATTCTAACAGATACAATCGCATTATCACAGTCAAGAAGATGTTGAGAAAGTGTCAAATGTTGTAGATCACTGAGGTTTGGGAGTTCATTCCTGATCTTTGCTAGAGCAGCATTGGACAGGGCAGGGACAGAGAGGATACGAGGGGTTGATTTCACTGGGTAGAAGAAAGAATGAAATGAAAACAAGTTCAGTAACAGTAAGTATTTTGTCTTTTTAAAATGTATTATTGCATCCCCAATATCTAACAATGCCCATGATGCAGAATGCACCAAACATGTACTGGAGAGTGAATGAATGTGTAAAAATTCATTGCCTCCCTGCCTGTGTGTGTACTCAGTTGTTTCTGACTCTTTATGACCCCATGGACTCTAGTCTGCCAGGCTCCTCTGTTCATGAGATTTTCCAGGCAAGAATACTGGAGTGAGTTGCCATTTCCTTCTCCAGGGGATCTTCCCAACCCAGAGATCTACCCGTGGTCAGTTGCATCTCCTTCATTGGCAGGCAGATTCTTTATCACTGAGCCACCTGGTCTCATTTAAAAAGTGTAGGAAAAAGAAAATAGAATGTGGTAACATGCTGAAAGAGGATGGGGTTAAGTAAAACATAATTTTAAATGGAAACATTTTTAATTTAGCAAGGTCTTAAAAGAAATTCAGGAAAATGTAAACGACAATAGAAAAAGGCTGAAAATATGAAGAATAGACTTAGAAAATTTTTGACAGCCTACTCCATGCCCTCCTCCAGGGGATCTTCCCAACCCAGGGATTGAACTCAGATCTCCCACATTGTGGGCAAATTCTTTACCATCTGAACCACTAGAGAAGCCCAAGAATACTGGAGCAGGTAGCCTATCCTTTCTCCAGGGGATACTCCTGACTCAGGAATCAAACCGGGGTCTCCTGCATTGCAGGTGGATTCTTTACTAGCTGAACTACCAGGGAAAGGCTTTGATAAGGTGGAAGACACAAAGAGAAAATCTTGCAGGTTTCTAGATTGAAAAAAAAAAACAAGAGTTTTTACAAAGGAAGAAATATAATATGGGAATTCTAGAGGCAAGATGGTGGACTAATTGCTACTGGGAGGAAGTATTGGGTCACAAAGAGCTGGACACAATTGGGTGAACTGAACTGAACTGAACTGGGAGGAAAGGTCTGCAAGCTGAGGCTGTTGATATGATTCATTTGCTGAGGTATAGGAAATACTTGTAGATTTGTGAGGATTCTGAGAAACTATCAGGCACACACTCTAAATGGGGCAGTTACTGTAAAAAAGAAAGAAAGAAAGAAATCTTAATATAGGTGAAGAAAAAGAACGGCAAGCATGCACATATAAACAGATGTAAATATATGCAAATAGTAGTAAACATGTGCGAGAGCATATGTAAATTTATGCAAATCACATTAACCACATGCAAATTACTAACGATACTGTAACAAGAAATGTACAATTTAAGTGCTGAATATAAATTGTCACAGCAAAAGGGACATATGGAAAGGGAAGCGGCAGGTTACTAAATGTTTACCTAAAAAAGGATTTAGGTGTTGAAGTTGGGGGAATAAAGAATGGTAAAGCATTCTCCAGAACTCAGCACCAAGCAGTGGAGAAAGAAAAGACTTTTAGTGGTCTCGTCGGGGAAGGGAAAGAAAACAATGGGAAATAGCTCATCTCAGTTGGGAGAAATAGTTGTTATTTTGGTTTCGTATAAAAAGAGATAAATAAGAGCTTGATTATGAGTGCTGGAAAAAAGAAGGTAAACACTGACAGAGTGGAAAAGTACCGAATTTCAAATTAAATACAGGGAGGAAAAGGGAGTAACTAGCAAAACAGCCAAAGCAAGTAGAAAGAATGAGCAAGCAAAAACAAAGTAAAAATGGACAAACCAAGTGAGATGTAAGGAGTAAAATGAAGTACGTAAATTGTTGCATTCAGTATGACTTGGCAATTTCTCTTATTGAACGATAGATGTTGAGATATTGGATTCTTAAAATAGGAAAGCAGATGCATTCAGTTTGATGAAACACGCTTGAAATGGTGAAAAGTGAAAGTGAAGTTGCTCAGTTGTGTCTGACTCTTTTCAACCCCATGGACTATAGCCTACCACGCTCCTCCATCCATGGGACTTTCCAGGCAAGAGTACTGGAGTGGGTTGCCATTTCCTTCTCCAGAAGATCTTCCCAACCCAGCGATCAAACCTGGGTCTCCTGCACTGTAGGCAGATGCTTTACCTTCTGAGCCACCAGGGAAGTCCCTTGAAATGATAGTTTGGAAATAGGAGGATGGATAAGAGAGACCCAAGGCCAACAAGAATGAGGAAGTGGTGATAGTGGATGAGGTTGAACTTAGCATTAAAGTATCAAATACATATGCATGACTAAAGAGTGAATAAATCTATCTCAACTTTCTTGGTGAGATTTACATGTGTAAGTGTGAAACAGTAGATGTAGAGACTATAAGGTGAAAATCAGTTGCGTAAGATAGTCCTGCAAACCTAGGTTACTTGTGTTTGTGAGTGTGTGTGTAATTCTATGATTACGGGGAAAGGTGTGGAAGGATGCATACTAGTGTTTGACATTGACTACCTAGAAAGGGTCAGGGCAGGTTGCACAGGATCAGGTCAAGGTGAGGTTAGAGGAAGAAAAATAAGGATTCAATAACATCTGACCTTGAGCAAATGTATTGCTAGTGGCGCTAGTGGTAAAAGATCCTGCCTGCCAATGTAGCAGACGTAAGATGCGGGCTGGATCCCTGGGTCAGGAAGATCCCTTGGAGGGCATGACCACCCACTCTAGTATTCTTGCCTGGAGAATCCCATGGACAGAGGAGCCTGGTGACTTAGCAGACACACATTGATAAACAACACCACCACAGGATCTCTTCTAAAATCTGTGGAGTACAGAGCTTGGATTGAAAGGAAGACCTTGGAAAACGGGATCAATAAGCACAGAGTAGGATCTGACAGAAAAGGTTCTAGAACTGACCCATAACTACTTGCTGAGCCATACTATGTAGGTGGAGAATAAATTCTTTTTAAAAAATATTTGGTGGATATATACATTTACAAAGAAAACTGCATAGAATTTGCATTTTAAAACAAGAAGCATAAAAATGATGTTTGATTCCAATAAAATTTGCTTGCTTTCTTGTGCCTGTGTCAGAAGCAAATGTGCTTTAATGTATTCCTGTATTATTGTCTTAGGTGAGCACATATGAATGAGTGCTGCCAAGTCAATTTTCCATAGTCCTGTCATCACAGAACTTACATATGTCAGCAGAGTTAAGCATAAGGAAAACAGGGGACACTGAACACTTCAGGTCTGTACCCCATCCTTTCATTGACATTGCCTATAGGCAGATTAGTTTTGAAGAGACAGATACATACATACATACATACATATTTTCTTATTTCCCTAATTCCGAGTAATTGCTTTGAGTATTCTGCAGAGGTCCAGAGTCACTTTTTGGGGGGTGATTTTAAGTAAAAGACAATTTACTATATAAAATCCTGATAATTCAGAATTTCTCTATATGTTTCAAGGTCTAAGAAGTTTAACCATGACTTAAGTAAATATCAAAGAACAGAGAAGTTCTCCAAACAGGAGGTAACAGAATTATGTTATTTTAAAAAAAGCAAAGTAAGTTTGTGATATATTTAGATGAATGTGTAAGAAATGAGATTACTTTTCTTTCTACAGCTCTAAAAGGAAGGTAGCCAAAATGCTCTCTGCTTAAAAGAAAATCCATATGATTCATTTCATGAACACAAGAAGGATGAGTTCATTTACAGGCGGCTGGATGGATTATAAGGTCGATGTTGGTGAACACATCCATAACTTAAGTGTGTGAATTTATCTTCTGCTGACAAATATTTTTCATTTAAGTGAATGAATATGATTTCCTGTAACTAATGTTGCATAAAGTTTGTGGTCACCAAAAGCTTTACTGTTAAGAGTTACATTCCTTTGTGATTAAACCAAAAGGTTAGTTAAGCAGCTGGATATTAAAGAGAAGAGCTTTAATCATGATAATAAGAAACAGAGTTTGTGTAGATTTAAACTTAGCTAAGACAATTGCTCCTTCTGGCTAATTTCTGCATCATAGGCTACCCTTGTTCTGTTTCTCTTTTAGGGTTCTACCAGAAAGAGACAGAGGCAGGCTACGGGAGGAGGGGAGAGGAGGAGTTTGGGATAGTTATTCCCCTCTCTGCCTCCCTGTCCTGTTGCGACAGGTTGATGGTGTTTGTCTCTGAAAGTCAAGCCTCTTTATACGCAACTCTTTGGATTCCAATATCCCTGTTTCCCATTGTCCCTTCTGATCTGTATGTGATCCTGACTTCCTCTGTTGCTCTAGGTTGCAGTCCTCTGCTCAGAGCTTTGCATAGTGTTCATTTCTGAATCCTCCTGTGTAATTAGTATGACTCTGCTGAATGTTTGCTGTTAGGAACCCCACCAGTGCTATGCAGTCTAACCTTCTCTTCTGCATCTTATTAACCAGGAACTAACCCCTTTTCACTTCTGTTATTCAGAAATGCAGTTCAGCACAAGTTTTTTTTTTTTTTTTTAATACTTAACAAGTTCTCGAAATTGTAGTCCTCAAATACAAGTATACTTTACATTTTCTTCAAAGTCACCCAAAGAATTTCAAATTTACTAATCTCAATATTCATAGTTAGATCCTGTTTTATAAGTTGCTAATCAAAGGCCAACCAATTATGTTGTGGATATGAAGATCCGCGTGTTTCATTATTATGTATGTCCCAAGTTTACTTTTGTATTTCTTTGGACTGTGGGGATTGACATGTTGATATTTTCTGGCAAGGATGTGTCCTTAAGAGAATCCTGAGCAGGTACGAGTGGCAGTGATTTATCGTTGTGGCAGTGGTTTATCATTTTGTCATTGATTGTGAGACCCACGGTCTCAGTGGGGCCTGTCCAGGTCCATAAGAGGGTGTGTGTGTGTATCTGAATCTCTCTAGGAGAGGGATGAGTGCCATGGATGGCAGTGGAAAGTGACCCTGTCTGTCCCTTCACTCATTCAGAATTCTTTTTTTTTTTTTTTTAATTTTTTGTGGGTTGCCCACCATTGGATGAGCTGGCCCTGCCCAAGGTTATGGGCGATGAGCCACCTGACCATGGCTTCCCTTGTTGTAACTGGGAACTAGACCCCTTTCACTTCTGGTTTTCGTTTATTTATCCAGTCATTCATTTGTGGCTGCGCTGCGTCTCCATTGCTGCACGTGGGCTTTCTCTAGCGAAGGTGGGGAGCTACTCTCCAGCTGCATGGGCAGGCTTCTCACTGCAGTGCCTTCTCTGGTTGCAAAGCGCGGGCTCTCGGGTGTGCAAGCTCAGCTGCTGTAGCACTTGAGCTTAGTTGCCCTGGGGGATGTGAGATCTTCCCGGACCATGGATTGAACCCGTGTCCCCTGCATTGGCAGGCGATTCTTAATCACTGGACCACCAGGGCAGTCCAGTTAAGAACTTGAACATGTGGACGTTTGAATCTCTAGAGATTTTTGTCCTGCTCCAGACCCGTTAGCCTAACTGATGACGAAGTATTTCTCAACCTGAGAAAATCCTAGAGCTGGATGGAAAATGACCAACTACTAAGGGTGAGCAACCTGACAGCCCAACATGCAAATTGTTGAAAAACTTTTGTGATTTGTAATCCTTAAGTTTGGCTTTCGTTTGGGGAAAAACTGCTGCCAATAAAATTACACTGACTAAACTGTGATTGGGGTGCAGTCTCCTCCTGACAGGAAACAGATGTGAGAAGGATTCTGGATAGGGTCTTTAAAAAAAATATGTATTTTTGGCTGTGTCGGGTCTTCCTTGTGGTGCACAGGCTCAGTAGTTGCAATATGCCGGCTTAGGTGCCCCTAGGCACGTGGGAACTAAGTTCCCTGCCCAGGGATCAAATCTGCACCCGCAGCACTGGCAGGTGGCTTCTCAACTGCTGGACCACCAGGGATGTCCATGGATAGAACTTTTGACACCTGATAAGTGTATACTGCTCAGTGCCAGAATCTTTGTCCAGGAGCCCTGCCCAGAGATCTGAGAAGTAAGAAAGGAGACCCAGTTTTCCCAGCCCCAAGGCTGCCTCTATTCAGAGGCATCTTATGAAGATGATGGTGCCATGAACATGAGAAATTTGGAGCCCCAAGACAATTTCTTCTGGGTTAAAAAGAAAAAAAATAAGGGCCACATTGGAAGACAGTTTGGCAGTTTCTTATAAAACATACTCTTATCATATGATCTAGCAATTGTATTCTTTTGTATTTATCCAAATGAGTTGAAAACTTATGTTCACAGGGAAACCTGCACACAAATGTTTATAGCAGAATTCTACATAATTTCCAAAACTTGGAAGCAACCACGATTCCCTGAGTAAGTGAATGGATAAATAAACTGTGGTACATCCAGATAATGAAATGTTACTCCACACTAAAGAGATTTGCTATCATGTCATGGAAAGATTTAGAAGAATCTCAAATGCAGATCACCAAGCAAGAAAAGCCAATCTGGAAAAAGCTTCCATATAGAATGATTCCAACTATATGATGCATTTCAAAAGGCAACACTGTGCAGACAATAAAAAGATCCATGATCATCAGGGTTGAGGGTAGGGGTGGGGTTGAGGAGGGATGGCTAGATGGAACGTAGAAGATTTTTAGGGCAGTGAAACCATTCTGTGTAATGCTATCAATGGGAGATGTATGGGATTATGCCTCTGTCAAAACCCATAGACAAAACAACAGCAAGATGGAACTGAAATAAATCTATAGACCTCGGATGGTAATGATGTGTCAGTGCAGCTTTATTGCTTGTAACACATGTACCACTTTGTTGCTGAATGTAGACAGTTAGAGGGGCTAGGCATGTGAAAGGGCAAGAGGTATATGAGAAATCCCTGTACCTTCTGTTCAATTTTCCTATAAACCTAAAACTACTTTTAAAATAGCCTGTCTTAAAGAAAGAAACAAGGTCCAAATTTAAACATGAGTTGAGTGAGGACGTGTGTCTCACAGAGTCTCCAGCTCCGGGGTCACATGTAGAGAGTGTTCAAACAGCCTCTGTTTAAACGCCAGGATCCTTCCACATTGTGTGTCTTGTCAACAGAGCAGAGCATTGGAACCGTAAAGCAGGGGAGGTCATCCAGTGGTCATGGGACATACCCCTGTCTTCAGCTTATTCTTCAGAGGCATTTTATGCCCATGGGAATCTAATGAGAGGTTTAATAAACACCCTCAATCTATTAAAAAGTTTCTTTGCCATTGGTGGCTTTGGCCTTTTTGTGTGTTTCTAAAAACACTTCCTAAATTACTGCTTGTGGCTTAGGAGTATTTGGGGGTGTCCTATTTTTAAAGACAAAGGATTCACCCTGCATAGGATTTTCTAAGAGGATAAAGGGAGAGAATTTATATTCACACCAAAGACCAAATGAAATATTCTGTGCCATGATTGCACAGTTTTGGAATAGTGAGGCTTTGGAGCAGTGTTTTCTGATGCCCTTAGTCTTTCAGTAGTTGCCAATTGGCCAAAAAAAGAAAACGGCAGGAGGGCACATTTCTGTCCACCACTATTCATAAAGGGTCTGGATATTTTCCCTAGAGAAACTGATGACCCTTTGGCAGGTAGTAGATTATGAATCCCTCATCCTGTCTTTATAGACAAGAGTGTTCTGATTTACCAGATGAAGAAAATGGGATCACTCATGGAAGAGAGACTGACAGAGGTCAGGTGTTTCATGGTCGAGCTGAACAGCTTGGACTACTGTGCACTTACGGTGCTCTGGCGGCTGATGCAGTTTCCAAGAAAGATTGGCTTGTTTG